>NT_165980.1:717731-762193 GCF_000143365.1 Chaetomium globosum CBS 148.51
CTAGCTACGTCGAGTATGAAACATAGGTCGCAGCAGGGGGTTAGAATCACTGCATCTGCATCTCTAATCTGACTCTGATCTTACCCGTCCACAGATAAAGGTTGTCTCGTCGACTGCTGGGCGGAACCGTACCGCATCCACATATCCAAACACCAAGATATTTGAGGGAAGTACTATTAGCTAGAGGTACGCGTTTACAACTACAGAGCCAGGTGCCTCAATCTCGGTTCAGGTGCCCTCGCAAACCATGGTAGAGAGAGACCCTTGCGAAAAGAATTTTTGTGTCTGCCTCCGCGATACGGCCTTTTCACGGAGGACTTCTTGCCTCCCCATAACCCCTCTCCTTTTCCCAATCGTACAGAACAAACAGATCACCTCCTTTACCCCCTAGGGAATAGAAAGAAAGACGTGGGAGCCCGGTCGTGATGCATCTCTGTCACCGCGAGCGTAATACTGCCAAGCAGTTCTTTTTTTCTTTCTTTTTTTTTTTTACACGACCCAAACTGATCCTAGGCTAGCAAGTCCGGCTTGATGCACGGACTGACCGCGTGGTTGATCACCTCGGGTCGTCAAGTTCATTCATGAACGCGATGTTTACCGCATCATAGCCTGGCCCTGACCCATACCCTGCAACTTGCTAGCCAGCTTGGGGTACTTCTCCTGGACCTGGATCTGTGTCCGGGTAGCCTCGGCATATGAAAGAGCGTTGACCAGCTCGCCCTCAGTGCGGGCCAGCTCGGCGGCACGCTCGAAGTACTTGAGGGCCTCGGTCACCTTGCCCTGCTGGAGGAGCAGTTGAGCCATGGTGGCGACGGCAATATCGCACTCGGGGTCAACTAGTTTCATATATGTTAGCAAGAAGCGCTTACTGGAGGGCTGGGGATGGAACGTAAGAGGTGACGTACTGATAAGAGCCTTCTCGCAGAGCTTCTCAGCCTCGGAGAAGTCCTGCTTCCATTGGAACACGGCGAGGGACTTGTTAATGAGCGGTAGCACGTTCATGCACGTGGGCTTGGTCTCGCGCTCGAGTTCAATGGCCATGTCGAACTTCTCAATGGCCTCGTGGTGCTTATCTTGATCGAGGAGCAGCTCGCCGTAGTAGTTGTAGACGTCAGGAGTCTTCTCAAAGTTCTTCATGCAGCGGCGGAAAGTGGCCATGGATGAGGCAATCGAGCCCGTCTTGTACTGAGTCACGCCGAGTTGGATGTGGGAGAAGATAAAGTCGGGGTCAAGATCGATCGACTTTTGGTAGTCCTTCTGTGCCTCGGAAAACTCGCCCTTGATGAAGTGCAGCTGAGCCCGGTGGTAGTAGATGTCAGGGTCCTCTGGGTTCTTGGACAGGGCGGCGGCAAAATCCTCCTCGGCCTTCTCGGGGGAACCTGCGATAGTTAGTTATGAATTATGGGCCACATGGACGGCCAAACTTACCAAGCTCCAGGTTCATGCTCGCCCGTTTGATGTAGCTCTGGGTCATCTCAGGGTCCAACTCGATGCTCTTGGACAAATCCGCCAGCGCCTCCTCGTGCTTGCCCTTCAGACAACGGGAAAGGTTCCGCGGAGGTTGTAGGCGTATGCTTCATATTCATCGAGGTCGCCGAGCTCCAAGGCCCTGTCGAACGCCTCAGAAGCCTCTTCGTAACCCGGCCCAGTCTTGCTCTCCAACGCCTTTAACCCTTTCTGCAGCTGACCCGGTCCGGACTCCTCATCCAACTCCTCCGAGTCTTCCAAGCCGTCAGGACGGGGTTTTTGGCGGAAGCTTTGGAGGTAGTTCCCGACAAAGGTAGAGCTCGGGAGCTTTGACGGCTTGGTCTCGAGAATTTCCTTTGCTTTCGTCTCGGCGAATTTCTTGAGCAGCCGCTCGACGGCCTGTGCGCTCTGTTCGTTCCGGAAGCCGTCGATGATACAGCTGGCGGTGAAGTCGAGAAGCGCCTCGCTGTACCTACCCAAGTGGTCGTAGGCATTAGCACGGCGGTTGAGGGCCTTGATGTACTCGGGGTTGAGGTTGATAGCCGCGGTAGTGTCCTCGACGACTTTGTCCCAGTCGCTGAGGGCGTTGTAGCAGGCCGCTCGATTGGAGTAGTAGACCGGGTCGGGCTTGCAGAGTATGGCCTTCGAATAAAGCCCAATGGCCTTTTCGAAATCCTTGGCGCCGTAGGCCCTGTTGCCAGCCTCCTTCAACTTTTGAGAATACTGCTCGCGCTCGGTGTCGGAGAGACCGAGAACAAAGGCCTCGTCGATCTCGGGTAACTCGTCGGCGGATTCAACAGAAGCAGCTTTGCCAGCGGCCGCGGGAGATGTGGCGTCCTTTGCGACCTTCTCGACATCGACATCCTTTCCAGCCTGCTTCCGTTTCCGTCTCTCTTTCTTGCTGAGCTTGGGGGTTGTGTCCTGTTGGCGAAGCTGGGTATTAGTATGAGGAGGGGTTTGGGCTCGGCAGTGATCGCATGGCATGGGGGGGGGCAAGAAAACTCACCTGGCTAGGGGCGTTGCGGACATAGTAGACAGCACCGGCAGTTGTGACTACAAAGGCGACACCGGCAACGGTATAAACCACAGCCTTGTTCTCGGAGACCCATGTCGAGATGCGATCCCACAGTGACGAGTCGGCTGGTATTGGTGTCGAGGACGACCCCACGCGGCCTGTCGGGATAGTAGCCATGGTTCCGTTAGTTGTGAAAGATGGATATGGAATTGAGGGCGAAAGAGGAAAGCGAAATCCCACGACGCTAATGCCTATGGCAGTGGGGAGGGCAAATGGTTGTCAAGCGACGCGAAGTTTGGTTGGGTAGGTCCAATTCAACAATGATGATGCAGGTGCGCACCATAGAAAGCTGGACGGCCTGGCGGGCGTCCTCGGCCGAAGCTTGTAACCCAAAAAAAAATCGGCGCACGACCCAGTGCGCCCAATTACGTCGTCTCTTCAGTGTAGGAGGTGGACCGTGACACTGTTTTTCCGAACAGCCCGCCTACATCCAGGTCCATACCCGGGCTCCTCTTGGGCGAAAAAAACCGGTATATCAAAACTACCTCGTACACGGAGGTGTCTTGATGGAGTCGGGTACTTTTGGGTCAAATCAAACCCGGTTTAGATGAACCCAAGTGAAATCCAGCCTCTGGCTATTTCTCCCTCTATTCCTACAATATCACATATTTAACTTGTCTAGTAACTAGTTTGTACATGGTTTGTTCGAGAGTCGTACGTTGGTGAAAGTGACTTGCAGACGGGCCCACTGAAAGCCAGTTTTTGGCATATTCGTTTTTTTGGCCAGAAGAGCCGGGCCCTGCCTTGGGTGCCTCGCTTGGCACAGGCTTGTGGCTCTGGCCATGTGGACCCTAGCGAGTCTGGCTCGAGCCTGGCCACCAAACAACCTGCCAAACGCCCCGAATGAAACATGTTGATAAGGACGGGGGCAGTGCGGGCCAAGGACACCTAGCTGGGCGAGGGGCACTTCATGGCGTGCCGAGAACCATATGTAGGCACAAAGTATGTATGTACATACAATTTAGCACTCCGAAGCTTTAGCAAGTAGTGTACTTAAAACACATGTACAGCTTCGAGGATAAGCAAGATTCAACAACCATTTATTCGAATATTACTCCAAATTCGTCAATTTCTTTTCAGACGGCCTCCTTAACAAGACAGCTCCCAGTCTCACCAGTCACCGGCGGGCTTGGGGGTTCAGACTTTGGCATTGACAATGGACAACGACTTCCAACTCTTCACTTCCCTCCGCTATGACCCAGCCCTGCTGCAAGTTTCGGTCCGCAAGCTCAGCTACGGTGGCTGGAACTCGGTGAACTCGTCTCCTCTTTACATGCTTGACTATCACCGAGACCGCATGCTACGGGCAGCCACCCATTGGGGTTGGAATGCGGCAGTTGATGTCCTCCAAGGGGATTCCGGTCTGAAACGATTAGTAGAACTTGTCGAAAGCAGCATCCGAGAAGATCAACAGTCTCCATTGAGAGTGAGGATAGCGATCACGAAGGACGGCGAGCTTTCCATAACCAGTGGTCCGGTCCCAGAAACAACTCTCGCCAACCTCTTTCCCGAAAACCTTCCGCCGCCAGAAAGGGCAGGCCACGACGGTGAGGGTCGGGATATACCATCCAAGTCTCCAGGCTACGAGATCTTGGTCGATACACCAATAACAACTCGTTCCGAGCACACTCACTTCAAGACAACCAAGCGGGCGGCCTATGATGGGGCACGGCAAAGGGCACAGATCAGTCTCTTCGACTTGAAAGAGGTCCTCATAGTCAATGAAACCAATGGTGCTGTCATGGAAGGCTCCACCACAACCCCCTACTTTTGGAGAGATGGTAGGTGGGTAACGCCAGCCGTGAGTAAAGAATATAACCTGGAGGATGGAAGTGGTGGCCAAAGCGGTACATCGAGGAGATGGGCTCTCGAGAGGTTTGTTAATATTATCTTTTCGGGCCGCTTGGTAGGTCGTCGTTAACACATGGGACAGGGAGATTGCCTTTGAAGACACCGTTCTAGTGGACTCTCTCGTTGATGGCGAGGAGTGTTGGCTGAGTAACGGGGTGAGGGGTTTTTTCTTTGGTAGAGTCAAGCTGAGTTAACCAGCCCTTGCCGCCGGGAAGGGGGGTGGAGAAGGGGGGGGATGGCCGTCGTCATCGAAAACAATATCCCATAGCCCCTCAACTGCGACTCAAATCAAGCAGCATCTACGGTTGGTGGCATTAGCAGTGCAAGGTACTCGCCGCGTCACCGAATATTTCAGGTTCCAATTCACCGTATGATGTCTTAGCTTGAGGGAAACCAACAGTGTTGTAGGGGAGGAGCGATTCTGGGCAAGGCCACGGCAGCGACATCGAACGTGCCTTCCCAATAAATACCAGCGATTTTATATGTCCTATCATCCCCGTTTACTTTCTCTGGTCACCTGCCTACCTCGCGTTAGTCTGCCGAAGGAGGCGATCCCCGTGCCTTCATCTTTCGCCCCTCGCTACGCTACCCGAGTCGACAGCCCGCTATGCTTTCCAATTGTACCACGATAATTCCCGCCTAAGCAAGGACTCTTCACTCGTTCTGTCCCGATTTTATCTTGCTTTCTTTGCCCACTCAACTTCACATTTCTCCCACATCAGATCGACTACTTGCCAGTGCCAAATTGTTTCTCTCCTTTTCCAGAAACCCCTCGATAACGTTCTCCGCACCTACGTCTCGACACGCTCAGCCTAGCACTCGACGAAACCCCTTCACCGTCACAGGAAAGGCCATTCCCCAGGATGGACGACGCGCTCTTCCAAACTCATGCCGATTTACGGAAGAGGCTGGCTCTCCACAAAATCAAGGCCATCCCAAACAGCAACTATAAACGCCATGGCACCAAATCCTACGTCTCGGTGCTTAATAGATTTGGCTTCCAACCCACACAACCTGGGCCTTACTACCAAAAGTTCATCAAGTCCGACGATATCCCGCCCAAAGCAGCGCCAGGAGTCAGGCCGGGCCGCATATGGGCCGGCCTCTTCAAGAAAGTCGAGGGCAAAAAAGAGGGGGGAGAAGTCACTGCCGAGGACCAGCAGAACGATGCCGAATACCTCTGCGAGGTGACAATCGGCACAGGCGTTGGTTCTGATATACAAAAGGTCATGCTGGATTTCGATACCGGCTCTGCTGACCTTTGGGTATGCTCTCGAGACATTTGCCTGCACCGACACTGATAACGATGTCACGCAGGTTAGCCACAAGAAGTTTGATCACACCAAGTCGTCCTCGTTTCAGCTAGCGAAAGACAAGACCTGGAAGATCCAGTATGGCGATGGAAGTTCGGCGTCGGGCACCGTCGGTACCGATGTTCTTGTGCTCGGCGGCATCATCATCAAGAAGCAGGCCATCGAGATTGCAAACGAGATGTCGGCGCAGTTTAGCGAGGGAACCATGGATGGTCTTCTTGGCCTTGCATTTAGCAAGATCAATACGGTCCAGTCCGGCGGCAAGCCAGATCCCCAGCTCACCCCCGTTGATAACATGATTGCTCAGGAAGATATTCCCAAGGAGGCCGAGCTGTTTACGTCAGCCATCTACAGTAACCGAGACGAGGACCGGCGGTCTTTTTACACCTTCGGCTGGATCGATGAAGATCTTGTTAAGGCGTCGGGCGAGGAGATTGCCTGGACCAATATTGACAAGTCAGAGGGCTTCTGGATGTTCTCTAGCGAGCACGCGAGCGTCAACGGCGAGCGGATTACGATCGAAGGTAACAAGGCAATAGCTGACACGGGCACCACGCTCGCTCTGGTTACAGACAAGGTCTGCGCTGCCCTCTACTCCAAGATCCCCGGTGCCGAGTACAACGCGGAGTACCAGGGCTGGACGATCCCTCAAAGCATCCCGGTCGATGAACTCCCCGACTTCAGTGTCGCCGTCGGCGGCAAGGAATTTGTCATTCAGAAAGAGGACCTGATATTTGTCCCAGCCGATAAAAAATTCTTCTACGGTGGTGTGCAGTCCCGGGGCGAGAACCCCTTTGACATTCTAGGAAACACCTTCCTAAAGTCGATCTACGCGGTAAGCCGGGCAGAGGAGTTCGACCATGATATCTTATGAGGACTGACGGACCATGGTGTAGATTTGGGACCAGGGCAACAGCCGATTCGGTGCTGTCCGCAAGATCGAGCCATTCCAGCACCCAATCAAGTACAACTTGCAACCTTTGTCGTCTGACGAGCGTACGAAGCTGGGGATCAAGAAGGGCTACGGGGACATCAATACGATACCTTTCACAGAGAGTGCCTGAATGAGCGTTGGTGTCCGCCTAGCTTTGGTCTTGAGGGGGGTTGTATAGGTATGGTAGTTTTAAAAGGGGTTGGTCAGTAACTGTTGTTTACGCTGGGTTGAATGCTGAAACTTATATTTCCTACTCTCAACTGCTAGTCGGAGAATACGACGCCCACCTACACAAGCTTTTTTTTTCCACAATGTTCTACACCCAGCAGTGCCGGTCTAATATTTACACTGGGAAATGTCGACCACAAAACGAGAAAACAAACACTCAAAAAGATGAAGCTATTTCCACCCGGAGAATTATCATGCATGACAAGGGTGAGATTCGAACTCACGCCCCATTACTGAGACCAGGAAATCTTGTGGGATCTATAAATTCAGGTGGGCCTGAACCTGGCGCCTTAGACCGCTCGGCCACCTTGCCGTGAAGTGTGTTGTGGATATTTTGAGCTTGTGGAGTGAGGGTTTATCTGTGGTGTGTGTGATGTGGTGTGGTGTTAGTTAGGGGGTGGGGTGGGGTGGCCGGCACAAGGCGGGGTTCGAACGAGGGATTTCATCCCCACTTGCGAGGAGATAAGCTTATAAGATCGCCGCCGGACTGTGTGTAACTGGGGAGGGGGTGGGGGTTCGGGGAGTCAGCAGCGGTGAGTATTGGAAGTGATGAGGTTGGAGGTTGGAAGTTGGAAGCGAGACCAGTAGTTCCGGTCGGGATGGAAGGCGGTTCGTTATGCAACTGATAAGTTACTTGATAGGAGGCTGAGTGGGATTTCAACTCCGAGCTTGGACTGTGTCTCGGGATTGTTAACCCACCGTAAAATGACAAGCTGTCATATCATATTCGGTATATCACGCCTCCTTGGCCCAAGCTCTCAGGAACAAAGTTTGAATAAATGTTGTGCGGCACCTGGGTACACAGCAGAAACGAGACGGCCTAGGCTAGACGCGGAAAACCAATGAATGATGACGTACTGTGAGAAGCTGAGACCACGGCTGGGACTCAGTCGCCCCCTGAGATGGGTTAGGAGGCAACAATCTTCGAAGAGACCTACCTCATCATGCCCATGAGAAGCGGTGACGTCTTGACGTGCCGGAGTGGTCTGGGTTGCGGGGGACGACTGGTGATAACTCAGGTCCTCTCCCAAGCCCGGTCTAGGCGTTCGGTAGCCCCGGCCTTTTCGGAGGGTGACCCCAATAAGACGTGTTCCATGCAAACTAAAGCCATCGTCTCATGATTTATGAAGGTGGCGCCTGCATTTGAGAGGTTCTTGCGATTGGCCAAGGTTATTCCAGCTGGTCATCAGTCGACACGGAATTGACACGGTTTTGTACGCGACAGAACGCTCCGGAAAAGGTGCAATCGTTTTTCGGTTTGCTGTTGTGTAGGCAGCCAAGGCCTCTGTGCGTCATATCGCTCCTGCTCCAGTCCCGGTTCTTCTGACGGCGGGGACGTGGCGTGGCTGGCGTGAAATCTAAGAGACGTCGGGAATGGCGTCCTGTTGGTTGCGTCCGTTACACGTTTATAAATCTTTCACCAAAGAACCGCGGCCTAGATGCAGAGGAATTGTGGCGACCTTGGATGTGATTGCGTCGAGGGGCGGTGGTTGAATGAAGCACGGAAGCGGAGCGAGTCCGCAGCGAGGTGTTGGGAGGAAGCTGTTGAGGACAGGAGTGCCCTGCTGGGCGAGCTCGCATTGACGAAGTCCTCCAGCTTGCGCTAACCGGAAGAGGTCAGGCACTATTCTTACCATGCCACTTTACCGTAGCAGTCAGCCCGAGCCACCCTCCCGGTCTGCTTCCAGGCTCAATTCAACTCCATTCCGTGAGGAGCAGTCTAAAAAAAAGACAACGCCATCTGTCGCGCAGCCTCGTTGCTTCAAAGGCCAGCCCGAGCCACGGCGCACCAATTCGCGTCTCTTGCAAACATCCGTTCTTTTTGGCAAGCACAGAGAAGCAACTTCGCCTCTGGCTGCTCCATTTTGCTCTTTGACCACTCGCATTCCTTCGCTAGGAGCACGGTCGCTCTCGCTGGCTTGGACAGCCCTGCCTGGGATTTGGTTAGGACTTGCGCTACCTGGCAGCCCCGATCAAGGGTCATCCATCCGGACCGAAGCTGCACTTTGCGCCTTTCCATGCTTCCCTCCTCGATCGCGCCTCCACAGTATTCTTCTCAGCTTGCTCTGGCCTCGTGAGCTCTTTCCTCGGGTCCTTACCTGCAACTGCCTCCACGGCTTTCACCATCGGTTGATTCTGCAACCGCAGGACGGTTCGGCTCTAAGCATCTCCAAAGTTTCGCACCGGGACAGAGATAGAGACACCAACCAACCCACAGAGGTCCGACTTCCTCGGCCCGCGACACAAAGTCAGGCTGCCTCAACGTCATCGTAGCTCCCCGCACCACCGCGCGCAGGTGCCACCCGATTCCTTCCCTACGACTCATCGCCGAGTCCAGGACCCGCTTCTACACAATGGTCGCAACGACCACACGGCGCAGGAAGATCATCGGCCAGCGCCGCCGCATCGAGGATGAGGCCGAAGACGAGGGTGGTCCTGAGTCACTGGTCGACCTCGATGATGATTCGGTGACGGATGGCTCGATCGCGAGCGACGAACACGACCCCACCGACGATAGCGATACGAGTAACATCGACGATGCCTCACCAACATTGCCCAGCGCCCGAAAACCCCTCGGCAACGGCAATGCGAAGGCTGGGTTTCGCCGCCGGACCGGTTCTGAGCCACTCAAGAGTCCAGCCGCAAAACCTGTTGTGCCCGTAATAGCCGATGCCGAGTCCATGCTCAGCAAGCTGTCCCTTGCCGACAAGGAAAACAGGGTAGACGAGATGCACTTCGATGATATAAAACCTGCACCGCATGCGAAGGATACGGCGCCGATTGTCGTAAGCTCAAGCGCTGCTGCCCAGCAACAACCCCGGCTTCCTCAACAAGAGATAAAACGGCGTGAACACGAGGAGTACAGACGAAAGAGAGATGAAGACCCAACTTTCGTCCCCAACAGGGGCGCCTTCTTCCTACATGATCACCGGCATGCTGGCCCCGCTGCGAATGGCTTCCGCCCCTTCCCCAGGGGAGCCCGTGGTCGGGGGCGGGGGGCGTTTGGGAATCACTTCGCTCCCATTAGGTATGTCGAACTATCCTTCCCTCACCGTGGGCTGTCTTCGCTGCTGATGCTGACCGCTCCTTCCAGTCAGATACACAACGTTCCAGACCCCGTCATTAATGGGCTGTGGAAACACGACATGCACGAAGTGGTCGCCGCCCCTCAACCCCCTCGGCAGAACCGTTACCTGCCCAGCAACGAAGGGCTCCCAAACGGCAACGGCATCATCCCAACCGCGCCGACGAGCAAGATGTCGATTAATAGGGCCATGTCGACCGAAAAGCACATCGGCAACACGACCATCCGGGTGTCTATCCCGGCCCTCGGGCCTCCCAAGCTCTTCCCGGGCGTTGCCCTGAAGCAGTATACCAAGCTTCCGGATCATCGCCCCCCTCTTCGCCGCGACAAGCCTGTTCGGATTTCGATTCCCTATCATTACCCGCCCGTTATGCCCCGTTACATCTTCCCGGCGATCGACAGGTCCTTTATCTTTATTCCACGGGCGATGCGGCCGAACCAGCAACGGACACGGGGTAAGGGCCCGAGGTCCGTTTTAGGGTCAGGCGTGTTCTCCCGTGCGACGAGCGCATATGGGGGAAGCATGTATTCGCCCAGCATCGCTCTCAGCCGCCGGTCATCGATCGCTCCTGATATTGGCCGGGAATTCATGCTCTCGCCCACGGGATCCACCATCTCGCGCCCCCCTCACCCGACTGACACCGCAAGACCCGTCGTCCGCTTGCCCCCTTTTCGCTCAACCGCCAGTGCCTGCAATGGGTATGCCTCCTAGGCCGGATGTTTACCAGAAGGTCCCTGAGGCGTCCATCAACGAATTGCCCCAGCCCCAAACGCACCCCCTTCCCCTAAAACCCACGTTCCAGGAGAGCCAACCAAACACACTCCCGATGCACCAACCACGACCGCAGAAGGCCGTCTCCCTTGAAAACATCGAGTCGCCCGCCCAGCAGTCCACAAACGCGCCGGGGCCTTATCAACAACCTTTCCATCAGCAGATGCCACCGCCGCCACCCAACGGTTATCCCCAAGATTCCCACGCTCGCCACCCCTCGTACCAGTCCCAGTTCTCGTCCTCTACGCCGCTGTCTCAGATTCCGGAGCGTGCAGTCCACGCGGCTCCCTTCCAGCCCAACACTTATGCCCAACCCAGCTTCTACAACCAGCCATACGCGCCAATGCCACCGCAGCAAGGCTTCTATTATCCCCAGCCATTTAACGCGAACATGGGGCCCAATGCAAACGCCCCCACCTTTGTGCCGGCGACACAACAGCAAGGCCAGCCTGCCCCGTACACACAATCTGCCCAGGGCGAGATGCCCTCTACCCAACCTGCTGCGCAAGGCACATCACAACAGCAGCAAAACATTGTCGACGCGCGGGAGTCGCAAGGCACGGTCTACTATGATTATTATTCACAGCCTCCCCAGATGCCAGGCTACCCACCGTCTTTCCCTACCGGTCCCCAGCCCTATGCTACAGGCCCTGGCATGGTAGGCATGGCGGCCGCGCCAATGATGACACCAAGCCCAGACACATTTTACTACCAGCAGCCGATGGCCTACTATCCTCAGTAGAACTGGGGACAACCGGTCCCGTTCGTATTAGCAGCTGGGGCCTTTGACCCACCCGCCTCCGGCCCCCCCATCCTCCACATGACACCAGAGCCTTCGTCCACTCTATCGAAGTCTCTATCTACGAAACCGGAACCGGAAACCTCTCATGTTGATTAAGTGGGGGATGGGTCGGATGTGAGATAGCCCGGTAGAGGCCGAGGGGAAGAAGGAAGAAGACGAAGGACTGAGAGGGAAAGAGGAGGAGGGAGGATGAGGATGGGTGTGGATATTACGAGCTGTCGAATGATTCTGATCATCAAAGAAACCCGCACTTTGTTACGGACGGCCCCCTGCTTCCCTCTTCTCGCCCACTTACCTGCTGGACACTGTTAGGAAAAGATGATAAGAATCAGTCAGTATCCGCGCTATTTTAATCCAACGTTCGAAGGGGTGGACGAGGCAAGCGTTTTGCCTCTTCAACTCATCCCGCTGTCGAGGCGTTTTTGTTACCTTCAGCCTTGCTGTTGGGGTCCTGGTGGCACCACGGACATCTTGCTGTGTCTGTTCTCTATTTTTGCGGGTGGGGGGGATGACATGAGTCTGGGGAGGAGGGGGGAGAAGAAAAGTTACATGGCGCAACACACACTCTTTTTTTGTGCGGTTTGAGGCGATCTCTGATGGCCGTAGCGGGTTTACGTTTGGGTGAGGGGAGGAAGTGGTCAGGGTATGGTTTTTCGAGAACCCAGTGTGGACATGGACGGACGTGTTTGGTGACACGGTCTTCTACTATAACGATTCTACCTTGTCTGTCCTGTCTTTTCGGGTTGCTTGTCGTTGCTGGTTCTACGTTTCCGCCCGCCCCGCGTTGGTGGGTTCGTCTTTCTCATCCACCGCACCACGGTTGTTGCATCGCTTCTTCCGTTTTCTTGACTTTTTTTTCCCGCTTTTCCTTCACATGGCGCTGATGGAGTTGGACCTCGACGCTTCAAGCTCATGCTCTTGCCTTTTCCATCATCTCCTTTGTCACGTACGGTGTCGTTCTTGGTTGCTTTCATGCATAGCACTAGGCTTGGAAGACGGTATATAGGACAGCGTTTGGCTGGGAGGGCGCTGGCCCGTGGGGGTTTTTAAGATACGTTGTTGGTCTGGGCTAGGCTTTGATGATTCAATCATAGGCGGCGTTGCTTTTTTCCCTCCCATGTCGTTACTTCGTCGCTACTTGGCTTGGCTTGATGTTGCTTGTTTGATGGGATATCAAAAGTGATGTTTTTTTTTTTTATTATTCATTTAGTTAGTTAGTTATTTTATTTTTCTGCTTAATCTTAACTCTGGCTTTTCCAGAGACAATGTCCGAACACAGCCTCATTTTCGGGGTCCCTCGTGACGATGAAGCGAACTGGACAATCTCCGTAGATCTGCCGATGACGACGGCCATGTGCTACGTTCTGCGAAGGATTGGGAAATCTGTCCTAAATCATGTTTCATCGGAATTGGTGAAATGGAAATACGATCTTGACACGTTGATGGGGTGAGTGAGTGTTTTGGCAGGGAAGCTGGCAAGTTCATGCCCTTGATGTTGTTGGGCGGAGTTTCCTGAATTGGCTACATGGCAACGCTATAAATGCCTTGGCTGACCCCATCGTGTGAAGCTTATCATTCAGGGGCACATGTGGCAGTTGGTCAGACAACAAACAACATCCCATCCCGCCTTCACCAGCATACCCTCCACCAACCCTCGTCACCTAAAATATCCTTACGGATTACTTACGAGACACGCCCCCGATGGCCCCATTGATCGTTGACGCCACCAACGGCGGTAACGGGTGTAAGCGGTTGGGGATTACCGTTTTTTCAGGAGGTACGTGCGAGCTGTTTGCAGGGCATCTCAAAAGTCTGGATGCATTAATGACTGACGCATCACTTCCTAAAGGCACCGCAGCAAATAGCTTAGTAGATGTGTTTAATAAGATTGTGGAAAAAGCGACGATGCCAGCTGAATTACGTCATCCCCATTAGCGACAACGGCGGCAGTTCGTCCGAGTTGATCAGATTTGTCGGCGGGCCGAGTGAGTGCATGAGAGTGAGAGATGGTGATGAAAAAGTTGGGTTGGCTGACATGGCGGTGTAGGTGTTGGTGATATCCGGAGTGAGTTTTGGGTTGAGAGTGGTGTGGGACCAAGAGGGTGATCTAACCCCTATTCTAGGTCGCCTAGTCCGGCTTATTCCCAACCATGAGGACGACAAGGAGATGTCGGCACTCAAGCTATTATTTGAGCACCGGTTGGATGTTGACCCCCTGAGGGCTCGATCAGAATGGCTTGACATCGTCGAGTCGAAAGTCGTTGCTTTGGGGGTTCATCTCCAGCCCGACCCCCCCCATGGTCCGCTCCGTCCCAGTAGGGGGGTGAACCTAGAGATTGTAAAGAGAGCTCGGCCGCCCAACGTCTTTGATTTCGCCAGCGCCAGCGTGGGTAACATGTTCCTGGCCGGGTACGTTATCACAGGTTTACCAAGCCTTTTTCTCTCACCTTCTCACACATCCCCACTAGATACTGTACCTCACTAACCCACCTCCCAGCGCCCGCATCTTCACCGGCTCCTTCGAGTCGGCCATTTACCTCCTCTCCATGATCTGCTCCATCCCACCCTCCGTCTCCGTCCTCCCCGCCATCAACTCCAACTTCACGCACCACATCTCAGCCGGCCTGCGTGACGGCAGCACCATCGCAGGCCAAGTCGCCATCAGCCACCCCTCAGCACCGACCGCACTCCCCGACGACATGCAAATCGCGCCCGCGCTCACAGCCGCGGACCACGACCGCATCGAAGACGCCAACCTGCCCGGATCGCTCCCCGCGCTGCGCCAGCCCAACATCGCCTTCTCCAAGCACGACGAGGAGGACCTGCCGGCGCGCATCGAGCGCCTGTGGTACATCAACCCATACGGGCACGAGATCGCGCCCACCGCCAACCCCAAGGTCGTCGACGCCCTCGCGGCCTCCGACACCGTCATCTACAGCATCGGCAGCCTGTACACCAGCATCCTCCCCAGCCTGGTGCTGCGCCGCGTGGGGCAGGCGCTCAGCAGCAGCAGCGCGGAGGAGGGGGGGCAGGCGGGGAGCACGATCCGGCGCAAGGTGCTGATCCTGAACGGCAAGCTGGACAGGGAGACGGGCCCCGCGGCGGACCCGATGACGGCGCGCGATTTTGTGGCGGCGATTGCGCGGGCGTGTGTGGAAAGCCGGTGGCCTGAGCGGGTGGGTCGCGATGAGATGCTGAAGGAGTACGTCACTCACCTGGTGTATCTAGATGATCGGGGGTTGCCGGGTAGTGGTAGTGGTAGCGGTGGAGGGGGCGCAAGTGGCAGGCCGGCGGTGGATGTGGAGGAACTGAGGGGTTTGGGCATTGAGTGCGTCAGGGTGGCTGGGAAGGTCGTGCTTGGGCGAGGAGGGGAACGGAGATCTGAAGTGAGGTATGATGAGACGGCGCTAGGAGAGGCGCTCGAGGCCATCATTGATTCTGAATGATGATGATGATGATGATGATGATGGCGTCGTGTGTTCTAGGCTGTGGAGGATGAGGGGAGATAAGCTGGGTCACGGCTCAGTGATGCGATTCAGGTGTCTCACTAATGCGGGGGCGTTTCTGCTGCTGGTGTTAACGCAATAGCGGTATCATTGAGCGGTAATTATTATGCAATATGGACTGTGTATGGGCATCCTGACCACCGGGTTGTGTCCCGTCCAGTTAGACGAAGGGTTTGTAGATACCTAGGTATGCTCAAGTCATCCGGTATGCAGCGTAAAAGACGGAGTTCGCTGCGATGTTAAGGTACGGTAACGAGTTATCCTCCCACCATAGATCTGCAAAAAAAAAAAAAAAAAAAAAAAAAAGAGCACAAGCAGTCCAGCCAGGTCGGGAAAACCGTTTCATCTGTGGGAGCTCGGATGCTGTCCCACGTTCAGCCCGGCGATCCGAGAATGTTCTGTATGACATCGAGAGCCGGCGCATCAGCACTCTGAGTCCTGAGTGACGCGGACAGGGCGCACGACAGGGCGCCACAGTAGGCTGTAGAACGGGGGCTGAACTTGGTTGCGTGTGCTCCTCCGTCATCTAAAACACAGATGCGATCGATCCCACCCACTGTTTCCCAGGATGCAACCTTCTAGACTCCCTCTGGTCCGTTTCTTCCCGATAGCAAGCGCAGTCATCTGATTGCGCGAGGGTAGGTGACCACGGTAGCGCAGACAACCAACATGGGAATATGTCCAGGCCCGATGCCGCTCTAGGCTCACGCTCACGCTCACGCTCTCGCTCACGGGTGGTCGCGAATGCAATCATGCAATGCAGGACCTTCCCCATCCGTCTCAATCGGGCCATCCGTCCCGCACGCAGCCTGGGTGCGCTTTTCTCCGAGAGCTACCCGCCCGGTCTCCGACCTTCGATAAACCGATGAACCGATGGCCGTGCCAACGCCAAAATCTGAATCAGTGATTTAGGTAGTTAGAGGTTATCTTACGTATAGTTACCTGTGGACATGGAACCGTCTAGACGTTGCCACAAGCTCTGCGGTCGTTTTTCCAGGCGCTAAGGTGTCACAAATACGCCATGCAAACGACAGCCTCGGGACCTGAGTCGAGTTGTTGACGTCTGTCGGTCGAAACAGCGACGTAATCCTGGCCGTCTTTTCCCCTCAGCTCGAGTGAGACCGCCCGGCGCGCCCCGATTGATGGCTTTCGTTGCTGATCAATGCAAAGCGGGCGAGGAAAGTGGGCTGTGGTGGGGCAAATCTTTGGGGTCGACAATCTGGCCAAAAGAAGCCGTACCCCAAAAAACAGTCGAGGAGTTCCAAAACTACATCGAGGAAAGAGAAAGGAGTAACTTAGAAAAGTCAAGTCATTTAAAATGATCTGGAACAATAGAAACGTAAGCCGGAACAAGAAATCGTCTTTCAGCAGCTGGATGACTTTGATTTCATTCCTCCAGTCCCCGCCGATAGGAAGCCTGGTCCGGCTTTTTCTGCCCGCGGGTGACGGCCTGCATGGGTCTCTTCCACTTGGCCTCAGATCCCAAGGCGGGGCCTCGCCAGCTGCCCCACGTCACTTTAGGCCCCACGCGCTAACAGCGCTCCGGTATCGTAACACTCCACCCCCGGTACAAACATCCGTTCGGGGTGCATTCATACCCGGTCATGGATGATGGAGGAGAGCATGGATGTTGGAGAAAGCAGTCTGAAGGAGAAACACAGGCAATTTTACATACACAGGACGGTCACAACCCACACGGTAACAGTAATAGTAAAAGCAAAATTAATCATAAGCAATCTACTCGAGCGAAGGCTGAATATCTTGGCCAGAAGCTTCCAGCCATTCGCTGATAATTGCCCCATTAAGTTCTTTCGGTCCGTTGCAGTGGCCGCCGTGCCAGGCACCCGACGCTTGGGTGGCAGCAGCAGGGCGGCTTGGGCGCATGTGGACAAAGGGCAGGTGGCTCGAGATGACGGCTCCAATCCCCAATATCATTGGCCTTGGCTCGAGCCGGGCACGCGCAACTGGCGGGGCAATTGGTCAGGAAAGAGTGACCAAAGCCATGCTAGCAGCTTCACAGTCGCTTGGCGCGCACCCGGGGCCCTGGCTCGGCCTTAACAGTAACGCCACAGAGGTATCATCGACCGTCGGCTGTTAGCTCCTCATTCACCGCTAGCTCGCCTGTTTGGGGGCATTTTCGCCTCCCGTCAAATGCGAGTCGCCTGTCTGCCTGGCAACTTGTCATACCCCGGTCCTTACCACATCGAAGTACATCATACCCACCGGCCATGCGCCTGCAGCAGCCGCGAACTCCCGTCTCCTATCCGATTGCCTCAGGTCTGTGCGGTCGCTCATTGTTACGTATCTACCGGGGAGGTACCCCTACCCCCCTCCAACGCAGAAAGCTACTAAAGCCAGCAGCCCCTGCCAACCCGACCTGGGCTCCTTCTCTTTCGTTCTTGTCGACCCCAGACACCCACCCACCATACTGCAACAACCTCAAAATCCGGACAAGTTTGCGAGGAGGATATTTACGAACCGCCTGCATTTTTGAAGAGAAAACAGCGAGAGGTTTCGTATCGCTTGGAAAGCAGCATTTTGGGTGAGTTTTTGTCCTCCGCACCCTGCACCAACCAGCAGCGGCTGTCTCTGGCCACGCGTCTGTCTCCGCACATGCCGTCGTCATGGCCCAACACAGCCGCCGCACCTTCATCAAGTAGGCATCCTAAACGCATCAACAAACCATTAACCAAATCGCTGGTGCTTTTCTACAGCCGCCCGTCATCAAGATGGCGTCCGCTGCGCAAACCGATCTCAACACCCCGATTACTGTCAAGCTGACCCTTGACGGCCACCCCCGCCGCTTCAAGCTCGCACTTCGCGATGTGGGCATCGATGTGCTCGAGGAGAAGGTAAGTCTGGCTGCCCATCTCGGCCGGCCTTATATGCCATGTGATTGCAACGCAGACACTAACTGGTCGGACCATTTGCTAGGTGCGGACTGCACTGAATATGCCCTCCGACACTGAGGCCATCTTCGAGCGCTACTCCGACTCCGGTGGCGCTTACGTTCTGCTGGACCAAGCCAACGTGGCCGTTTACAAGCAGTTATACCGAGCTGCCAAAGCCAAGCACAAGTTGAAGCTCCGTGTCACAATCACGAGGCGCCCGTGGGAAGACGAAGAGGCGCAGGGCCCCAAGCCGGCATCAGTCACGGATGAACCGGAAGAGGAGAGCCACCCGACCGTCGAACCCGCCTATGCTGAGCGTGAGCCTGAGCAACCGACCACGTCTGATTTGATTCCCGCCGCCGCCGAACCTGAGAGTGAGCCCGAGCAACCGGCCACGTCTGACCCGATGCCTGCTGCCGCCGAACCTGAGAGTGAGCCCGAGCAACCGGCCACGTCGGATCAGATGCCCACTACCGCCGCCGCCGCCGACGCTGAGCGTGAACCCAAGCAACTGGCTCCAATCCCCCCCGCAGCCGCCGAACGTGATTTGGAACTCGCCGATACCACCGCAGCCAACACAGTCCAATTCGAGCACATATTACCGAACCGGTTCGATACCCCACCCCCGGCACCGCCATGCAACGTGGATTGCCCCGCGATCCATACCAACTACGCTGTCTGCTGCAACAGCTGCGATCAGACCATCCCGGATGCTCACTACCATTGCTCCACCTGCGACGACGGCGACTTTGACCTCTGCCAGACCTGTGTCAATCAGGGTGTCACATGCAAGGGAGCCAACCACTGGCTCATCAAGCGTTTTGTTGTGAGCGGCGTCATCATCAACAGCAC
This sequence comes from Chaetomium globosum CBS 148.51, assembly GCF_000143365.1. NCBI lineage: Eukaryota > Fungi > Ascomycota > Sordariomycetes > Sordariales > Chaetomiaceae > Chaetomium > Chaetomium globosum. The sequence goes on from NT_165980.1 coordinate 736,508, forward strand.
TACGGAACGTCTAGGCCCCAAGCCCAAGCCAAAGAAGATTAACACCCCCGGGATCGTACCCGCGGCAGAAAGGATCATCCCGGTCTTTAACGACAACGTCTACTCCACCATGCGCACTTGCAACTGCTGCGTGCAGGAGTTGCCCGAGGCGGAGTTTGCCCACTGCACATCCTGCGAAGATTTCGATCTCTGCCGGTCTTGCTTCGCCAAGAACCGTCATGGCCACCACCCCAGGCATGCCTTCGTGCCGGCTGTCGAGGGTACCAGGTTTGACAACGAGATCGCCCGCCGCCTCCCTGCTGGTCGTGGCCAGGCCCACAACGCCATTTGCGACGGTTGTGACAAGGGCGTCCAAGGCGTTCGCCACAAGTGCTTGGAATGCCCTGACTGGGATTACTGCTCTGACTGCGTGGTGAACGCCGGCTTCATCCACCCCGGTCACCGCTTCGTCCCCATCTACGAACCGCTCGAGTACGATAGCGGTGTTCGCATCCGCACCATGAACCGGCCCGTTCACGTCGGTATCTGCTGCGATGGCCCTCTGTGCTCCTCCGCCCGCGTCAACTCTGCCTACATTGTGGGAGACCGCTTCAAGTGTGCCGTCTGCGACGACACCGATTTCTGCGCGTCGTGCGAAGCCAGCCCTGCCAACTCTCACAACCGCACTCACCCCCTCATCAAATTCAAGTCGCCTGTGCGCCACGTCAGCGTGACCACTACCGGCGAGAACCTGAATGGCCGGCAGATGCCGGTCATGGGCGACCGCCCCAGGGCTCGTTCGCCTGCCCCAAATGCCCAGGCCGTGAACACCAGCGTTCCGCCATCGGTCCACAAGTCCCTTGAAACTGCCGTGAATGAACCTGTCACCAAGGCAGAGACAAGCGCTTGTGCTCCCGAACCAGTGCCGAGCCCACCGAAGGACCGGTCTGAAGAGAAGCCAGTCTCCGTAAAGGACCTCGTTGCCACCTTCGTCCGGGATACCGTCCAAGATGGCACAGTTTTCGGCCTGGACCACGTTTTCGAACAAACCTGGGTCCTTCGCAACAGCGGGAACGTTGCCTGGCCGGCCGGCTGCTCCGTCAAGTTTGTTGGCGGAGACTACATGGGCCACCTTGACTCCAACCACCCCGCCGCCACCCGGGATGTCGAGTTTTCGTGCGAATCTACCATCTGCTACGCCCCCATTCAGCCCGGTGAAGAGTTCCCCTTCACCGTGCTCCTTAGAACCCCTTCGCGCACCGGCAGGATGGTGTCGAACTGGCGTTTGTCTACTCAGGACGGCGACAGGTTCGGTCATCGTCTTTGGTGCGACATTGTTGTTGAGAAGCCCAAGACGGTTACGGAGCCGCTCAGGATCGTGGAGTCTGACCCCAAGGGCAAAGCGGTCCTCAGGCATGAGCCCGAGGTCAAGCCTGAGGTCAAGCCTGAGCCGGAGGTCAAGCCTGAGCCGGAGGTCAAGCCTGAGCCGGAGGTCAAGCCTGAGCATAGCCAGATGATCTTCCCCAAGCTAGAGAAGGAATCGCCTGTCGCTAGCGTCCATGAGGGGTCTAAGGCCGAGTCGGTTTCCGCCCAAGAGGACGAGTACGAGGACTGCGAGGACAGCGAGTGGGTCGGGTCTGAGGACGCTTTCCTGACTGACGAGGAGGAGTACGACATCCTTGACGCCTCAGACGAGGAGTTCAACTTCAGCGGGGACCACTCCCCGAGGAAGTAACGGCGCACTACTCTTTCCCACTCAAAACGGCGTGGGTATTACATGGGTTATTTGGGGGACATACGGCTTCTTCTGGTTGGGTTTGCAATTTTTGGGGAAAGGGTCATGATCGTTTGCTTTATTTTTTTATCGGAGTCGTTCTCTCAGGATTCTCTACTCTTCCCGTAGGTGGCTTTCCAAAGCAGTACACGGGATCCTCGGGGCGAAGCTAGGGCACGAGCCGCGGTAAGCAGGTCGCCATCAAACAGCCTGCTCTTTATCCCCGGTTAAAACTCGGACATGCTCGGATCCCCCTAGCTCTGTTTTTCCCGACAGTCCTATTTGCCGGAGAGATAACGCGAGCCGGTGTTATTTACACATTTGCTCTCATTTACCATTTCCTTCCAGGTCTAGTTCCCGCAGTATGTACTGCTCAGATTGATGTCTGCTTTCACCTTAGCTAGGTTAGGGAAATACGAAATCTGGAATTACTTTAAGGTCGTGCAGTGCCCTATGTGATCTCTATGTAATGTTACGTTTATTGGAGCGCACTCAAAATAGATAATGCTTAACATGGCGTACTTGACGACTGTTGAGTTTGGCAAAGGTCTAAATAGAGATGGGATACTCGCGGGTACATGTGTAGCTAGTATGTGGTGGTAGATGGGTTGTTACATCTGCTGTGGTATAGCTAAGTCGTTCTAAACACCCATTAACAAACATACACAGCTCGTAGGTAGCTACCTATGTACCCAGGCCCAAAATTCCAATCAGACAGATAGCACCAGCCCAGCCAACTTCTCCCGTAGACAGACAACCTTCAACACTTGGGTCCAACACCCCCCCCCCTCTCCCCCTCTTCTTTCTTTCCCCACTCTCGCCACACAAGCCGAGATCATCAGTCAAAAGTAACCTTCTTTCCCTGGTGTGCCACCGGCGCGCCCGTCAGGCGAGCAACGCTGACATCGGCCTGGTACTTGATGGCCTTTTGCTGTTGCTGGTCCTTGCCGCCGCCGCCCTGCTCCCCGTTGCTGTCCCTATCCCGTCGCCCGGGCCCGCCTTGTTTGGGTTTGTTGTTATTGGGGGTGGTGTCGGATTGTTGTTGATCCTGTTGCTGGCGCCTGGCTGCGGTCGCGCCCTTGCCGAAGCGCTTGTGGTAGCGCGTCTGGTCGTCCTCGGCGAGCTCGATCTTGAGGTTGCGCCCGAGGAGCTGGTTGACCCACCACTTGCGGGTGCGGATGCGCGCGGGTTCTTTGGCGGGGGTGGGTTTTTGGGGCGCCTTCTTTTTGGGGGGGGACTCGTCGTTTGCGTCGCTGTCTGAGTCGTCTGAGTCGCTGCCGGATTTCTCGTCGGCGTCGTCGGATGGTTTGGTCTCAGCCTCGGCTTCCTCATCGTCGGCTGGCTTGGTATCCTCTTCGTGATCTACGTCCATAAAATCCTCTAGCGTTTCGACTGTCTCTCGCACCTTGACGAACCCCTTAACCGCCCACGCTGCAGCTTCCGCGTCCTCGAAGTTGACCCATCCGTATCCCTTGCATTTGCCAGAGTCTTCAAATGTAGCTACCTTGATCCAACGGATCTTGCCGCACTTTTCAAAGTGTGCGTACAGATCATCTTCGGTAGTGTTGAACGACATGTTGCCCACGAAAATCTTGGTGCTGGCGCCAGGGCCACCGGCTTTGGCGTCTGATGACCCAGCCCCCTTGGTCGTAGTCCCGTCTGCTGCGACGGCTGCGGGTTCCTCCTTCTTCGGCCGCCCCTCAAAGCTCTTACTATCCTTTATCAAAAGCTTGCGGCGGTACCATTCGGTTTCGGAGAGAGCGATGGCCGCGACGTTGGCGTCGAAGGTGGCAAAATCGACGTAGGCGAAACCGCGGTTCTCGGGGGCCTTCTTGGGGCCCGGTCCAGCGGTGGGCTTGGTGGTGGGCATGTGAACGCGGGTGATGGATTCTTCGGTGATGCTGCCGCCCGAGTTGTCGACGAGCCACTTGCGAAGCTCAGGCTTGGTGACGGTGAAACGCAGGTTGCCAATCCAGACGCCATAAGGGGAGCGCTCCTTTTTCTTCTTGCTGTCCTTGGCCCCGTCCGCTTTGCCTTCCTCGCCATCTTCTTCATCGTCACTCGTCGGTTTTACGGGCAATGTCTTGCCCTTCTTGAGCGCACGGCGTGCTTTTTTCGAGGGAGGCTCGGGGAGCGAGAGGTCGACTTGGATTTCGTCGAGGGTGGACTTCCGCTTCTTGGAGGAAGCGTCGGCCTTCTCCTCCTCAGAGACGATCTGTTCTGGTTCTTCCTTTGCCATTGTGTACGATGGATTCGGGGTGCGCTGTCTGGTCTGGTGAGAGCTTCTATGCCAATCAACCCCGAGATCCAATGGCAGGTTGCCCTCAACATCTTCGAAAATTTCCCGGTCGATAAGCGATAAGCTCTCTGCTTCCGTTTTTAGCGTACTTTCCAGCCCTGGAAGTTCCAGGCTCGGAATGCGGGGCAGCATCCCCAAAACCCACTCACCCACCACCTAAGTGCACTACCCGCCGCTGTGCACATCCATCTCCGAAGACAACCTGACTTTGGTGATTTCTGTCGGCCACTGGTAGCAGAGAATGCTGAATCACATGGGCAACTTAATTTACCAATAAAGAAGAAGAACTTGGTGTTGAGACTTCAAGTCCTACTTCCACTAACGCACATCTATGAAGATCTTTGGTCCTTACCCAGGGGTGGACTTAACGCACACCAGTTTCAATTACTTGTACTTTGGCACAATTGCGGAGTAATAGTAAGCTATGAATTGCGAAGCATGGAGAAATGGCCTAGGCAATTACGAAGCCCGACTTGCCTGGGTCTGGAACCCCCAAATTTATGTCTCTTGGTGGATAATAAACAGACGGCGCAGCCCACCCCATCCCATCTCACATCAGTCGCAATCAGACGACGGCTCGGTTCTGGAATCGGGGCAAACGAACAAGCTGACGTCGCTCCCACTTAGACGAGCTCGGCCTTGCAGCCCATGCTCACAATATGCTCAGATACAAAGCCTCCTTGCCACGCGGCAGTATCTGGGGCGACCTCGAAGAGTCGTATTCGATAATTGGCTACGGCTATCACGGCTTCGATGGTTCTGCTGTCACTCCAAGCGGCAACACAGTTCTGTGGAGGCAGGTCAGGTTAATACCCGAGCCAACGACCTTGAATGGGAGGCCGTTCGTTGCTTCGTACATACATACTTCGTACATACATCAGTCTTGGAAGCAAACGAACTGGATGGAGGACAGGAAATGGTCGCATCCCATAGCGGCAAAGTGACGGGTGCATGTGCCAGTGGACCGTGCGGTTATTTACCATTTACGGTTAGAGCTTTAAAGTGGAATTCCTGGCGCAGTTAGTTCGCAACCCTTGCATCCACAACAAAGGGCAAAACGAGCGGTGACTTTCGTTGCAGTTCCCACTTTCTTGCCTCTGCCTCTCGGCCACCCATCACGCCCTGACTGGCTGAGAGCTTGAACTGGGGTAGCCTGAATGGCTCGTTTGCGCCGCAGCACCTCCTCAATTTTCCCACCCCACAGGCCTTGTTGTCTCAACCTCTTCCATTTCACTCCAGGAATCGTTCTGCGAGCTCGTTGGTGACTAGTCATTTTGCGACGTTGCGCTGGGCGAACAATGAGCGTCCTTTTATCACTGCAACCCCCAACCTTTCCCCTTCATTGCGAAACCTCTCGGCTCCCACCGACGCTCCCTGGTAAGCTCATCCCTTCACACTCCCACCTCACCTCCGCCTTTCCCGGACGCCATCGGGCCCCGCGATACACCATGATTAGGAGCAGGAAGCGGCTATTCTCTGCAACACCGGAGCCTCGAGTCAAATTTATTGATCCCTTTGCAGTGCCGCAACACACGATGACGTCCCGGAAGCGGAAAGCCGACGACGACGGCGATGAGATGTCGCTCTCACCACTCAGCTCGCCGGCGATATCCTCACGGCAGCTCGCACGGCCCGCGAAGAAACCCCGAGGCGGCGCCGACCTGGCCGGGCGCCCGCTGTCGCTCCCCCGGCTGCTCGAGACCCTCGATAACACGCAATTGCGCGCAGTCCTCCACACCATCTGCCAGCAACATCCAGACATCGGCCGGGAGGTGGTGCTGGGCGCACCTCGACCGTCGGTGGCTTCGGCGCTTGAGGTTCTGGGTGATTACCAGGCGAAATTGCAGGCCGCGGTTCCTTTCGGCCAATCAAGCTCCGACTATACATACTTCCGAGTCAAACAACCGCTGGCCGCGCTTGTCGATGCCATCTCCGACTTCACCCCCCAATTCCTGCCCCCCGTCGAACAGCAGGCCAACGTCTCGCTACAATACCTCGATGCTGCGACAAAAGTCATACACGAACTACCTGATTGGGAGAGCCAACAATATCGGCATCACAAGGATAACGCATACGATGAGATATCGGGTGCATGGGCACTGGTGATTACCGAGGCGGCAAAGAGAGGAGGGGGATTTGTCTTGCACACGGGCGGCTGGGACCAGAGACTCGCCAGGCATAACCAGCAGTCGGGCGGGAAGATGGAACAAGCGATGGCCGCCATGGCGACCGAGGTCCCCTGGGCTGGCAACAATCCCAACGCTGCGCCAGCATCGGGGTTGTCGGACCCCAACTCGATCCTAAACCAGCTTATCAACGGGACCTACGGCTCGCCTGTCCGCGTCGGGCCATAGTGGGAAGCGGTGATCATGTGTGTGACTCGCTAGTTAATTACCATGTTTGGGCGCTAGCTAACATCACCGAGGACCTCACGACTATTTTTTTTTTCATCCCAGCACGGGGTATCAACCGGCACGGGGGATCAACCAGCACTGGACATCAACCAGCACGGGGCGTCAACTAGCACGGGACATCATGGAATGGGAGGCATAGACTTTTGGGGCTTGAGGGGGTTGGGCCAACGGCGTTTTTTATTTCCCTTCATACCTCTGATATCCATCGTTAGCTTTTCCTATGTACTGGTGGTCCTCTCCGTTCTGTCAGTTTCCCTTGTCGGTAACGGAGGGATCTTCGACTTGGTGGAGATGTGAGGTTTAGTTTTGTATCTCTGATTGCACACAGGTCGGTAGGTGGCCGTCTTGTTGTCGGGTGGAAGGTGGTTTGGGATTAGTGTGTTTCTCTGGGCTGTCTGATGCGATACATACAATTGAAGGCGTTTTGGCTTTTTCATGGTGGTTTTGGCGTGCCTCTCTCACCCAGCTTTCTTGCCCGCGCTTGACCCAGTTGGCTGACCGTCCGTCGACCCGTCGCTTACCCTTCCGGGCAATTCCTCGCATTCCAAACATCCAAGTTTACTCTCCCTGCGCGACCTGTTTCTGTACATACCTGCCTAGGTACCGACCAACCTCAACGATTCTGCGGTGTTTTAGCCGGCCCCGACACATGGGCAAATCGGCCTTCGCCGGTGCTGTGAGACCAAGACGCCCGGAGTCGCCGATTGGAGGCTATTGGTAACTTCTAACTTCGGTGGCAACGCGGTATCTTGACTAGGTATGTACATGTACCTACTTTTTAGACTTTGAGTCCTTAGCACACCAGCGTTTTATGGGGTGAGCGTCCCAAGGTTAAAGGGGAGGGGGGTAACTATTCACGTGACAGCCTGTGGTTGACGTGCCCCACTGCCACTGTCGCGTGTTGCGGGCTGCCGCGTGTCGCGCTCGCAACACGCGGTCACTAAAGCAGTCCCGCAGGCAACACAGGGAGATCCACTCTTGCATTGATCGAACTAATAAGCCTCGATGCCGGTGCTAATCTCTACTCATACTTCATTGCTTCCTTGCAAAGTTACATGAGAGAGGGCCTCTCTTACAATCCGTCACGATGCCCGCGTACGTTACAGTCAGGCTCTTCCACCGCGTTGCCGCTCGTTGATGCAGGCGAAGAGTCCACCCTCCGTTGATGTAAATGTAAAAGCTTACCCGTGTGCGAAACACAGCCCAGGCGACCAGCATACTTCCATCTCCAAACCATTCGAAGCGCCCCAGCAGCACATGTACGAGTACACTGCCCAAGAGATCGCTGCACTCCAGACCCAACTTGAAAAGCAGCTCGGCCCGGAGTTCTTGTCAGTGCGCCCGGGAAACGGCCAACAAAAGGTGCACTACCTTAGCGGCGATAAAGCCATCGCACTTGCCAACCAGGTTTTTGGCTTTAATGGATGGTCCTCGTCTATCATCAGCATCGAAACGGACTATCTCGAGGAGGATAAGCAGAGCAAACGGGCCAACATCGGCATAGCAGTTGTCGTGCGCATCACGCTGCGTGACGGAACGTATCATGAGGACGTGGGCTATGGGATCGTTGCGAACGGGCAGTCGAAGGGCAGCGCTTTTCAGAAGGCCAAAAAAGAGGCCACCACAGACGCGCTGAAAAGAGCGCTGCGACAATTCGGCAACGTGCTTGGAAACTGCCTCTATGACAAGGCGTATCTGACCAAGGTTGTCAAGATCAAGCCGCCGCAGCCAAAGTTTGACGAGGGTCGTCTACATCGGCATCCAGATTTTGTGGTCAAAAAGGAGCTACAGAGGGCCGAGCCCAAGGCGGAAAGGCCAACAATGGCCCCTGCGCAGCCACCGCCACCTCAACGTGAGCCCAGTTATGCCTGTGAAAAATACGTGGGCTAATCACGATGACAGTGCCGACTGCGGAGTCTTTCGAAGATTTTCTGGAGGGTAAGATTTCAACACAACTGTTGCTCTTGGCCACGATGAACTAACTCGCTTTTCAGAGTTGGATGAGGCGGACTTCAACATCGAGGACGACAGTAACCCAGACGAAATTGCTCTACCGGACTCGAGTGAGACGAAGTCTAACCAATCCAGCGGAACGAACGCGAGCAACAACCAACTGAAAAATGGAGGGAGCAACCCCATGCAACCACCGGCCAGACAGCTCTCAAGGATAAGTTCAGCAGGGAGCAACCCTCCGCGACAAGCACCACAAACCCCAGTTCAGCAAGCCGCGAAATCTAACCCCAACAACTTTGCTGGAGCAGGCGCCCGCGGACCTCCCGCCGCCGCTCGTCCACCTCAGCAATTCAACCAGGCCCGTCCCGCGCCCCCGCCCCAGCCCCAGCCCCAACCCCAGCCCAATAACGCCAACCAGAACCACCACCAAAATCCCAGCCGAAACCCCCAAACCCACATGACACCCCCACCGGCCGGCCACGCCGTGGTCAACATGGAACCCCCGGCGGGCGAAGCCAGCTTCTTATCCGCCCGTGCGATAAAGAGCGTCCCCGACAAAGCCATCGAAGCGGGCGAGTTTGACCGCAAGCCGGGACACGTCTTCAACCCACGTCTAGAGAGCCCCTCCATCCGGCGGACGCCAGGGGTAGACCACTCGGCGACCAAACCGGTGTCGAAAAGCGGCCGGCACGTGCCCGGGATAAAGACTGACGACGCAGAAGGGGATGGCATTGCCAGTGCTACCGGCATTGGCGGTGGTGGTGGCGGCGTGGGCGGTGGTCGGGGATTTGCCGCCGCACCCCGTCCTGGCCCCCCTGCCGGTCCTGGTGCTGGTGCGGGTGCTGGTTCTGGTCCTTCTGCTGCTGCTGCTGCTGCTGCTGCTGCTGCGGGCCCGAGAACGGGGAACATGTTCAACCCACAGCTGGACCAAGCCCGGCGGATCGGCGCCCCGGTGTCGTCTAGCCCGCTGGGCAACCGTGGCCAGTTCCGCCCGCCGACTATCAAGCGGCCTGCGGGGGGCGACGGGCCTGGTCATGGCGCTGTCGCCGGTGCGAATGGTGGTGGGCTGGGAAGGGTGCCGTTGGGGGATGTGAGTAATGCTCCTGGTGGTGGAGGAGGCATAAGTGGTGGTGGTGGGGGGGTGGTGAAGGGGCCGGATTTGAAGAGGCAGCGGACTTCTTGAGATGGTTCCTACCGCTCACTCCCACGTCTAGCGGGATTATAAGATGGGGGGCTTTTGGAGGAAAGTGATGGTGGGGACTAGGTGGCCGTCGTTGCTGCAGAATTTGTCCCCTAGCGAAGGCGTTTGTTGTTGTTGCTATGAGGCTCATACCTATTTACTACCCGGCTAACTACTTTGCTCTTGTTGGGGTCAAGAGGCATAGGTGTTGCTTTACAGGCGTTGTATGGCTCACAAAGGACTCGGTTGATCGAATTCAATTGACTGGGATGGGAAGGGGGTAGTTTATATACCTATGTTTCATGGTAGGTAGACTGACTGAATGCTCATGGTGTAGGTTTTGGTGGCACTTCATGAACTGGGTTGTGACAGGTATATTCTCTCTTTTGCTGCTGATCTTGCGAGTACTATTCTACCGACGTACACGAAGAAGAAAAGTGAATTTTCAGTTACAGGCACCGAACGTCGTGGCCAGTCCTACTTAGGACCTTGTCTGAGGTTGTTTATCCAGTCATTACACCCGCCTAGCGCGAACTTCTTCTTACCTTGATAGAGTATGATTGCCGACACTGCCATTCAAAGCTTCCCTGTTTCAAGAAGAGCATTGCCGCTTAACATTGCCCGAGCCGTGATAGGCTCAATGGCACCCACAAAGCCGACCCGCCTCCCCAGATTCCCCAGATTTTCGGTTCCGGGATCGGAGATCTGAGACCCTGGCTGCGATGCCCGAAACCCGATATTTTTTCCCCGTCGCCTTTGGTGAGTCCCGGTAGCAGCGACGTACTTGGCAACGGGGATAACAACCATGAGGCCAATTGATCTTGCCAGCCGGTCAGGCGTGGCCCTGAAGGTGCGTATTTATTCAAATACCCAATATCCTGTCTCTCTTGCACCAAAACCCCGCTAACAAAATGCATAGAGGGCCTTCCATGCGCAACAACTCCGCCGAGTCGCTAGCACGCGACCATACTCGAACGGGCCCCTGCTGCCCCCGACCTACGACAGGCTTTACAACAAGTACTCCGAGGTCCGCCGGGTACTGGGCACGCAGCGGCTCACCCTCGCCGAGAAGATCCTGTACAGCCACTTGGACAACGTCGAGGAGTCGCTGCTCTCCGGGAACACCAACAATGGCCGCGACGTCCGCGGCAACGCCAACCTCAAGCTGCGGCCCGACCGCGTCAACATGCAGGACGCCTCCGCCCAGATGGCCCTGCTGCAGTTCATGTCATGCAACCTGCCGCAGACCGCCATCCCCGCGAGCATCCACTGCGACCACCTGATCGTCGGCGAGCGCGGCGCCGACGACGACCTCGCGGCCGGCGTCAAGATGAACCAGGAGGTGTTTGACTTCCTCGAGTCGGCTGCTAAGAAATATGGCATCGACTTCTGGCCCCCCGGAGCAGGCATCATCCACCAGACCGTGCTCGAGAACTACGCTCTTCCGGGTCTGATGATGCTGGGAACCGACAGTCATTCTCCCAACGCCGGTGGGCTCACAACCATTACCATCGGTGTGGGTGGTGCGGACGCTGTCGAAGCGCTCGTCGGTGCTCCCTGGGAGTTGAAGGCTCCTAAGATTCTGGGTGTCAAGTTGACCGGCCAGCTGAACGACTGGGTGTCCCCCAAGGATTTGATTCTCCATCTCGCTGGGCTGCTCACTGTGCGTGGAGGTACCGGTTATATTGTTGAGTACTTTGGGCCTGGTGTCGAGACGCTGAGCCTCACGGGCATGGCGACAGCCTGCAACATGGGGGCCGAGATTGGTGCGACCACATCCATCTTCCCCTACACCGAAGCGTCGAGCCGCTACTTGAAGGCAACCCGGAGGGAACAGGCCAGCAAAAATGCCGAGATATTCCAGAACTTCCGCGGCGTCGGTGCCAGTGCTGGTGAGGACGCTCTCTTCAGGTTCAAGGCCGATGAGGGGGCACAGTACGACCAACTCATCGAGATCGACCTCTCCAAGCTCGAGCCCCACATCAACGGCCCCTTCACCCCGGATCTCGCCACGCCGCTGTCCCTGTTCAAAAAGACGGTTCAGGAAGAACAGTGGCCCGAGAAGCTGTCTGCCGGTCTGATCGGCAGCTGTACCAACAGCTCGTACGAGGACATGACGCGCGTCGAGAGTATTGTGCGCGAGGCTGAGAAGGCCGGCCTCAAACCCAAGGCGGATTTCTACATCACCCCAGGTAGCGAGCAGATCCGGGCGACTCTCGAGAGAGACGGCACGCTCGAAACCTTCACCGAAGCCGGCGGCATCCTCCTTTCCAACGCCTGCGGGCCGTGTATCGGCCAGTGGAAGCGCATTGACGGCGTGGAGAAGGGCACCACCAACGCCATCCTCACCTCGTACAACCGCAACTTCCGCGGCCGCAACGATGGCAACCCCGACACCATGAACTTCCTCGCCTCCCCCGAAATCGTGACCGCCATGGCCTACGCGGGATCCACCACCTTCAACCCCATGACCGACACCCTCACGACCCCCTCTGGCGCCGAATTCCGCTTCCCAGCCCCGCGCGGTCTCGAGGGCCCTCCCACCCCCTTCGAGCAAGGCAAAGAAGTCTTCGCCGTCGCCTCGCAACCCCCCAACCCCTCCGTCCAGGTCGCCGTCTCCCCCACTTCGGAACGCCTCGCCCTGCTCGAGCCCTTTGACGCCTTCCCCGAATCCGACCTCACCGGGCTGCGCGTCCTCGTCAAAGTCACCGGTAAATGCACCACCGACACCATCTCGGCCGCGGGGCCGTGGCTCAAGTACAAGGGCCACCTGGCCAACATCAGCGCCAACACTCTCAACACGGCCGTCAACGCCGAGACGGGCGAGGTCAACGCCGCGTACGACCTCGACGGCTCCCGCACCACCATTCCCGACCTCGCCCTGCGCTGGAAGCAGCGCGGCCAGCCCTGGCTTGTCGTCGCCGAGCACAACTACGGCGAAGGGTCCGCTCGCGAACACGCCGCGCTCCAGCCCCGCTACCTCGGCGCCCGCGTCATTGTCTGCAAGAGCTTTGCGCGCATCCACGAGACGAACCTCAAGAAGCAGGGCGTCGTGCCGCTGACGTTTGTGGAGCAAGCGGATTATGAGAAGATCGGGGCTGGTGATGAGGTCGCGACCGTGGGGCTGTATGACATGTTGAGGAATGGCGGGCGCGGGGAGGTGAGCTTGAGGGTGACGAAGAAGGAGGGCGGCGAGGTGTTTGATGTGCCGGTGCGTCATGCGGTCAGTGAGGACCAGGCCAAGTTTATTCTGGCGGGGAGTGCGCTGAATTTGTTGGCGAAGGGGGGGCTTTGAAGTGGTAGTAGGAAGGCGGAGGAAGTGTAGAAGAGTTGTGTCAAATAGGTAGATTAAGACTGGGCGGTATACCCTGATGCTGCTGTCGTGGATGGTGGATGGTGGGAAAAATGGTTGGAATATGTAAAGAGCTTTTGTTTCCTGCTGTATTACTGATGCGCTGTCCATTGAATGATATAACATGGGTTTTATTGAAGCTCATTTCCCACCCAACTTTTGCTTTGGAAATGCGTGCATGGATTGCTGCTGGATGCCACAGCATACCTTGATTGGGAGTTTCCAGTGCTGATGGAAATCTCGTGGCAGTCGACAATATAAACCCTCCTCTTCCCTGAAGTAGTTATAATTTATATCCAATGGTATAGACATAATATAATCGCATTGGGTCGGTAGACTCACCAAATGTTCCCTGTTTAACGTTCATGAGCGGCACTGGTGGTGTTGCATTGTGACAGGGGCTCGGACAGCAACATTACCCATCGAAGCAGTTGAAGCATTTCGCTTCACTCCAACATCCAGCCATGCTAAATACAAAAAAATGATGGCCCAGTAAATTATCCTTCTTGTCGGTCTAAGAGCTCTCTTTGAGCACCGACGAGGATCAGCCCCGCGGAGGCCGATATGATAAATACGACCGAATTCTAACTCTCCGAGTCTAAACCCGTATGTTCTCTGTAATAGATGCTGTCCGCTCATTGAAGCCACGGCCTACTTGTCCTCCATTCCACTTCGCGCACACCATGCATCCTCTTATACGCCGCCGTGACCTCCGAAAATCCCACCCCCTCCAGCCTTCTCTCAACACGCAACGGGATACTCGGTACTCCCCGTTGCGCTCAGCCGTGACCCGCACCGGGCCCTCGCCGCCAGGTCCCCTAGTACGCACACGTTCCACACCCAAGACACCGCAACTCGCAAACTTGGTCCGCACCCACTCCAACGGCACATACCCGGCCATCTGCCAGTCGACCACGACAATCCGGTCCCCGTCGACGATGATGTTGGTCGGTCCGAGGTCGTTGTGCGCCAGCACAAACACCGAGCAATCCATCCCCAACGCCTCGCAGTCTCGCACTGCTGTTGGACGGCCTCGACACTGCCGTTGCGCGTCTCTTGCAGTGGGTTCATCCAGTTGCTGTCTGAGGCGGTCCTGGTGTTGGAGTTAAAGACCCTGATGTCGGCGCAAATTTGCGAGATGCGAGCAACCACGTACTCCTTTCCTCTTTCCGTCATATCCCATCACGCCTCGTTGAGGCGCTGGCCGGGTATGAAGGGCTTAACCAGGTAGGTTTTGCCCGCGTCTTCCACGTAGAAATGGACGGTATGAATGTCAAAACTGAGATGTTGTTGCTGTTTGGCGAGGGACGCCAGGGTTTCGGGTTCCCGCCGGGTCTCATCGGTGGCGAGCCGGATTTTGATGACGATCTCGTCGCCGAAGCTGAACACGGCCGACACGTCGCCCGCGTCATGGATCTGGCGGTCGTGTCCATCAGGGTCCCAGGGCCGAGCGGGCCGGCAACAGGCTGGGGAACTGGGGCCTCGGAAAGCGTGGAATACGACCCGTCGCCTGGGTTCTCCCAGAGGCAAACCCCCTCTCGCGGCTCTTGAGAGCGCCGGAGAATGTGCTTGCTTCCGATGAGCCATGAGTTGGCGTCGATCTGCTTGACTGGGTCTCTCACAGAGATAGGCGGTGTCATATCGGTTGATAGTGAAGGGAGCAGGCAGGGGAGATGTGGTGGACGGCAATCAACAAGTTGAGGTTCAGGTGAGAGACGAGATTGATTCAATTGGTTGGGGATCGCCGCCGTTAGTTGAGTGATTTCTGATCACCAACAGATAAACACATCAAAACCAAAATTGAAATTTAGCACACGACGCCATATTCACGGCCCCAGGTGGCATTGAGATCATATTATTCGAGCTTGTCTTGGTGAAAAGTGTAGTCCAAGTCTGCAAAGCACAGATGTATTCATGCCAACGAGCTATGTATCAGTTACAGCAATCGGGCCCCGCGGGTTGATGATGTTCCCATCATACAACAATACCCGATGGTGTTGGCTCGGTTAAGTTCTAGTCGATTAACTCCCTGCAAGACTTTGCTTGGCCCTTCGTTCTTGCGAAGCGGAACTAAAGTCGAATTAGGTTCTTTGATGTATTCCGTAAGATTGGCGACACGAAGTCGACTCGGAATGTTGCTTTTCTTGGATATAATCATCGAGTTGGAGTTGACTACCTAGGTAGGCTAACCGGTTCTTTTGTTCTATGTAGTTATTAGTAGTTCATACAATGCTGATACCATAGTGATTTTATTATCGGAAGGAAGTACTAGGGTTTTTAATAACTACAAATTCTTTAATTTCTCTCACTACGTAGCAAGGTTCCCCAGTTCGGCACAGGATTTTGACTTGTAAAGCAAACCACGCATCGCTTTTGGGTTCTGTCTCTTCTCGACATGTACATACTTTTTGGGTGCCAGATAAATCTTGGCGGCAGGCTAACTAATCTGCGTCAATATACCACAAAAACGAAAAAAATAAGTACAGATAAATTTCTTCTCTCTTGCTTCTTTCGCCTAGGCAAGCCACTCACCGTGCCATTATTGTATGTACGTAACCGGGGCTATACGAATATTTGCGAGGTCATTGCCCTCGGTAGCCGACCCCACCCCAGAAACACCTCCCGTTTGCATCTTCCATCCCACCACACCCGCCTAACTCCCCATATGTGTCAATAAAAACCCTATTTACTATTACTCCCAGCCGCAAGAAAGGCAAAACTGCTTTTGCCCCAGCGCCACACGCCAGTAATAAAAAAACAACCCCTTCGCCCTGAGCAAAATACTCAACAGCTAGCGGCAGCCGAGTAACAAAAAAATGGCTGCTCCCTCTCAAAGCAATGCGCCTTTACATGCAAGACCCACCACCACTGCACCGATCGCCTGCCTTGCCCTGTCCTGCTGCCTTACGCTACACGTTCCCGTCGAACTGCCTCATGGACTTCATTTGCGCGCCATTCAGCCCAGACACAATCACCAAGCCCGAATTGCCAACCCTCTTGCTCGTGACACAACCACCATTACTATTCCCATGTTTCCGCGTTTTCCTATCAGCCCCATTCCCGTACCCATTGGCCCCACCACCACCAGCCCAATCTTCATCCAGACCAGACGCAGAAGAAGCCGACCCCGCGCCGGTACCAGCACCAGCACCAGCACCAGCGCCAACCAGCGGCAGACCCCTCAACCGCTTCAGCACCCTCACCCACGCGGGGTTTTCGGCCATCTTTTCGGGCAGGGTCTCCTCGAAGGGGACTGCTCGCGCTTCGGCCTCGCGCTGCTGTCTCCGTAGCGACTGGGCGGCGCGGCCAAAGTTGGCCTTCCTGTTCCCGCGTGCCCGTATCTCAGCGAGCTTCGTGGCGTGCCAAGCCGCTGAGTGCTCCTGTGGCCAGTGGATGCGCGGGTCAATGTCTAGATACAGGGGCTCGTCCTGAGGTTGGCTTTGGGATGGGGTTTCTGTGGCCGTGCTAGTCGCGGATTGAGTTGGTGGTGGCGGCGGCGGGAGACTGGTGGGGGTTAGGTCTACTCCAGGAGGCGGCGAGGAGGCGTCTCGCTGGGTGTAGATGAGTGAGTCGAAACGGGCAGTGTCTATTTCCTTCGGTTTTGCGAATTGTAGGGGTTGGGTTTTGGTTATTGGGGCTGGCCGGATGGGGACATGTATCTTTCGAGCGGGTGGCTTCGAAGAGGTGATGCCGTTCGCTTGAAAGGACCCATAAGAGGTTTGGGCATCCAGCCTCTTCCCCTCGGGAGGTGTTTTATTAACCTTCCCGTTCGAGGGTTCCGAGGGCCACCGTGCCTTACCATCCAGCGATTCCGTGAGGGTAGTAGACGAAGCTGCGCTGCTCGTCTTCCTCCCAAAGTAGTCTTTCATCTCCCTGTCGGAAGACAATTCTGACACTTCGGAACTGCGTCGATGAGCATTCCCAGCAAACCCGTTCAGCCCGGAACTCGATTGCTCGGAGAGTACGCCCGAGGTAGCCTCGTCTGGCCCCCCGATAAATCGCAGATTAGAGACCTGGAGGGGTACCCTCTTCAAAGGAAGGTGCCTGAAGGCGGATTTCACCCCAGGCTTGGCCTCTTTCTCTCGCGCTTTACCTGCCTGGAAATGCAGGTTTGGTGCATGGCGACTAAACTGGGGGCTTCGGGCAGGCTCGAATGGTACCGCCCCATTCACTTTGGGTTTTGGCGAAAGTTTCTGTCGTTTCCTCCGGGGCTCTCCATCTTCAGGGGACCCAGGACTCTCCGGGGCCGAGTCGGCAGGGGGGCGAGGTGCTAAAGGCCGAGACGAAGGCGGAAAAATGTTGTGCTTCGGTGTTGGTTGTTGCGCGTTGAGTTGGGGCGGGTTCCCGGCGGTTTTGCGTCTCATGATTGGCCGGTCCTTGTCAGTTTCTGGCAACAGTTTTCTTGGATTTGTGGCTGACAGAGGCCGCAAAAGAGGATCTGAGGCGCCCGTTGGGGTCTGTGTCGCGCGGGTGCCATTTGTTTGGCCGGAATCCCAATTTTTGTCAGTTGGGGAGAGGAGCTGCAGATGCACCTCGCACAAAATCTGGCGGCTACCGTCGATTTTGGCGGCGCATCCCGTGAAGGAGCAGGGAACGATATTGAGCCCGGTCGAGTCATCATCAGACGTGTGACTTATAAAAGATGCGGTGGAATTGATACCAGTGGTTCTGGATGGCGACATCCTGACGCGACGAGAGCTATCGACGCCTGAAGATGCGGAGCTGGGAGAGGCGGCCCGCGATGACAACAACGAGTTGTCATGGTAAAGGCGGCGTCGCTTGGCTTGGCCTTCTTGGCCGGCAAGACAGCGCTTGCAGACCCAATCGATGCTATGGAATTCGGTCAATGGATAATTTATAGGGGTTTTAGACGATGATTCTTAATTGAAAAATCGTCTAGAGACCAAAAAGTGTTGTAATGAGGTAGGCGAGGCGAGGTAAGCGCAAGGCAGAGGGAATGAAATACGGCAGCGGGAAAATAGGCTACATGAAGGAGGGTGGGGGGGAATGTCGCTGCTCTGTATGGTTGGTGGCGGTCCAGCCGGCTCGACGTAACAGGGGATACAGGGGATGCAGGGGATAGAGGAGTTGGGCTGCGAGAAGTCTCGGACGCGGTTGTGGGGACTTGGGGGGGAAGGATCCATGGGAGGGTCGAAGGGAATACAAAATGCGGAGGGAGGATAGAGAAAAGCTTACAAGGACCCTTGTGGGAAGGGACGATGGCATGCAGAATGATAGCATCTGCCGCATTGGATGCACGTAAACAGCGGCTTGTCGAGTGCCGCTGGCTCTTTGCATCGTCTACAACGGGGCATTAGGAAGGTGGTCTTGAACAGCCTTGCGCCGCGTCCTGTGATTTGCAAGAGCCTGTTAGCGCCACTAGTCAGTTCAGCGTTCCAACCGAACGGTCGGGTTTGATTTTCAAAATCGTCACTGAAATCAAAATACTGGGCGTGTCTCAGGTCTTTTCAGTCATTGTCGGTCGTCATCCAGCGTAGCTGCAACGGTTTCGTGGTCCTGGGGCGACAGGCGACGGGAACTAGTCGCAAGGTCGAGGCTGGTTGCCTCTCCTTGCTCCTTGTCTACCACAGCCTTTGGGTCCGGCTTTGTGAAATCAATGAAAGCCAAACTCCGGGAAGTAGCAGCGTTTTCGACAAAAGTCTCAAACGTATTTTGATATGCCCGACCGCCATATACCCCATGCTACCGGCTGTCTTGAGGCAGCGTGTGGAAGCTGAGACTGGCGGCCGGGCGCGCCAAGACGCAACAGCCGTGTCGCCCGGAACCACAAAACCAGAAGAGCGCGAGGCTGTCGGACCTTTTACCAGTTTGCTCATCATTGACACCGTGCTTAGAGTAAGGGAATTGGAAATAATAATAGGAATGCGTACCTATGAGATGGGGATGATGGGGGAACACGAATCCCAAAGCCGACGTAGTTAGGCTATCAGCTCCTCGCTGCAGCCGCCCTTCGCTCGCCAGCCTTCAATCATCCATCCACCTACCGACCATGAGCGTGCGACTTCAAGCAAATGTAACCATATGGTGATTTTGCTGAAGCCACCACGAGCGCCTTTTTGTCGGCCCAAATGCAACGCAAATTGAGGTTCCTGGGTTGATCGTTGTGTGACGAATGGAGTTTGTACCCGGGCCAACAATTTCTCATTTTCTACCCGGAGGGGGAAGGGACAACAACACAGAGGCGGACCATTGCAGCCGAACTGTAGTGGCCCGTGCGCCAAGACAAGCTTTCTGAAGTGGCAGAAAGAATCACCGCCTACTGTACTTGACCTAGCGTGCCAAGAAAACTTAGAAATGACCCGCGATAACAGGTTGCGGGTTTGCGATAGCCTCCTTTTCGCGATTTCCCCTCGATAAGCGACGAGCCGACAACGACGGCGACCACGAAGCGCCTCTCCCAAGACCTCGAACACGGACCTCGACTATACGCCCCCCCACGATGGACTTTCTCAAGTCGGCTGTTGCCTCGGCGATGGCCAAGGGGCCGCCGTTCCCTTACAATTTTGGCGACAAAGTCGATCTCGACCCCTCCATCTGGACTCTTCACAACGGTACACGACGGGTATGCACTCGACCATGGCTACTCCGCCCGGGAGAGACATAGAGGACCGCTTGGCTGACTCTGGGTTGTAGGAAGACGGCTCGAATTGCAGCATCTTCTCGTTCGATATCACCACCAACCGTTCCGCCTTACCCCTTGCCAAGAACGCCCTGAAAAAGTTACGGACACTACGACACCCCGGCGTCATCAAGGTGCTAGACACAGTCGAGGTACGATGCGCATCCGGTAGCCGAGCATAGCCTAAGGCTGATAAATTTGAAAAAAAGACAGATTCATACATCTACATCGCAACAGAGCGCCTAGTACCTCTACGGTGGCATGTCAAGAGGAAGAGTCTCAGCCCCGAAACGGCGAAATGGGGTCTCTACAGCATCGCGGTGCGTCCAGTGGAACTCTATGGGATATTGAAAACCCCGGGCTTAGGCTAACGAGGAGGACAGAGAACAATCAAATTTATCAACGATGAGGCAGCGTCCGTTCATGGTAGTCTCAAAGTTGCCTCAGTCTATACGACTGAGAGCGGCGAGTGGAAGCTCGGTGGTTTTGAGGTACTCAGTAACGTCAAGGACGACGAGGCTGTAGTATATGTAGGACTCCGCCGCCCTGTATACGCCGCCAGCAAGGCTGATCATTAACCGAATATAGACCTACGGCAGTCTCGTGCCGGACTCGGGACGGTATACGCCGCCTGAACTAGCAAAGTCGGGATGGGATGCCATTAAAAAAGGTCCCCACTCGGCTGTCGACGCTTACGAGTTTGCCGCCTTGATCTTCGAGGTCTTTAACGGCACTTTCAACGGCAGCGATCAGGCGGGCCAAACCAAGAATGTCCCACCCAGTATGCAGTCGAGCTATAAACGTTTAACCAACGCCAACCCTCAAGGCGAGGCTTAGCGTTGCCCACTTCCTGGAGCAAGGCCGTCGCAACGGCTCATTCTTCGATTCGCCACTCATCAAACTTACTGACGGAATCGAAAACTTGGGTGTCAAGAGTGAGGAGGAACGGGAATCCCTTCCTAGAGTGAGTGTTTGATTTTTACTTCGCTGTTTTCGGATGTTGTATGTTGACGAATTCAGGGACTTGGAGCAACTTACAGACGACTTCCCCGAGGACTTCTTCAAGATGAAGGTGCTTCCCGAACTGCTAAAATCAGTAGAGTTCGGCGGCGGTGGCCCAAAGGCATTTGGAGTAGTCATGAAGATTGCCACCAAGCTGTCGAGTGAAGACTTTGAGGCAAAGATCACCCCCGTCTTGATTCGGCTGTTTGGCAACCCCGACAGGGCCATCAGAGTGTGCTTGTTAGACAACCTCCCCCTGATGATTGATCGCCTATCTCAAAGAATTGTCAACGATAAGATATTTCCTCAGATAGTGAGTTGGACCCTTCAGATCTGCCTGTTTCGTGCGGTAAGATACTTATCCGAGTCTAGGTTACCGGGTTCACGGATATTGCACCCGTTGTACGAGAGCAGACTTTGAAGTCTGTACTCACGCTCATTACCAAGCTCTCGGATCGGACCATCAATGGTGAGCTGCTGAGATATTTGGCCAAAACCGCCAACGACGAGCAGCCTGGCATCCGCACCAACACAACAATCTGTCTCGGCAAAATTGCCAAGTACCTTGGGACCTCCTCGAGGGGCAAGGTCCTAATCGCCGCATTCACGAGATCCCTTAGAGACCCTTTCGTCCACGCCCGAAATGCGTCGCTCATGGCGCTCGCCGTGACATCAGACTGCTTCTCCGATGAGGACTGCGCGGTCCGCATCGTGCCCGCCGTTTGTCCCTCGCTTATTGACAAAGAAAAGGTCATCCGCGACCAAGCGAGCAAAACCATCGACGTCTACTTGGCCAAGATCAAGAAAGCAGCGGCGGGCATGCCCGACTCCGTCCTCCCGCCCGAAAGCGCCGTGTCTGCCGCGGGCGGACCCAGGATGAGCACCCCCCAACCGGCCGAGTCAGCGGCAGCCTCCTGGGCGGGCTGGGCCATCTCCTCCTTCACGAACAAGCTATCCACCGCGGCAGGCGAGATTCAATCTTCCTCCACCCCCGTCAACGGCTCGGCGGCGGCGGCTCCCCCACAACGCCCCGCGACGACTTCCCAAACCCCCTCCACATCCTCTGCCTCCAACCTCCACCGCCAGGCCCTCAAATCCCCCACCCCCTCCGCCTACAAAGACCCCTTCCACGACGACCCCGCCCTAAACAACAACAATAACGACGACAACGACTTCGACAACGATGACGCGGCTGACGCATGGGGCGACATGGACGACATGGCCGATGAAGACAACGACAATGACGGTGCGGCGGGCTACTTCGCCGAAGCCAACAACAAACCCACCAAAACCACCACCACAACAACCACCACAACAACCACCCTCCCCAAACGAGACCCCAAGCCCACCAGCGCGAGCGCCAGCGCCACACCATTTGACGACGGGTCCGAGCCAGATTTCGCCGGGTGGCTAGCGGCGCAGGCACAAAAGAAGACCGGGGCGAAGGGGCTGCCCAAGGGGCTGGCCAAGACTGGCGGGACAGCGAAAAAGACGACAGTTGCGGCGAAGCCGAAGGCCGCGGCGCCGGCGAAGAAGATTGATATGAAGCCGAAGCAGACGGATGAGGATGACGGGTGGGGTGGGTGGTAGGTGGGTGGGTAGATAGGTAGGCGGATCGTGTTTTGAAGGCGATGGGTTGGTCTTGCTTGTTGTGGGTTTGTGGGGGCTTTGGGAAGAGAATATATCCCTGGCCGAGGTAGATAGGGGGTTGATGATATTTTGGGAGGGGAGGGGTAATGGTGGAGGAAAGTTGGATTTACAACGGCACGCATGGCGTTTGGCGCGACTGATTAGGTATAGAAGTGTTGTGTAGCCGGCTATTGAGCTATTGGAGATTTGTGAAATGAGATTAAATATCCCTCTCCTGAAGTTGACGGCAACCATGGAGCATAACTAGAGGAGAAAAACTACCTGAACCAAGTCATCGTCCATGAATAAATAACATCAAAAGAGTATAAAACCATTTGCATCGGCGGCTGGTGCCATGCAACAACCCATCTACAAATCATCCTAGCTGGCGATTTCCCACAACAGGGACATACCACCAATTCGCCCACAAAAGATACCGCTGAACATAGGGCTAAAACACATCTATTTAGATTACTGGCCACTGCTCCCACAGCGGCTTCGGGAGCGGGAAGGGCAGCGGGGCTGAGAGTGCGACTGGGGCCAGCCGGACCGGGGATAGAGGGGGGTCGGCCCTATGGTTTATGCCCATGGCCCACGCGTGCTCATAAGACAAGAGTGGAGCTGCGGCTGCGGGGGGAAGTCGCGGGGAAACCAGCATCCCCGATTCGTTCGGCTGTTGTTGAGCTGGGGGTCTGGTGGCAGGGCGGCGCTGCTGCGAGGCTCTGCGCACTGGGGCCCTGCGTTGCTGGCGTTGCTGGCGCGGTTGTGGTTGCTGCCGGCGTTGGAGCGCGTGGCGCTTCTGAGCTTGAGGCTGCTGCCCGGGGCCCATGCGGAATTGGGCGTTTTGGGCGCTGCTCTCGGTCTCGGACGTCTCGTCGGTCTCAAAATCGGCATCATCCTCGGACGGATCCTAGCGGGTCTCGGAATAGTCGTTGAGCGCGACGCAGACGGCGCCACGGTGGTGGCCGTTATACTGGCGGATGATCTGCTGCGTGTGTAGCTCCCACAGGCGCGCATAGTGATCGCTACAGGCCGTGACGAGGTAGGCGCTATCGGCGCTGAAGGCACAGTCCCAAACCCACCGTTGGTGGCCCGTCAGGGTGGCTTCGAGTGGAAAGGCGCGCGGCTCGGCGTTGGGGCCAGCCGGCTCCATCTCCTTGACCTCCCAGATTTTGGCGGTATGGTCGGCACTGCAAGTAGCCAGCTTCTTGACGTCGGGCGAAAGGAGGATACGGGTGATGTACTCCTTGTGTGCCGAGAAGTGAGTCATCGGGACAAGTTGGGTGCGCTCGAAAGCTTGGACAAGTTGCCAGACGAAAACATTACCCTTAGTCGGTCAGCTCGCGTAGCACATGGGGAAATAGGCAATCAGTCCATACCGCGTTGTTGGCCGCGCAGAGTAGAGTGCCGTCAGTCGCAACCGTGACACTCGACACAGAGACCTCTTCCTCGGGAATGAGTTGGTGGGCGCAGGTGTTCTCAGCCAAATCCCAGAGCCGAATGCTGCCGCTCCTATCGCAGCTGATAATCTCGCCCTGGTTCGGATGGATAACTACATCATTGACAGGGGATCCATGATCGTAGCTTCGCTGGATCACGCCGGTGCGAGTATCCCAGATCTTGACGGTGCCGTCCTCAGAGCTCGTGACCATCCATTTGCCATCGCAGTGAAATGCCACGCCTGTGATGTTGCCTGTGTGGCCCTCAAAGACAGAGGTGGGAGCGGGGTTCGTGGAGCGAACGTCGAACAGCTTTACTGTGTGGTTGCCGGCAGCCGCGAGGTGGCGCTTGTCGGGGGAGATACACAGTCGGTTGACCTGGGAATCGGGATGCTGAATGGTTCGGGAGCAGATTCCGGAGAGGGCCTCCCAGAACCTAGGAAAAGTGTTAGCAAAACTGCTGCCATTGATGAAATCACTTAAGGGTTTGGTTCGGGGCACGAGGTAATAGCATGGGCGTACCTAATGGTGTGGTCGTAACCAGCTATTTCGATGCATCAGCAATCCGCATTCCAGGTTTCTCGTGGGTCATAACAATTGCCATTAGGTAGATTTATAGGTTTGTCTTACCTGTGCAGAGGATGACCGACATTTTGGTGACAGCTACAAACCCATCGCTGGTTCCGTGGGCATTGAAAGAGTGAATTTTAAAGAAGCTAAGTTCAGTCGTGCACTGCCGATGTTATCACGTCGAGTGCTGGGCTGAGTCCGCCTTCGGAAAGTTCGCGACGTCCGGAGCCTTGACTTAGCGGGGCCAAATCCCCTGCCCATGCCCTGCATAGGAGGGCTTGGCAATTGAGCTGCTGTGGGGTTCTCGACCTTCTCCCAATTTGGGGCTTATTTCACCCATGGAACTCAGGCCATCCTAGGAAGCTTTGACTTGATCAAGATATTTCCTGCATCGAATGCTGGGCCATTTGAATTTTGGTCCATGCATTTTTTAAGTTATCAAACCCCTCCACTATTTTTCACTCTTTTATTTCATCCCAATTTTCGGGATCTTTCCTCATTTCAACGAGGTCTCAAGCCAGGCGAATGCTCATTTCTCCATGCCTGCTACCCACCCCAGGGAGGTAGCTATGGAAGGTAGGGAGGTAGCCTCTACTCAACTTCCATCGCACCTATTGGATCCATTTCGTGTTTCTCCTAAACTGGATCTTTCGCCTCTATTTTAAACCAACCCAAGTCGTTTCACCAACCTGCGAATACCCTTTTGGTGAGGAACATGGCGCTATGTTCGAGACTCGAACGTTGCATTCTCCTCGACCAGTGGTCGCCGGAATGAGCAAGTTGCATTTGTTGTGGAAATTGAGGCCATCACACTCCTCAGCTCTCACATTTCCCCCCCTAGTCAGCACACCAAAATGGGCTATGGCGTCCAATCGGCTTCGGCATACAGGCTCCGGCCTGTGGCCTGCTGATGCTGTGTCTCCCCCCGGTGGCCCTTCCGGGTGCCGATATCACTACGCAAGCCAGCATATTGGGGTTCAACATCTTGTTTCAGGGGATCCCGAATAGATCAGATCGCTTATGCTAGATTTAAGCTTGTGGTGGCCGCCGTTAAAAGTCCACGCAGGTCGATCGGGCCGCTGCAAGATCGGCCATGTTCGATCAAGCAATGTGACGACACAGTTCAGCCGCAAGGCGTGGAGCGGCAGCCATGTTCCTTCACTTACACAGGGTCCAGTGAGCTTTGTGATGCTGCGGTTTTCTATTTTCAGTCTCTACAAAGTAGCCTGCCCCCGGAATGAGAGCAACTCGAACATGCATATTTCGTAAGGAGGTAAATCTTTCAAACCGTGGACAACAACTAGCCCCGACTTCAACTCCCTGACCCCAGCGGGCTATTTGTCTGTATTCAATATCTCCAGCACTATAAATGAGCTGAAAATCACCTTTATGGGGTTCCCGTCGCTCATGGGTATACCAGGGCGAATCAGTACATGGGATCAATAACATCTCGGA
>NT_165980.1:762307-782353 GCF_000143365.1 Chaetomium globosum CBS 148.51
AAATTCCATGACCCCCAAGTACTATGAAAATGCAACGAACCTCATGGGCGCGAGTTGAATCACCATTGCCGTTCGTCACCAAAATCCCGTGTTCGGTGTATGGCTTATGCACAGCGCCGACAACTTGGAACCATCAAAGAAAACAGGAAGAGACTCGGGTGAGAACCTCACCCGAACTCGCTCGACTCGCCTGGCCGCCTAAACCTACCTTCCGAAACAACGCATCGTTCTCATAAGCCTAGTTACGGCACTTCGATCAGAGCCACCACCGCTGCATAGTTCTGCGAGGAAATGCCGCCGTTTAGGAGCTCCTATGGCCATAAGATGAGCTATCCGGCAAGAAAACGGACAGGGCAACTTGCATTCCGTGCGGCTATAAGTGGGTGCATGGATACCACGTGAGCCCTGTTCCATGGCAGTGGTAACACCCCCTACTCTAGTCAGTTTCCTTGCGAAGGCCAACATCAGGAGAGAGTCATACATTCTCATGCTTGCCCCGCATGAAGCACAGTTTCCCGGCTGGTACAGACGACCGTCGCCGAGCCGGACGCAACCACAAGCCTCGGGCTCCATTGGATCAAGTATATCGCCGTTGGAGGCTGTGGTGAGGGCTACTATTGGTGCTGACAACTGGTACTGACAATTCGTGAATCTTGCGAGAGGAGGAGCAAACGGATGGAGAGATGCACCGGAGTTCCACGGCACTGGGGACTAGAACCGTGGGCCGCAGACCAGTATTATATAGACAGGTCCTGTTCATCAATCGTCGGTTCCTTTACGGCGTGGGCCATGAACCTGCTTACCGCCAACCGCGATTCCCACGTCTACCCATTTCCGAACATTCGATCTTCCACCGGCCAATAACATCACCATATCAGCAAGAGAGGGTCTGCTGATCACGGTTATACGCCAAGACGAGCGGTGTTAGTGCCGATGTTCAGATATCCCCGAGCTGTGAAGACGGCACGTTTACCGACACGGGTTGGTGAGACATCCAGGAACCTCGAAGGTTGTCCACGCCCAGAGCCGACCCAGAGCGGTTAACCGAACTAGCATGCGTCAAGTCTACTCTTACCCAGGGTGGTATCTGTGTCCCTGATTCTCTTGCCTGCGCTATATCACAAGTTTGCCGGTATGGCGGCGATCGATGCATGCGAGCTGACACCCCTTTACAATGTTCGACTCGTTGAAGCCGGAATCATGCGAATCTCATGCAACCAGCCGCAGCCCAAGCCTCGAGGCTGCCATTCTTATAGGCCGCCACTTTTTTGGCTGCTACCAACGAACATTTCCCGCCTTCAAGAATCCCACCTGCGGCTATCCGCGTCTCCCTTGGGCCATGAAAACCGCCCACCGGCCCCGAGACATGGACGCCCAAAAGCCGTGTCAGGTCTCATCGAGGACGTATTGCAACACCCTCTTTCCTTTCCCCGCACTTGGTTCCCAAGCTGAACACACGAGCAGCTGGCTATGGGTTCAGACCGTGTGTATTTTCGTTTGCTTTTTAAACGAGCGGCGACGCACGGAAAGTGAGGTATACATGCAGATGCCCGAGTCTGGTTCCAGAGTGCCGGGTGCCGTGGCCGTTTCAGTGAGCCCACATTACCCACTCGCGTTACACCTACTTGTACGTACATGTACACTGCTTATACAGTGGTCACCCACGAATGCAGGCCATACCGGTGAAAGAATCAGGCTAAAGGCTATTCCTTCTGAGCGAAGGAGTTCTACGGATTGGGTGGGTGACACATGCTCCAAGAAGTTCCTTCGGACAACTCGCGATGTTGCCCGAGGGCGCTTCCGCCATGACTCTCTGGGCAGCTTCCGCAACGTCCGAGTTACCTAGACAGGGAGCAACTGCCGATAACATCTCAGCCAACAGTCCCCACCAGTATCTTCAGGCGGTATTGAGATGGGATCCGTGCCACCAATTCGAGCACGTCATCGTGACAAGCCGCCATTCGTTCCCAAAGCCGGCCAACAGCACTAGCAGGACGTGACGAGAGTCTGGCGTGTACAGGACAACGTTGTCATGTGCCTATCAACCAGAATCCCTATCGACCGAAGCCAAATCCGGGCCATTAACTTGGAGTCGTTCGCCCCAAAGTTGCCTCCTCACAACCCCCGAAGGTCACCCGGCTCGACGAGTTAAAACCGCTCGGACTCTTGAGAAATCTGGTAGTTATTGGCAAAAGGTAAGACCACTATTCCCCGAGACCGGCAGCATCAGAGGAGACTTGGTGATTTCTGCCCGTATAGCACTGGGAAACGGGGCAACTGGGGCCCAAAGACCCGGGCGTGAGCTAGCCCCGCCGAGGAATATGGTGTGCGGGGATAACCTGTCACACCGGTCCAGCTCGCAGAGACTCGATGAGAAAGGTACCAATAGAAAGGTGGGAGGGGACTGGATCGAGAAGCGAATGTGGCTTGTCTTGGCTGCAGTGACCGCACCATGACCGCACCAAGACCAGTCCTAGGAGCCCAACTCCATCATGGCTACTCCATGTCGGTCTGCAAGCTTGTCACCCCCAAGTAAGGGCCATCGTGAATGGCATTCGCGTCATCCATGCCACTCATTATTCACGTCTGATACCACCATCCTCGCCCCTCACCTCTTCATCCTTCGCCCCGCAGCCCGCCCAATCCGTCCCCTTTCTCGTTGCCACTGCGAAGAGTGGCCCCGTCTGAGTGGACGGCAAGTTGCAGATCGATCCTGCAAGCTTAACACGTGTTTCCGCATTCGCATATTCTGACATCTCGTTCCGTCTTGGGCATCACTTACCGATGTTCGCTTCTTACATGCAGACTGCACACACACTTCTTCCCCACGCTTACCACGGCATCAACGCCGTCCCGCAGTTATCATTAGGAGACGCCCAGTCAAAATCCAATCATGGAAACCGGGATGCGTCTCCCATTTACGGAAAGCCGGGATCAGGAAAGATAGGCACGGTTATTAGAGATTAAAACATAGGGCAAACCACCATCCGATGACCGGGATACGGAGGTACAAGCTCACCGGTCGCTATCCTCCCAGGACCTTCCCTCACGATACCCATGCCCAAAATAAGTTATTCTCTCAATGGGAGGTAACACCAGGAATGAGGCGGACACAAGGGAGCTTAGTGCAACCAAAAGCACGGTACCATCCTAATCCATCGCGGGATATCGGTTCAACGGTCCCCTTTCCCCTCTGCGCGACTTGGGACAACTCACCTTTCACAGACACTCCCTGCCCGACGAGACCGGCATCGCCGGCATATCGGACAGAAACCACCCAGTTGTTTTATTGTTTTGTCTCCCCGACGCCGCCAGAAGCTTACCGGCTGTAGGAACTTCGGACCACATTACCACGAGCAACACCGGACAGCCAGCCAGCCAAACCGAGCAAAACAGCCATGGCTTTTTTGTGCTACTCCGCTTCTCTTCCTCTCTGGAAGTGCCGTGCACCTCGTGTACATAATCGACACAAGGGTTCGCGGGCCTTGCCTTGCCCCGTCGTTCCTCTCCCGTCCCGCATCTGCAGGCAGTGTTGGCAGGAGGCAGAGAGCAGCGATCATGTTGGTTGTTGGGGCCGGCTGCCGAAAAGCTGGGGTTGGGTTCTTCAGGTGTTGGCAAGGTGCTACTTCAGTATACCTCTCTCCCATTGTTGTTGTTGGTTTTACTGTTGCGGTTCTCCGAGCTACATCGGAAATCCCATCTCCTCTCTTTTCATTTCCACCCTCCTCGTCTCCTCGACACCCTTCCGCACCTCATCCTCTTCCTCTCAACCCCTCCCCCCCCCCCCCCCGGGGGCGCCCCCACAATACCTCGTCCTAATACGCAAAGTTGCCCGGGCCAGCCGGAAAAGGGGGCACGCGCCGATTTGGAACACCTCTGTGCTTCCCCTCGGATATTCTGTGTAACCCCGGCCACGTCGCGCTTCCCGGCTATCTCTTATTGGCCTTCCTGCTTTCTACTTCTGTCTCGCTCTGCCTTGGCGAATTGGCTTGGTTGGGCTTGGTGTCACACGTCGGGCTCCGGGACCGGCGCGGAATTGCCTTTTGTGGAAGGAGCGAGAAAAAAGGGCGCGTTACCTATCTCCGTGACACGGGCTTTTGGGATGGCCCATGCTGGTTGAGTTTGGTTTGGTCGGTTGTGGGGTTGGGGGAAAATGGGAGTGATGGGCGAGCTGGCACACTGTTCTGTCGTGGCGGGAAAGGGCGCTTTGTCTGCTTAGGCAGGTATTGAGGCATGCTCATGTGTTGTTGAGATGCCTCTATTTTCTAACCCATCCTACTCTATCACTCCATCTTTATTCTCCTTGAGACAACTTCGAGTGTAGTTACGGTGCGGTAGGTCGATAGTAAGGGCTTACCGGACTCTTGGTACTAATATTATCACCCCTATTTATTGCACTCGGCCTCTTTCTCCAAACACTCTAGGACATGGGCACGGAAGGCCCGTGAGGAAGACCGCGGTTAACTGATTGGCCGATGTGCCTTTGCTCCTTCGAAAATGCTCCCTCTTCAGGACTCAAACTAAGCAAGATACCTCCCACCCTCTTTTTGTGTTTGCTTAACGACGAGCATCCATCCAAACGCGAGTACTCAAGACACTGTTGACATTATTTCAAGCACCCACTCAAACCTCTCCCCGTTGAAGAATCCACTGAGCAACAAAGCGCGGAATGTTCAATCGTCCATATGTCCTCACCACGACGATCACGGTCTAAAGATCACCTAGATATCGTAGGCAAAGAGCATCGAGATCTACACAAGATACAGTGGCAAGGCAATTACGACGGACTAGTGGTCACAGGATGTGGAAGAGAATCATGAGATGGAAAGTAAAAAATAAAGAAAAAGAGGGGGACTAAAAAACCGAGCACCGAATGCGGTCTCCTTTCCCGTCGATATGGCGCCAGGAAGCTATTCACCCTCTGGATCTCCACTTCGTTATTCGGAGTGGGGATGTCTGGGCTGACGAGTACGATATAGCTACACTGAGGCTAATGCTGTGGCAAAACAAGTAGGCGAATAGGTCGATATGTCGTCATACATAACGGGCAAACAACAGAGCTGATGCAATAGCCCTCTCGACATGGGATGGCGATACTCCCATGGCCCCCGCCTACACCGCCACGCAAACACTCGAGACACGTTCCCTCCCCCGGCCGCCCAGCTCGGTTTATTCACACTCACTCTCATATGGGCTCCCCCAGGCTGTCGAAATGCTCCATCCCAAGCCAATAAATCGGCAGCGAGTAGGTGAGTGATCACTCAAGCCTAACTGCTTAGCCATGCCCGAAATGTTTGTTTCCGGGAACCAAAAATGATACTTAGCAAAGTCGTGAGCTCGGTGGTGCCGTCCGGCGTTGCAACTTTGTCGAACAAGTACAACATATTAACGGCGGAAAAATGTAGCGGGCCATCTGCCCCCCAGCACCCTCTCTAGTTAAACCGAGAAAGGTTCATAAGAAAAGAACGCAGATGACCATTATAGTACCTGGTAGAGAGCGCGAGTATCCCGGTCAAACCTAAAACGTACAAAGAACGATGGTGTACGGAGAAGAGAGCAAATTTGGCAGCCGATATAAGTTGGCAGCGAGCGCCCCGTATCCGTCCGTTATGCCGCGCGCCAGACCATGCCTTTGTTCTGCTCCCATACCGCTTCCACTTGCCCATACCCTGCCGCAAAAAGCCATATCAGACCCGACCGCCATGATCCCATTCCGTGTCCCTAGGCAAAGCCGAAATGAAATGAACCATGTACCGAACGCCTTCCATTTCCCCTCGGCGTTCTCCTCGTCTGGAGTACCTCCAGATGGCAGAAGCAAAATGAAGCCAAGCAAAATCCGGGTCACACTGAGACTAAAGAAAAAGGTCCGTCATCGCCGTCGTCGCCGCCGTCGAGCTCAACCGAAAGTGGGGGCCGTGTAGATAAGCGTGCCAACTATCATGGCTCCAGCCGTGACACCACCAAGAGCGGCATATCCCAGACGCTCGGCAACACGCATCATGCGCGCTCTTTTCACCGGTCTATCTTGAGTCTCCGGTTCTCCGATCGTGGGATGCTCGCCATCGTGGCCCGTCGATGTAATAACCTCTTGAACGGTCTCCGCTGGGGGCTCGGGCTGCGTGTTCGTCTCATCGACGGGCGGATTCAGTGGCGGTATCTCAGATACGGAACCAGCCCACCGCTCCTCAGCATCGGTGGTGGTCGAAATATCTTCCGCTTTTCGCTTTGCCTTGCGGTCGTTACCCTTTTCGTTCGTTCCAGTCTGCGCTACTTGCTTCTGCCCCAATGGCGGGAGTACGCGCGGCACGTGGTTCACGTAGTTTCCTGGCCTATCCACAGGCTCTTCATTGTTGCAAAGGTCTCTGACCGATATCGGTCGCGAGCGTTCGGCCTTTTGCGCCTCGAGAGTCATCTTGTTCTCGCCTCCCGGCTGGGAATCGTCGACCCCCCCAGTCCAGAGACGTGTCATAATTGCCGGGGAAGAATCTGGTGGAGTTATTCGCTCCTCCCAAGCCACTATTGGACTTGACATCCGTGGCTTTTCGCTGTTCAGTAGCCAGTCGATGCTGGAGACGGTGTTGGTCCCGGCGACAGTCTGGCGCGGTGGGTGCGGGGATGACGACATAGAGTCGATCAACCGAATGATTTCTGGAAAGTGCGGAGCTCGAGATGTGCCTGACATTTCTTCCCAGGAAGTGAAATCTAGTTAACATTAATGACAAAACTTTAGCATAATAACAAATGCTCATACCGTTCCTAGACTCCAGGCCTAAACTGTCGTCGTCCGACAAGTCCGACGCCTCAGATCGGTGGGAATCGCCGTCTGAGATGATGCTGATCATGTCTTCGGCACTCTGGCTTTCAAGGCTATCCATCTGGCTATCCGACTGTTCGTCTGGGTAATCGTCTTCGTCGTCTTGCTCGGCGTCCTGGTCATCATCGTCTTGCTCGGCGTCTTCATCATCGTCTTGCTCCACAGTTCCATACCAGGCGTGATCTACATCCATATTCGGGGATTCGTTTGATTCAAGATCCGTCATGTCGTCGGAATGGAGAGTTCTGTCTCCCAGATTCTCGTTGGCCACGGGGCCTCCAAACTTATAGTCAGTCGTTGAATCATCGATGACATCATCTGCCGTTTCATCTTGCCCCTCGACGAAGTTTGCTGGCTCCCGGACGTCATGGATGTGAGCCTGAGAGTCACACGGGACTGGCAAGCTGGAGTCATATCTGGGTGACTGGCTGGTAGATGGGCCGGCCAAATCAATGACCAAATCCTCACACGTGGCGGCGGCGTAGGCGGACATTATGCTCTTTGTCACGGCATCGTAAGCATTGGCAGTTATCATCTCAACGCTGTGGTCGGATTGGGAATCATCGAGGTCCTCATCGTCAGACTCGTCAGGCACTTGGAAGGTGCAGGCGCCGCCGTCACTGGAAGATATATTAGCGATCTGTAGAGTATAGCGAACGGACAAGCGCTTACGGCGTGTAAAATTGGAAGTCGACCTTGACCACGATCGGGACGAATTGTTCGTTGCCCCGCCAGATCGGCGCACCGAATCGTAGAACATCACCTTGACGTAATTCGACGGGGTCATGGGCCGAAAGATGCTGGTCATCGTTCAGGAATGTTCCGTGCAGCGAGCCAAGATCCTTGATCTCAATCTTCTGTTCGGCAGTTAGTATGGCGATATAAACTGAAAATGTGTGGCAATGTACCCTATCATCCAGCTTGGCCGATAGTCGGGCGTGTAGTCTTGACATCACCGGACTATCAAACCAAGCGTTTTCGGCACTGGCGATAAAGCCTTTAGTGGAGAGCTTGGAAGCCCGTCCGATTGTGATGCTGCTCCCGCCGTCCCTGCCGTCGTGCAATGTAATGTGGCGTTCGGGGAAAGTATCGACACCCGAGGATTGATCTTGATCCACGAAGAGGCGGAGCACCACTAGAGTTGAGGGCGTGTCAGTATCGGAAGCTTGGGCTTGGGGGGAGGGGGGGGGAGGATTTAGATAAGGTGATGACATACCCGATTTTCGAGGGTCGGGCGGAGTGTTCATCCTGAGTAACGCAGGCCCGAGTCCTTCTCGAGCGGTAAGGGTACTGGTTTCTGATCCGCCTAGGTCAAAGTCAAGCCCAGGTGATGGTGTTTTGTACCTAGCGATTCCTCGTCAGAGCGAGCTCAGCTGTGGATGTGGATTGCGGAGTTTGTAATGAGTGGTGCGCGACGGGGGGTTTTGTCTGCTCGAGCCTCGTGCAAGTGCCCGAGGGAAAGGGTGTCCGGTCAAGTGGCGGTTGTGCAAGTGCGCTTCTCGAGAACAGGTCCGTTGTTCAACTGAACTGTGTGTTGATGGGTCGAGTTCACATATGATACTCGGAAGTGCCCGCTTCGACTTGGAAAGAACCTTAAGAGACGAGAGTGAAGCGTTGGCGACGTAGGTAATCAGGCAGGAAGTGCTGCAACGGGTTCGGAAGGTGGGGTGCCCAGGCAGAGACACCAGGTCAGGGCCGTAACTTCCGTAAGGCTGCCCTTTCACCCTTCCTCGGGCGGCAGCCAGTTGTAATATAATTACCGATTGGGGGAAATAAAAGATACTGTGATTCCTGGTACGGAATCAAGGTTCTCGCTTTTTACTACGAGTTACTTTGGAGAAAGAAGATGTGCGGCTGGGTTTGAGGAATAGGAAGCATGAATGCTGTGGTCATGGGATCGGAGCTCTTGGGCGGCGGTGCGGGGCTGCGATAAGATCGGGAAACCTCAGGCATCGCAAACAAGGCAATCCACGAGCCACAAGCCAGACATTACAAGCACACCGATTGAACTCAAGTCATTACTGTGTCAAAGAAACAGAATGCTTTCACTGCTTGTGCAAGTACGCATCGATTACATTGTGCCCTGGCTCATTTGTTCCCGGAAGCACATGTAAAAGGTGCAGCCCACAATCTTATCGTGGCCCCACTCTCGCATGACTGTTGGCTTAACACTCAAACCACAACGAGACTCAGGGAGGTGGGATGATTTGCCGAACAACATACCAGTGGCGGACACCTGGCACCACAATCTTCTGCTTTACTCCCGCTTTACTCCGTACTCTCTAGAAGATCTTTTTAAACGAGAGATATCAACTAAGAGGTTGCCCATATCCCGTCTGGCCAAACTGCCCACATGCCCCGCGGGGTCAAGAATTAACCCAATTCGGCTAGCCAATATGCAACCACTTTAACCCTGGATCTTGCCAAGGTTTCTGGTGCTCTGGGGGCGCAACTCCCATTCACAGCCACCAAACTTATCTTACACTAGTTAATAGTGAAGAAGTGGTTCGAATGCGAGAGGCGCCAATAAAACAAAACCAAATTCTAATAGATACGAGGGATTGTGAGAAAGATAGAGATCTCCAATAAGTTTGAAGACTAGAAGATGACGAGCTCGAAGTCGCCGACATCTTGAAGCGACAAGGCCAGTGCCCGCCGAGCCCGCCCAGTCTAGGCTTCCAGGGTGCTTGACCCCGCCATCAACGTCAGGCCTGGCCCTTGCAGTGGGTGGGTGGCGCTTTCGTGCGTCACCGTTCGGGACCTGGCCCACAAGCCCAGTTCAAGCAACCTGGGAGGTCCGTTTCTGCCGCACCGACGACCTGGAAGGAAGGCTTCTTGGTGGACTATTTATGCGAGTCTCCCGAGGCCACTGCCCTCTTGTTCGGGACAGAAAATTCAGTCACCACCCGGACTCGGAAGGCGTTACCTTTGTGATTTATTGACATTTCTTCGAACGGCCAAAGCCACAGACCACCCACCGTGCCTTTTCTGCCTAGGTTGTTATTTATCCTCATGGATTATCACCTGCCAACTGCAAACACCCGACCACTCCGAGAACTCACGCAACACGCTGTTTCCGCCACCCATATTACTTAATCCCATCATCTGAGCACACGGCAACGCCAAACTTCGCCCACGACACACCCATCCACACACACTTTCTCTCTCTCTCACACACACACGCACACCACGAAAACCACTTGGTATCGCCCTTGTAACGGAATACTTGCGACAAATTGCGACGAAACGCTATTAAGAGAATATGTCTGAGCTTCGGAGACGGGCCCTTGGGTCCGGTAAGACAGTATCCCGCAAGGCCCGCTTGAAGCCAGAGTCTGGTCTCTCCTCAACGAACCATTCTCCAAATGGATCCCCGGCCAACTCGCGCGTGGGCTCGCGTGCTAATTCCAGGCCTGGCAGCCGCTACGCGTCGGAAGATGAATTTGCTAGCGACTCGGAGAACGACGACATCATGACCATGAGCGCCAACTCGGTCGACGGAGATGAAGATGTGGGAAGCACTACAACATGGGTTGAGCGGCTCCAGGACCGGGTCACGGAGCTTCAGGACCGCAAGCGCAGCAGCGTACAGGGACGCGAAGCCACCCTCGGGGGATACAACCATCTCCTGAAGCATCATTTTGCCCAGGGCCAGCTCCAACGATCCGTTGCCGAGATTATGCCGGTTCTCCTCCGGGATGTTAAGAATGGTAGTAGCGACGAAGAGCGCTTACGGGCGCTGAAGGCTTTCACTTTGACCGTCCTCACCTGCTCGTCGGATACCGTTTTCGAGCAAGCACTGCCGATCCTGAAAGCGGCATGCCACGACTCAGAGGAAGAAGACAACAAAATTGAGGCGATACACGCTCTCAGCATCGCTGTAACGTACGGAGGAGGGTCAACCGAGGCTGCAGAGGAGGTTCTCGACTTTCTCTTGGAGATTATCGAGAGCGACGGCCACTCTGTCACGGCGGCAGACAGCGCCCCGGTAGTGACAGCGGCCCTCCAGGCCTGGGCGTTTGTGGCGAGTCACTTGGACGACCTGACGGACCAGAGCGAGACGGCCATCGAGGCGTTCATGGAGCAGCTCGACAGTTCGGACCCCGATGTTCAGACTGGCGCCGGAGTCAACATTGCGCTCCTCTTCGAGGCTGCTCGTGATTACGAAGAGGAGACGGGCCAGAGTTTCGACATGCAATACAACCAGCACCGGATTATGACCCGGATGGCCGAAATTGTTCGCGACTCATCAAAAACCATTTCCAAAAAGGGACGGAGGAACTTGCGGTCCAACTTCTCCAGCATTGTCACCTCGCTTGAGCGTGGCAAGGGACCGGGCTACT
Organism: Chaetomium globosum CBS 148.51; assembly: GCF_000143365.1. Taxonomy (NCBI): domain Eukaryota; kingdom Fungi; phylum Ascomycota; class Sordariomycetes; order Sordariales; family Chaetomiaceae; genus Chaetomium; species Chaetomium globosum. Next base: position 773,465 of record NT_165980.1, read on the forward strand.
CCACGGCCGGCCGGTCGGGGCCAAACCCGCACACGGGTGGGTCGAGGACCGATGACCAGAGCGATTTCAGAGAGTTCGGGTATCGGGAGAAGATCCGTATCTACAACCAGTTCTTGCTCATCGACACCTGGTCTCTGCACACCAGAGTCGAGTTGCTCAAGATTCTGCTCGGAGGCGGGTTTGGGATCCACTACTTGGAGAATCCGGTCATCCGCGATATTCTCAGCAGTGCCGAGGTTGAGTTTATCTCGGAACGGAGGCCCAAGAAGTAATTCGGTTGCGAGCTTTGGGGTTGTGCCAGGCCATTGGCGTCGAGTAGATCTCGTCTTTGGGCGTTTTGGGCGTTTTGGTCGTTTTGGTCGTTTTGGTTAGGAGGGTTAGGAGGGTTAGGAGGCACCTAGCTTAGGCCGTATGTTGAACTGGAGGGTTTGGTGTGTACCTATATACTTTTGGAAGTATCCTTGTACGGTCGGTGTTTGACCGAAACAGCCCATAGGTTTTAAGTTGAAAGCAATACAAGCGTTGGAATTGCACATCGTACGGTTCACGACTTCTCGATAACCAGCGAAAGTATTGGCCGGGATTGCCTTCTCACCATCGAAGAGGGCAACGCTTGCAAGGTACCCGTGAATGAATGGCATTTACAGTCTACCTACCTGGGAAGAGGGCTGCCACTTCTCATCTGTCGCCCCACGCACTGCTGAACTGAGGTGAACCCGACAACAGCACCTACCATACCCCGGTACCTACCTGCCTACGTACCAAGGCACTTGGGCATACAATAATTCCCAGCTCATATGAAACATGGGGTTACCCCTTTCTTGAAGCTTGCCGTTCCACAGCGGGAGCGATTAGTAAAGCGGTAACGGCGGGACCCCGAGATCTGAGTTCGGGTTTAGTTAGCGTCCGGCTTCGTCAGACCTGGTCCCTGACGATGGTATCGAGGACCCGAGATCTTGCTGCAAACAGGGGCGCAAACAAAGCGATTGGCAACCAGACATTTAGATAGGAAAAAGTATATGCTCGTCATCAACCAAATCGGTTGGCTGTCCTGTCTACAATGTTGTCGTTCAACAGCGAACCGTTTGCCCTTTAGGTTAGTTACTACACTAGGTTAGAAACGCTGACGAAACGGACAGCCGCATGAACTCGGAACGAGTGGTTGGGATTGAGGTGATATCGTTTTGGGCATGATTGGGGGCGTGATGGTGGCGGGAAGCGGAGGGCGGCACCACCTAAGGTATCTGCTGAGCCAAGAACCCAAGAGATCGCCCAGTGGGGTCTCCCGTCTCCAGGCGGAGCGGAGCAGGGCCAACTCCCTGCTCAGTCCCTGTTCGTCTCTTCGTGGGATTCCACTTCCCTGGACCAGCATGGCCCTGTTGGTTGTGCTTGGCGGGAGACGGAGCTGAATGTCAACAAACCGCCAGCCCAGCCTCCTCGATTGTCGAATCCCGACATTTGCTTCCCCCCGCCCCCCCCTCATTCGGGTTTTCCCTGTTGGTATGTAACTACTGGGCAACACCATCGCAGGAATAGATTGATACCTGCATCCGTGGAACGTGCTCTCGGGGGTTTGTCTCATCTTTTTTTCAACACCTTCCCGCCGCTTGGCTCCACAGCCTTTAGTTCTATACCTAGGTACCTACCGAGACCTCCCCTCCAAGCACCGCCAGCGCCTGCAGCAGCAGCAACCCGTGAGCCTCGTCTCTCCATCTTGGCTCTGCCGTTTCTCGAGCTGCACGTTGCTGCACCAGAGACCCCAGACTCCACGCGCAATTGGCCGGCCCCATCCAAGCACCGCCAGCACATCAAGCAATCCTGGCCACTCCTGGACCATAACAAAGCCTCCCATAGGTCCCTCCTTGGGTCCGCAGAACAGACGGAAGCCGACGTTTACTGCAGGGAAGCAAGTCACGGAAGGAAGAAGAGTCTGCCTCCTGCCTGGGCGCATTGCGCACATCCGCCACTTCTCGTCGCCGCAATACTGGGAAACGGTTCTCTGAGCCATCGTCCACCACTCCTCGGCGCACGTCTCGGTCGTTCCCTCCGAGGCATTCCCAAAAGCCGACCACCCCATCTTTTCCTACAACTTGCCAAGTCTCGGGACGCTGCGATTGGGTCTGCCGTCGTTGCGGTCTGCCCCGCTCTTCCGGCGCCCTTCTCTTCTGGTTGCCGCTTCAACAACGCCCCGGCCTTGGGTTTTGCGCCCGCCTCTCGCTTTTTGACAGGCCGCCTCCCCGATTACCCATTGTTCTGTGCGCCCCTTTACAGTACGTATGACCATCGCATTTCCATTCTTCCAGTGCAGCCCTCTCAGGGCGCCCTCTTCTCTCGTTCTCCCGGCGCCCGAGGTGTGCGACATTTCCCCCCTCTCGAGGCCTGTCGGTCTATGGGATGACTACCTGCTCACATCACCCACGTTTCGACAGATTTTCCCGCGCCCAATGCTCTCTTGAAGGAAGCCGGTCAACCATTTTCCCTGGATACACTGCGTCTTAACTTTTTTTTTCCCTTTTTTCCTTGTTTCGTAGCGGGCCTCTGATTTCCAATCCCGCTCGTCTCCAAACGGTCGCCGAGGGACTCCGTGGAAGGGATTAATTGGACGACGGACCGAGGGCCCGCTGATACCTAACCAACTAATAGCTGCCCGCTGGCTCTCGACGCAACCATGGGGATCGGGAGTAAAAAGAGGAGATCTCCACCGCCGTTGCCCGCGCCCACCGAAACCAATTCGACAATTATGAGCGGCGGCCCAAGTGACTACGTTGCAAGCGACTACGCTCACAGCGACCTTGGCACCGATGTTTCCAGACCGGGCGACGACAAATCCACCTATTCCCTCCCCGACGACGGAACCCCCGTCACCATCAGGACGGGGCATCGGCAAAGCAAATCGCAGACCTCCCTACTGATCGAATATTTCGAAGGTGGTAAGACGAGCAGTATATCCGGCACAAGCTCACATCGGAAACCGAGCGTTCGCGTTCGCGTTAGACCGAGCAGCAAGCACCGGTCCAAGGGCGGATCGGATCGGGATCGCATCAAAATCACACAAACAAAGGCGAGGAAATTGAGCCCCAGTCGCCGGTCTGTGCCTGCCCGTAGCGAAGTGGAAGATCTCTCGGTGCTCAGCGGCGACATGGAGGACGCGGGCTCGTATGCTTCGGCGACGGAAGAGAGCAACGTCAGCCGGAACCCCATCGACATTGAGATCGAGCGGAGTGGCAATGCTCGCCGCCGTCGCCCAGCAAGCCCGCTCATTCCGACGGCCGACAGCAAAGCCAGCTACAACAACTCTGCCATGAGCGAGATTTCAGCCATCCCCGCCGACAGTTTCCTTGACGGGTCCGGGCCGGCTACGTCATTTGGCATGTCCGAGGCCAAGAGCACCAGGAGCAGGAGCCCTTCTCGCACAGGCGATTACCTCCTCGGTGCTGCCGCGGGGCTGGGAGCTGCCGCCGTCGCCGATAAGGTCCGGAACAAGAGCCGCGATAGCCGCGATGGCCGCGAAGACCGCGAACGAGACAGGGTGGTCGTATCCAAAAACCGAGACAAGGATAGGGACAGGGACCGCAAGCACAGGTCAAGCAAAAGCCGAACAAGTAGCGTGTCAAAGGACGAGAAGTACTCTGAGCGCGCCAAGTCGCCACGGAGGAGATCCAAGGGGCATAGCGAGTCTCTCATTTCAGGAGTAGATTCTAGCGTCGTTTCCGCCTTCGCGCCAAGTCATCGCTCTATGGACCAACACTCCATTCGGTCCGGCGCTTCGAAGACTTCGTCAATCAATAACCCCAAACTCCTCGAGACGGTTGAGGACGCCATTCGCCGCCTCATCCTCCCAGAGCTCAACGCGTTGAAGAGGGAACAGAGCCGGCGCGGGACTCGCCGCGACTCGACCACATCCAGCGCAACCACAATCTCGAGGGACGAGTTTGCGAACGATCGGCGGCGGTCTGGAGCCCTTGACAAGAGTATTGTCACGCCGCGCGATAGCATGAGGAGTAAAGAGAGCCGAGATCGCGAGGCCCGTAATGACTTTGACGACAGTAGCGCTCTCAGTCACGATACCATTGAAGACCATGATCTTGACGACACCCCGGGCCGCAGCACAGACCGGCTCAAGGCTGCTGCCACCGGGGCTGCCATGGGTGCGGCCGCTATCGCCGCCCACGAGGTACTCCAGTCACCTTCCGACGACAAACAGCGCTCTAGGCGACGGCGCAGAGCTGAGATGCGGAGTCGCGGCTCCGATCTGGCTCTGGAGGATGAGGAATCAGAACTTGGGCCGCCGATTCCGCCGATGCCGTTGATGAGCGAAATGCTTGCTTCTGATGTGACAAGGGCATCCATCCTAACCGCAGAAACCGATCGGCCACATTCCGCAAGCGAAGAGCTGGCTCCCAGCCGAGAATTACCACACGACCAACTATCCTCAGCGTCAACCCCAACTCCCACCAAAACACCAATCACATTGCAGCAGTCGTTGGGAACTCAACATGCTAATATCTCTCACGGGGATCTCAAGACGTTGCCTCATCAACGAACCGGACAATGGGACGAGTACATCATTGATGACAACGGGAAGCGAGTGCCTTCACGTGCCTCTAAGCATTACCAAGGAGACGAGGACGAAGTGGACGATCCCGATTCCGGGCCGGCATATGCTCCCGACAGCCCTTATGACTACTACAGCACCCAGGATGTGCCGCCCCCGCTGAAGTACGTGCCGTATCAGCCGGAGCGTCGCGGCCTAAGCCCAATCCCAAGTATTTCTGGTTACACGGAGACCGGAAGCGAGATTCGAAACCCAGAGTCGCGGGCTTCACACCGAACCAACGATTCTATCGTATCGGCCGGAAAACCTTCACGAGAGGACGGGCCCACAAACCGTGAGATATTCGATGACGACCGGAGCGTCAGAAACCCGGGCATGAACCCAACGGACAGCGAGCTTGGTGGTGTCCCATCTAGGGACGATGTCCGTGCTGTGAACCTGAACCCTGATTTTGTTCATCCCGCTGGTATCGAATCCAACGTGGCTTCTCTCGTCGACGGGTCGATGCTTGAGGGGTCCGCCTTAACAGGCTCCTCTAGCGCCGTTGGCAACCAGCTGTACAACGGGCGCGAGTCAATGGCAACGCTCGACGAGGAGGTGCCTCGCGATCCGGGCACCCCGGCCAAGCGCTCCGTGGGGAGTCGCCACGACTACCCCGAAGAACGAGAGGCTACTCCCACCTCTGGGAGCCACCGCTCCCGCGAATTTGTCGAGTATGAACTCGACGAGTATGGTCAGAAGGTACCCCAGACCACCTACCGACAGTCGCCGACCATGTCGGAGGCAGCCATCACCAGCGCAGCGGTCGGTGCCGCCGCCGCCGTTCTACGGGCCCAAAATGCCAAGGGACAACAGGTCATTGCGGATGACGAGATGGACTTTCAGGGGGCCGGCGTCCAAAGGAACAAGTCGTTCAAGGAACGCACACAGAACGGGCCGCGCCCGGGCATCGACACCGCCAGTGCCGAGAGACTGGTACACGGCGAGGAGCAGCAGCCCAAGCTGGGTTTCAGCGGCCTGCCGGATCTGAATGACCCGATGCCGGAAATCGGCTGGCAAGACGACGATGACCTGCTCACTAACCCGTCGCTTCTCGGCGGCGAGGGTGGCCGCGATGAAGAAGAACATTGGGCTGGCGACGCCACACCCCGCCAGCGCCCCCAACACCACGACGATGATGTTGAGTACCGCGGCTTGGACGGGGCCCACCTTGAGCCGGAATTGCCCCAACAAAGGAGCGGGCAAGACTTGGCTATGACCGGTGCCGCTGCGGCTTTGAGTGCGGCCGCAGGCATGGCGGCAGCCCAGAGCCACAGCCGTCAACCCAGCCAGGAGCATGATGAGTGGTATAGGACGTCCGAGGACAAGAAGCGCGATACTCTTGTCACCAACCCTTACGAGGGATCCAGCCCCATCGCAAACATCCCCGGCCTCAACACCAACCTGCTTCCAGGTTTCGATAACTCGGGCTTCGGCGACCTCTATGGTACCCGGAGCCCGATGGGCCACAAGGTGGACGAGGGCTATATCTCGCAGGGCCCCAACAAGACGCCTGACCTCCAGGGTGGTGCAAAGGGCAAGGGCGTGGACTTCAACGTCGTCCCGGGTGCTGGCGGCCCGAGCGTTGAGGACCCGTTCTACAACACCCCAAAACATACTCGGCAGCTCAGCGGCATGTCCCAAGGCATGGGCTCTCCGATGTATGATGCCGCGACTGGCACCGGCATCGAGAGGATAGAGTCCACGGACATCATTGCATTGATGCAGCATGTGAGTATTTGTTCCTACCATTCGTTTGCAAGTTACTAACGTTGTTTCAGTTGATGGTTCGCGACGCTCAGCGCAGTGCTCGCGACACGGAGATCCTTGTCACTCTGGTCCGTTCCGCGACGGAGATGCGCAATAATTTTGAGGAGGTCAAGCGCCTGCTCGCCGACACGGAGGATGTGATCATTACGGAGGTCAAGGAGAATACCGAAAAGACTGTTCAGCGCGCCATCAATGGCCCCCGCCCGTACCCCGGCAGCGCACCGCGCTCGATCCAAGGCGGCTCGCAAGCGGGCACTATCAACGGTGATGACATCAACAACAAGAGGAGGAGCATTTTCCGTCGTGCGCTGAAAGGTCTGAGTGCTAAGGGGGCCAACGACCTCGGCAGGATTGAGGACATGCTCATGCAGCTTCTTACTGAAGTCGATGTTCTCAAAGCGCAAACGGCTCCGGGCATCCAGGGGAACCAGAGCACCCACAACGAGCAACTATACGATCACATGGAGCCTGAGATCCAAAGCGAACAAGACCACGGCTACGAGCCCGATGGCATGGCCGGCACGTCAACAGCGAGCCATGCCTCCCAGTCTGGATATCTCTCGATTCAGTCGCGTGGGACGTCGGTCAAGCCCGGGTACGACCGCAAGGTTTCAGCGCACAGGATAAGCACCGTGCCCGAAGACAATGAGGAAGAATATGACCACGGGCGGAGGGACGGCGAGCAGCACTTAATGACGCCCGTCCAGGATCAACGCGGTAGCTCGGTGCCGCTGGCAACCCCGCCTGCCCCTGCCGCGCAAGCACAGGCGTTGATGAGCAACGAGAACACTCCCAAGACGGAGGAAAGCGGCAAGAAGAAGTCAAGATCCAGCTGGTTCCGCATTCCCAAGATCTCGCGGTGGTCGGAAACGACAACGTCTAGCGGTGTGCAGACGGAATCTCCTCGCCACAGCAAGCAGTCCAGCAAGGACGAGACCGCCCAGTTCCCCACCGGACCGTCCCGCTCAGGGTCCCTCGACCACTACCAAGACAACTACCAGTTCGCCCCTCCCCAGGCCATCCAGACTGATAAACTACATACTGGGTTCTCGGAGACGGACCTCCCCCAAGGATACCGCGATGACCAAGACGACCATATGTACGGGCAGACGTCATCCCCGTCGCAGCCTGACGCCAACTGGGTCAGCATGAACATGACGCCCGAGAATCCCAAGTACATGACGCCTGAGGATCCCAAATACAAGGCGCACCGCGACTCGCTGAACCTTGTGCACCCGCAACCGCGCCAGGGCCAGACCGAGCGCTTCAAGGCCGCACTCGAGTCCCAGGCCCTTGGCTTCGACTCATCTCTCGGCCCCAAGTCTGACTGGGCCGGCTCCGTCACTAGCCTGCACCGCTTTGGCCAGCAGCAACAGCAGCAGCAGCAGCACACCGACAACTACGGCTCCCCGGGGGGTGACCACCACTACCAGCAGCAACACTGGACCTCCTCCCCGGCCGCGGCCGCGAGTATGACGGCCACATCCGGCGGCGCTCCGCCGCCCCCGACCGCCCAAGGAGGCCCTCGACAGCGACCTCCCGCCGTCCAGCCCCTGCCAGTTGACGCGCAGCGCGGCGGCCACGCCGCCACAGAACAAGCGGCTCAGCAAGCTGCAGAAGAAGCAGGGCAGCCCGCTGCCGCACCACAGCGTGGAGAGCGGCTACGGCACCATGACGCACGGCGTGCCTACCGCCAGCTACATCAGCCAGAGCCACCACTCGCACCACAGCGCCGGCAGCAGCACGCGCGAGGGCGCCGGCGGCGGCGCCAGCAGCCCCCGGCTCGAGAACCGCAACCTGAGCGGCGCCCTGCTCTCGGCGCCTGCGAACGGTGTTAACAGGAGGCCCAGCGGGCCCAGGCCGATGACGCCGACGGGGTCGGGATCGAGGGGCAGTGTCAATGGGAGTGGTGCGCTCGGGGAGGAGAGGGATAGGCGGAGAGGTTAGTCTTTCTTTTGTTACTTTTTTCTTTTTATATTTCCTTTAGCCCCTTGGTCATCTGACTCTTGGACTACTACTCGCTATTGATCTGGCTACCTCCCAACGTTGTGATGTGGGAATATGAGACTGACTTTGGGTGTGATGATGCAGATACCTTTGGCTCGCAGGACACGGAGACCTTCTAAAGAATGGGGACGGGTAGAAAGAAAAGAGAAACGAAGAAAAGAAAAAAGAGTGTGAGTTGCCGTGGAAGTGAAATCGAGGGGTGACCGCGGACGAACAGATAGGGCTGCTGGTTTGGCCTTACGAATGGTCGACGCCAATCGACTGTGCGGTATGTTGGGTTGGTGGGATATAATCTTGGGATGTTGATGGACGGGGAAGTTGGGTTGGGTTGGGGTGAGAGAGAGGCAGGGGTGGGATGTCAGTTAAGCTTTCGTGTGTTTGTTGTTTTCATATAGATTTATTTAACCCTGGCCGGGCAGGGCAGGGCAGCAGGGCAGGGGCGGTGGATTTGGATGGATTGGGACAACTGATGACGAGCGGACCACATCACACGATATGGTTTGGGGAGAGGGCGGGCT
>NT_165980.1:782637-792813 GCF_000143365.1 Chaetomium globosum CBS 148.51
TATTTAGCAGCGTGGGGGGGCGTGGGTTGGAACGACTCCCTGCGAGGGTGGCTACCTCTAGCCTGTTTGGACTACCGATGCCTGAAGAAGGGGTTGTGTGGAGGGGGATGGGGAAATGGGAATGTCTTGGAGAGGAGGGGTGGGTGATTGTGATATTGGGGTGTGGTGCAGATTATCGACACATGTTGTGGGTTGTTTGTCGAGGTTGATGATGATGTGGGAGAATCGAGTTGAGGGTTTTGCGGGTGGGTTCCATGTTCTCTGCTGGTTTGAGGAACAAAATAACAAGATTTGGTGTAGATAGTAGATACATAAATAGTGAGCACCAGGGTAGAGGCAAAATAGTCACAGTCAACGCCTGGGTATCGAATGGTTTTTTTTTTTTTTCTCTTTAGAATGAACAAGGCTGTCGGTCACCAACTCGGCATGCTGTTAGCTGAGTTGAACATCGGTCTCGGTGGTAGCCCCGGCTGTAGCCGCAGTGTGTTGTGGGGGGCGCGGGCCCTGCGCCGGTGGACCGCTCGGTTGACCCCCGCTCCGCAATCGGTGGCCGGACCCAGCAAAAATTCAATGACCAGTCACTCTCACTCCGGGAACGAGCCTAATCGGGCGGCACCTTGAAACTTAAGATAAACACCCCCCAGAGTGCGAGACGAAGCGATTGTGAGTTTTGTTACCCCTCGATTTAACTCCATGAAACTCGAGAGAAAAATCGACGAAAAACCAAACAAAACCCGTTAACTAAGACTGAGAAAAAGAGAGACGACAACATCAGGCCATCAACTCTCAACCAACCAATCGTCAACATGGCACAAGCCGAGTCCTTCGTCATCAAAACCCCCTGCTCAAGCGCCAACATCGGCCCCGGCTTCGATGTCATCGGCCTGGCGCTGTCCATGTACCTAGAACTGCACGTCGCCATCGACCGGTCCAAAGCCCAGTCCGAGCACCCGCTCAACTGCCGCATCACGTACGAGGGCGAGGGTGAGGGCACCGATGAGATCAGCCTCGACCCTCAGGTCAACCTGATCACCCGCGTTGCGCTGTACGTGCTGCGATGCCATGGCCAGCGCAGCTTCCCCGCCGAGACCCACGTTCACATCAAGAACCCCATCCCGCTAGGCCGGGGGCTAGGTTCGTCCGGTGCGGCCGTCGTGGCGGGGGTGATGCTGGGGAAGGAGTGCGGTGAGCTACACGATCTCACACCCGAGAGGTTGTTTGATTTTTGCTTGATGATCGGTGAGCGACTGTGATTTCACCCCATCCCATCCCTACCAAGTAACTGACACGGAACAGAGCGCCACCCGGACAATGTTGGCGCTGCTCTCTTCGGCGGCTTTGTGGGCACCTACCTCAAGCCGCTGACACCGGAGGATGTGGCCCGCGTGGAGATCCCCCTGAGCGAGGTGCTCCCCGCGCCGGCCGGCGGCGTCGACACGGGCGCCAAGCCGCCGTCGCCGCCGCACGGCATCGGCCACCACATCAAGTTCCCCTGGGCCCCTGAGATCAAGGCTGTTGCTATCATCCCCGAGTTTGAGGTCCCCACAGCGAAGGCGCGCGAGGTGCTGCCGTCACAATATCCCCGACCAGACGTGGTACGTATTTCTCCCCCTCATTAAATATCCCGTTGCGAATGTGGGAAAGGAAAAACCTATACATCAGCTAACGACAACGGCGCGCAGACCTTCAACCTCCAGCGCATCGCGCTCCTCCCCGTAGCACTCGGACAGTCGCCGCCCGACCCGGAACTCATCTACCTGGCAATGCAGGACAAGCTGCACCAGCCGTACCGGCAGACGCTGATCCCGGGCCTGACGGAGATTGTCGAGTCCATGACCCCCGGCACGCAGCCGGGCCTGCTGGGCGTGTGCCTGTCGGGCGCGGGGCCGACCATCCTCGCGCTGGCCACCAGCAACTTCGCCGAAATTGCCGACCGCATCATCGCCAAGTTCAAGGAGAACAAGATCGTCTGCAACTGGAAGCTGCTGGAGCCGGCGGATGGGACGACCGTGACGAGGGCGTAGGTGGTCCAACGGTCGGGCGGTCGGGCGTTCGGTTGGGCGTGGAAAATGAATATAAATACAATTGTGATACCCCGTTGGCGAGGTTTCTGTTTCTGGTGTTGCTGTTGTGGTATTCTCTGCTTCCGGGCATCAAAACGTCGCCCCTAAAAAGAGTGTTGTTAACAGCGGCATGGGCCCCTGAATCTCAGGGGATGATGCCCTGCAAGCAACCTGCAGGCATGCGTGTGCCCGCATGATCGCCCCGACAACGTGGAAGCCACGACGACTGCTGTCCTCGTGCTTCGGGCCTTCACTGCAACCCGCCACGCTGCAACCAGACTGGGTCCAGGCAAACCCGCCGCATCAAAAACAAAATGCACAACATTTCAGTGAGCTGACCCCACCAACCAACCAATCACTATCCTCCCAATCGAACCACGAAAACCCCCGGACAGCCCCGAAATCACCTTGCCTGGAACGCAGCTCAAGTACCCACTCGGCCTTGGCTCCCTGCTCACAGTTCATCCGAAATCGTGCCACACTCAGGCCAACGTCGGACGGTCCTGCCAGGCACCGCCCTCCCCAATTGGCTGCGGTCGTGTAAGCCGCGGCTTGGAGGGCAGCGGTATGGGATGCTTTCTGTGCAAGTTGGCACCATCTCTTGCTGGGAGCCTCAATCCTTCCGTTGTCGTGACTTAACTTGCGGGCTTGGGCCGATGCGGTTGGGCCTTGGTCTATGGATGGGAGACGACGGACGAACTAGTTTCGGGAGGGGACGGGGTCTGGATTTGGGTTATGGCTCGATTATGACTGGACTTGGGGGTGTTGGTCGCCGAGTGGGAAGGGGAATGGGGATTACTGCGGGAGATGTCGGTTGGAGTGGTATGTTAAGGCTGTGATAAATAGGATAGTCCGTCTCGTGGTTTTGTTGTTGTTCGTATCATCAGCATCAACATCATAAGCATCACATCAAGCCAGCCTAATCATACCGGCAGAAAAATCTCCCCTACGTTGTATCATCACGACAACTCGCCACTCAACCTAGCTTGTCTCTCAGTAGTCAAACTCCTAGGGTTCTGAGTTTCACCACTTAAACATCCCTCACACCAGCCACCAAACATAACACCTAAACCCAAGCCAACATTTTATCAAAATGCCTGCCCGTACCGTTACCCGCCCAGTCCTGCAAACCCTCGCCCGCCAGCTCCAACAGCAAGGCATCCAACAGCAGCGGCCGCAACCATTCTCCATCATGCACAACCTGCGCGCCATCGCCCGCTCCTTCGAGCCGCACCCCTTCCAGCGCCTCCCCGTGGCCAGCAGCCCGGCACCGGCCGACTGGGCCCGTTTGGTACGGAGAGCCGGGGGCCAGGCTGTTGTGTACGTGTTTTCCCTCCCCCTTCCCCTTCCCCTTCCCCTTCTCCGTCCGCCCTCACCGCACCTTCACCCAGCCCAACCTTGAACAGCACACCCCGCCTCAACACCCAACAACACACACTCACAAACTAGTTGCTAACGCCACGCGGCAAACCCTTAGGTTCTTTCCCGCCGGCCTTCTAATGCTCGGGTGGCCATACGCCGCCGCCGCCGTGCTCGACGGGAAGATATAAATCACGCGAGACGGATAGGACAAGGGGGGTGATGACGGGAAAGGGAAGGAAGAGGGGTAGTGGTGGTGAGGATCGGGAGATAGGACATGACCTACACATGTCCCACATTTGCTTTGTTGGCGTTGGTGGTGGGGCTTGGGGTACAATACCCGGACAAAGGAGAGATGTGCTTCAGGGGTGGGCAATATATAATTAGGCCTTCATTGTTTTTTTTTAGTAATACATACGGGATATATACCCGCATCTGCATGGATACGAAGTAAATAAGGGTTGAATCGTTGCTTGGATGAAGAATACAGGTATATAGGTAGTATGTGCTTGGAACCGTGTGCGCTATGTAAAAATCTGACGGAAATGTCTTGCTTCGCTAAATGCCGAACAGAACGGAAACTGCCGAGACAGCCTGAGCCAACTCCCCAAGCCCGCCTAACACGCCCGAACGCCTCAATCAGGTCTTAGCACGTCATGCGGTTGGCGGTGATGGGGCCGTCGGCGGAGTTGGCTCCGGTCGAGGGGGCGCTGTTCTCGGCGTACTACCACCTGGTTTTCGGCCATAGACGACATAACTTGAAGTTGTTAGCAAACCCGACCAAGAGGAGGGAACAGAGAAAAACAAAACACCTACTAGGGCCAATAAACATGCAAGTTCCGGCTCTTGATCTCCTTCCTCACATCCACCAGGAACACCTGCACCTGCTCCGGCGACCAATTGAGCCCCTTCCCAAACACCCTCGTCACCATCCCGCTCAGGCCGTACAGCAAGTTCTCCATCTCAAACGCGCCGATGAGCTTGAGCCGCTGGTCCTTGGGCCACGGGCTGCACGGCATCTTGTAGACGACCTCGGTGACATCCTCGAAGCCGCGGTCCTCGAACCAGCCCTTCCACCGTGTCGGATCGTCGATGGGTGTGCCGAAAACCTTCGTGCTCTCAAACATGGCGTCCGAAAACTTCTGGAGGGCGCTGTCCTTGGGTAGCGTGTTGTCGTCACACCCTAAGATACCCGTCACGCAATGGAATTCTAGATAGCCGCCGGGTTTGAGATGTCTGTGGCGGTCAGCTGGCGGTGTAAAGTAAATATCGTAGGGGCCCCTACGTGTAAGCCTGGTCGATGAGCCGAGGCCAGTCCCGGACGGCGAGGATGAGGTCGCGAGCAAAGATCAAGTCGAACGAATTTTGTTTCCAAGCCCAATCCTGTTCGATGTCGTCGAGTTCGAACCGGCAATTTGGCGGGACCCTGGTGGTTTTGTTAGTGGGAGTGTGCTAGTGGTTAGTTATCGGGCGACACCCAGGGTTTCGCTCACCATTCTGGTTGTGTTGGCGCAATGTCAACCCCGATTACCTAGGTAGCACAAGTTAGATCTTTGGACCGAACAGCTTCGGGACATAAGTACTTAGTTATGCATACATCAGCGGAAGGGTACATATCCGCAACGTCGATCGACCATATGCCTGAGACATGTTAATTTCGGATCCAGATAATCGGGTTTGCTGTGCATGACGCCCAGTGCGAACAATTGCTTACCTGTTCCGCAGCCCAGATCTAAAATCCTCTGGGGGTTCTCTCCAATCGGGGCGATAAAGCGACTCTTCTCGAGCAAGGCATAGTACTTGGCGTGGCACATGTCTAACCTCTGAGGTCAGCCACTTCTTTTCGTCGAGCTTTGCGCAATGCCAACGGAAAGATTCAGGGGTCGTTCCCGAGGGCAGCGCGTTTTCGGGGGGCGGAAAACTCTGAAAATACTGACCGATCCTGTCCAATTCCACATCGTCCATCGGCATCCCGTACTCTAGCTTAGGTTAGCGACTGCTATCACGCCCGCCGCTCCGGGGACCGACATACCTTCTTTGCCGTACACGGCATACACCCGCCCATCCTCGACCTTGCCTCGGAGCACCGAGGACGTGATCGAAGTCAAGGAACTTCCGGAACTCGCCACCTCAGCGCCCTGTGAACCGAACCATGTTTCAGTTCGCTGGTGACTTTCCCAACGCCCCGGAAGCCATCAAGAACACCCACCTCGTCATCAACGCTCGCGTTGTCCCATTGCTGTCGCACAAGTCAGTTTACGTTGGCTACACAACCAAAACTAGAGAGCCAATTCGACCCATGATTTCCACGTGAACTCACCTCGTCTGCTTGGATAATATTATCCGGCGCCGGGTGTGACTGGTCCACCATGGCGCTCGATTTTATGCGGGAATCGCGGCGGCAATCGGTGAATTAACAGACGGCGGAGGCGGTTGTCAACATCTCTGAGGGGGGATGTCAAATGTCGAATTGCGGAGAGCCGGCCGGTTGTCGAACGAAAGAACAATGCAATGGAGCGCTCGCTCTTGGCGTTCCCAAGAAGGGGTGCCACATTCGTCCTAGGCTCATCCCGTTCCGCCGTGGGTTTCTGGGGATCATGGCCCACACCGCCAACAAGGACCAGCAGGCAACCCCACGGGTACCCCTGAGCTGATTGGGCCACAGCAGGGACGGCAGGTCTTGCCTGTGTCCCTGAGAGGTATTTTGTTTGCTCCGCTTGCCTCGTGTGCGCCAGTTGGCACGGTTTGTAGGAAAGAGCTCGGGGAGCTCACCCGACGTTCCATTGTCCAAAAAAAAGAGGAAATGAACATGAGACAGCACCACAGGCTTATCCAGTATTGTCGCTGCCCACAGACTGTTCGTCAGCGGCGGCGCCAAATCAGCAGCGACTATCGAGTTTCGGGTCAAGTCCGACGCCACCAGATGCCCAAATGCAAGTGCTGATTTGGCAGCGACCGTGTGGTGTGTGTGCGACGCGGAACTAAAACAAGCAACTTCTGTGCCCCCTCGAGCGTCTCCACGCGAGGTCACACCGCATGAAAGTGGCTGGCAGAGCCAGATGGTCGGTATTCTGTGATTTGACGAGTGCGCTGGCTTTCTGTTCTCTCCCAAATGTTTTCTTTCCTCTTTGCAAATCGCTCCTTCTCAGGGTGCAGTGGGTGGGAATCGGACATGCCCGCTCTGGCGTGGGGCTGGGAGCCGTCTGGAAGGGTGTTGGAGGGGAGCTCAGCGAGGTGGGATTTCGTGCCCTCCTCAACCAACGGCATGCGCGATAAGACGTCCCTCGACAAGGTTGCCACTCGGAAAGCCAATGGTTCGATCCCGTGGTTGGTGGGCTTCGACGCCGTCTAACCGAGACGTATCAACGTGCGTGGGCCCGCCCACCGAACGAACCTGTTGCTCTGCGGGGTTTCCGGGACTTTGGTTGAGGAGGCCCGGGAAGTCGGTGCCATCCCTTCCCGTAGAAGAGGAGCCCAAGAGTCATGAAAGTTGCCGGCCCGCTCCGAGACTGACGCGAACCAGCGTCAAAGGTAACAACGAGCTGCCTTGCTAGCTTGTTTTGTCTTAAAGGATGCCGGGAGCTGGGCCTGCCTGAGCGTTCTTGATGCCTTGGCCGCCTTGGCCTGCTGGGTCGACTCCCGGTCCCCAGCCGGTGAGCAGATTCGTGATATGGGTTCGAAGCAGGCCCTGGTCGCTTTAGCTCCTGCGCCGTCAGTCTGAGGTGTCCTTCTCCGCTCACTTCCCCCTCAATCCACGACATCGAGGACTCGAGGACGATATTATCTTTTTCCTTACCATCACCTAGAATACGCTCGAAGCACTCATCATGGAGGACACCAGCTCAGCTTTGAGAGCCGCCGAGGAGCTCGTCGAAGCCCTCAAGAGCCAACCCCAGGCAAACCATGCGCAGCATTTGGCCCTCCTTGAGCGTGTTGATAAGGTGCGCACCCTACTCGAAACGCCGTACGATGTGATCGAGAGGCAGCAGGAGACCATGTGCACATCCGGTGTCATGTACACCCTGATCTCGACCGGCGCCATCAAGAAGATTCCGGATGAAGGCACCATCACGGCTGAGAAGCTCGCCGCCGAGATGAACATGGACGTATCGGCCATCCACCGGTTGATGCGAGTGGCCGTGGTCTCGGGCTTCTTCGTCGAAACGGCGCCCAACACGTACGCGCACAACGCCCTCTCACAGGCGTACCAGCTTCACGCCCAGGGCCCCTTTTTCGTCCTTTGCATGGAGTTCAACAAGATGTGTATGGCGCTTCCCAACTACTTCAAGACCCACAAACCGGAAGATATCTATGATTTGAAGAAGTCGCCCTATTGCTTCAGCATCGGCAAGGAGGGGAAGACCTACTACGAAGCTATCGACGAAGACCCCGAGCAGCGGCTCATTTGGAACTCCTGCCTCCAGATCATCGAGAAGAACATGCCAATCACGGGAATGTTTCCGTGGGAATCGCTCAAGGAAAACGTGGAGAAGGAGCCCGAGAGGCCGTTTGTCGTGGACGTCGCCGGCGGACGCGGCCAGGCTCTGTTGAAGCTCCAGGAGGAAATTCCGGGGGCTTATGGCGGCAAGCTGATTCTGCAGGACCTCCCTATTGTCATCAACTCGTTGAAGCCGGAGGAGCTTCCCAACATCGAGGCCATGTCGTACGATATCTTTACGCCTCAGCCGGTCAAGAGTGAGCCCCCCTCCCCAACCCCACCCTCACCCACCACTGCTATTTTCCTGTGGAAGTTCAGTTCAACTAACCTCAGTCAAGACGCGCACGTTTACTTCATGCGGCGGCTGCTCCACGACTTCTACCCGTCTGTCTGCCTTGACATCCTCAAGAGCACTGTTTCGGCCATGGGCCCCGATTCGCGCCTGATTGTTTGCGACATGCTGGTGCCAGAATTGGTACAACCAGGCCGGATGAAGGAGCTATACTGGCTCGACTTGAACTTGATGTCCATCAGCGGGAAGGAGAAGACGTTGCATGAGTTTCAGCAAATGTTTGATGCAGTCGGCTTGGAGCTGGTCAAGGTGTGGCCGTCGGAGATCGGAGCTACGGTGCAGCTCGAAACCCGCCTGAAGCGTTCGTAGGAAGAGAGAAGAAAGGCGCCGGTTATTCAGATAGTGCTATTCAAGGAGTGAAGAACGGGTAGGAGGAATTTCCAAGACTATTATTTGAAATCCAGGTCAACCTTGGCTTTGACAACATTACTCGGAAGTCGTCATGTCGCTCTTTGGAAAGTAGGTAGGTAGGTAGGTAGGTACTTTTTGAGAGCACTGAAATGGGTAATTCGACCATGCATGCTTCTGAAATTCCCACCACCCGACCTGAACTCCATGAGAAGGGGCAGTTCTGACCGCACCAGCTGTCGGTCGTTAAAGATTGAAGAGGGTGCCCCGCGCCGCCGCCAATATCGATAAGGGGAAGCTCTGATTAAATGGTCCGTGCTTCCTTGGGCCTCTCTTTGTTATCCCTTGCTGGACCCACAAAACAGCTCCGGGCAGCCACCAATGATGTGCCTGCGCGACGATGCACCGCTTTGTCTAAAGAACGCGTCGTGATTCCAGCCTCGAAGCAAACAGGATCCTGAGGACAGTTGACGACAACCAAGCAACAAGAGTACGACTGGCAAGTGCCAAATATTCGAGATATCTGCGCAGGGATTTACGATTTTATTTTTGCGCCACACACCCGAGTAGTCGAACTACTGTTCGTGGTGCGAGTGTGAGTGAGAGCAAGAGACGACATCCATCTCTACCTACCTACATATCTGGCTGGGTAGGCACCGATTGAGCGAGGGTTTCAGGCGGCGCGCTTTCACTTTCGAGGCATTAGGTGGCCCGCACAAAGAACTAGGCAACGACTAGCGTCAACACCTCGGCTAGGTACTGCATGTCGAAGCGGTAGTCGTCAAACACAACCTGGGTAGGAAAGATGAGCGACTCACCACTCAACGTGGCTGTTGTGCTGGACAATGGGTCCGGAAACATACGGGCCGGTTATTCTGGGGAAAGTGAACCAAAAGTCAACTTTCCGTCATGGGTAGGGAGGCCGAAGCATCTACGGGTGCTAGCAGGCGCGTTGGAGGGCGAGGTCTTCGTCGGCAAGAAGGCGGCAGCCGAGCTGCGCGGGCTGCTCAAGATCCGGTATCCGCTAGAGCACGGCATTGTTACGGACTGGGACGACATGGAGAAGATCTGGTCACATGTGTACAGCGAGCTCAAGTGCGACGCTGAACAGGTAATCCCCTCCCCAAACCTCGGGTTGAAATTAACATACAAAGCTAACACCCCGCAGCACCCCTTGCTTCTCACCGAACCGCCCCTCAACCCTCGCTCCAACCGCGACACAGCTGCCCAAATCCTGTTCGAGACTTTTAACGTGCCCGCCCTCCACACCTCCATCCAAGCCGTGCTCTCGTTATATGCCAGCGGCCGGACAACTGGCGTGGTGTTGGACGTCGGCGACGGCGTGTCACATGCCGTACCCGTGTACCAAGGGTTTACCGTTCCTAATAGCATCCGGAGGATGGACGTGGCCGGGCGGGATGTGACTGAACATATGCAAACCCTGCTCCGCAAGAGCGGCTATGTTTTTCACACGAGCGCCGAGAAGGAGATAGTGCGGATGATAAAGGAGACGACCAGTTACGTAGCCAGGGATCCTCGCAAGGAGGAGAAGGAGTGGGCCACAGGCAAGCCAGACGCGGGAAAGGTTGTCGAATACTTGTTGCCTGATGGGAAGA
>NT_165980.1:792913-835666 GCF_000143365.1 Chaetomium globosum CBS 148.51
TTCCGAGCTACGCCAAAGTTATTACACGAGCGCTTCCAGATCGGCGCCGAGCGCTTCCGCGCGCCAGAAATCCTCTTCGACATGAGATCATCGGCCTCGAGTACCCCGGCGTGCACCAGATCGTCGTCGACTCGATCAGCCGGACGGATATGGACCTGCGGAAAGACCTATATGCCAACATTGTGCTGTCCGGCGGTAGCACAGTCACCAAGGGCTTCGGCGACCGTCTGCTGGCCGAGGTGAAGGGCATTTCCGTCAGGGAGATGAGGATAAAGATCTATGCGCCGCCGGAGCGTAAGTACTCCACTTGGATCGGTGGCAGTATTCTCGCTCAGCTGAGCACGTTCAGCAAGGTCAGTCCATGATCATCTGTTCTCGTCCTGATTTTTTTTGCTAATGTGTTACTGGATAGATGACGATCAAGGTCGACGACTGGCACGAGGACCCAAACATCATCCACACCAGATTCGTATAAGATACTGCAAGCTAGGACAATCGAGATGTCATAACAAGACCGCTGGCTAGATTTTGCTCTAGATAAGGACCCAAATGGCGGTATATAGCGCGTGAGGGGCGCAGGTGCGGAACCAAGCCTGCTTGCGGAAACAATAATGTGCCAAGTCATGGTGGATGGCGTTCGAGAGGTGGTTGTACGGTGGTCGGAGTAGCCGGGGCGTCGAGGGGGGAGGCCATATCGAGAGCAGCCTACAATGAGCGTTTTAGAAAAAAACGAATGATACCCATTTTTGATTACCGCAGTCTCCGAAACGGCGTGGAAAACAAGTTGTCACGCTCCGCGGTTTACGGGTTCAAGGTCAAAACGAACAGATTATGCCATGTCGCAGTGGGGGTATATTGATTTGTACAACAAGCCTGTCACTCAAGAGCAGCTGCCCATCAAAAACAAACGCCTTTCTCGTTACGCCCTCGAAGGAGGATGAGGAAGACGCAGTCCATCGCCATCGCCATCCACCATCCTTCCGCATCCCAAATAGCTCCCACCTTTTTTTTCCCGTTCCATATCATAAAACCCTTGGTGACCTCGCCGAGCGCACTGCCGTCCGTTACCAATGAATATCGTTCCCACCCCGCCAAAAACGCCTTGCTCGTAAAGAAAAATAACACCTGCCGAAAAGAAAACCCAACTAAAAACCCCTCCCCTTCTGGCCAACTCAACGCCCCTTGCTCTTCACCCGCCCCCAAAACCCCGCCAGCGACGACGACGACGAAGCCTCCGACCGCGCACTGCCCTCGGTGCTCGCCGAGTCGCGCCGCGAGAGCATCACCCCACCATCCGTGGCACCCCCCTTCGACCCCGACGAGGAAAAGACGTTCCCGGCCCCACCCCGCCCGACATGCCCAACCACCGTCGTCAGCGCCGACTCGCGCAGCGCAAACTCCTCGTCGAAGGAGGGTGTTGCGGCGGAAGTGTGGGCTTGGTGGGCGTTGCCGGCGCCGCCGCGGCCTGAGTAGAACCGGCGCGGGGTGTTGCTGCTGTTGTTGGAGGTGGTTTTGGTGGTGTGGGAGGGTGTTGGGACGCCGCTGGGGGAGGTGGTCGCCGGGGCGCGGAAGAAGTTGCCTAGTCCGCCGCGCCCGGAGTGCGTGTAGCTGTCTTGGGGGACGGTGGGGTGGGGTTCGGTGATTGTGTAGAGGGATGGCATTGTGGCGGTGGTGTTGTGTTGTTGTTCTTGCTGTTGTTGTTGTTGGTTGTTATGGGGTTGGTGGGATAGTAAGATGTGGTGTGCGGTGTGTGCGGTGTGTGCGGTGTGGTCGGTGTGCGGTGATGAGGTTGCACGTTGTGGTCTGGTAAAGTTGCAGTTGACGGGCTCAACACTCTTAAGTTGGTGGCGGTACTAAGATCTTGAGGTCGAGACCAAAGTTTAAGTTTGTGTAGGTTGAGAAAAACAGTTATGGTGACACTGGTCGACTTCGTGGGAAACCTGGAGCAGGGAGAATTGACTTATATAAAGAGCCGGGATGGGTGGTGTAAGTGAGTGGTGCCTGTAGTCATCCCCTCAAGCGCCGAGAATCCAGCAGCTCCATCCAAACAAAAGTGCAGCTCCAGCACGAGTTCTGGGCAGGGCACCGCATGACCACGGTGCCTTGCCCTTGAATCGCGCAATGCATCCATCCTTCCTTCCCGCCCCTCTGGAGGTATCGATGTACCGAGGAGAAAAGTCTCATGCACCCGACGCTCCAACGCGGGGCACTTGCCCAGCCGAGCGGCTTTCCAAGGCACAACTTGCGAGGCGAAATCCGTCGACAAAAAGGGGCGCAACCGAACCTGGAAGGGGCCCTCCTCGGAGGCTTGTGGCGGTGCCTAACAACAGCACAGCAAACAGCAAGAGGTTCGCCTCAGAGAAGCTTCTTTTTCACTGATCCACGCCATCCCGAATGGCGTCAGCAACATGCAACATCTCTTGGCCGCGATTTAGTGGTTCCAGCTGGGACATTGAATTTGATGCCGAGACTCCAGCCAGGTCTTTTCGTTAGCTGATGAAAACTCAGGGGTGGTCACGCGGCGGGGCCTGGTCTAATTTTTACGCAATCGTTTGCACCCCGCCCAGGTACCCTTCTGCTGTGGTTTCAAGCCATTCGAGACTTTTCATGGGTCTTGGGGGAAACCCCGGCTGCAAGGCACAGTGCCGGCGGCGTCGTCTTGAAAAAAAATCAGTGCAACCACGCTCGCAATTGCAGCGGGCAAGGGCCGGGACTTGGCTTTTTGCACCACCTTGCAGCCGTCTCACGTCAGGGCTCCGAGCCGTCTGCACTGCAAGCGATTGCGTCAAGGAGGGCGGCAGGGCGGTTGCGTCTCGCCGCAGCTTCCCTTGGGATGCTGATCTGATGGACTTGGCATCAAAGTCTTCAGGCCTCGTGAGCGAACGTCAAGACTTTCCAAGACTGCGAGAGGCAAGCACTCTCTGGCCAAAAAAAGCCGAACTCCAAGTGTAGGCGCCGCCGGAACAAACCTTCGACTAGAGGAACGAAACAAAAAAAAGCCATTCGGAATCCCAAAGCCGGCTTTTTATTTGACTCGGCTTCTTTTATTTAATGTATTTTGCTCGGTTTTCTTTAGTTACCTCATCTTTTTCTTTATTTCTTTTCAACTATCCTTTCTCTCTTCTTGATTCTCTTTTCTCGCTTTTCGAGTTCGGCTTTTTTTGGCCAGAGTTGGCAAGCAGGCAAAGTGGACCGAATGGTCCAAAAAGCGCCAATTATTCTCGGCAAGCTGGCTGGCCAGCCCTCGTCAAGTGATGGGCAACAACCCCGGATTTTCAGGGATCATGGGGTTGCGAGGCCTGGCGGCCTGGTTAATTTTGGCCGTTCGTGAATGAATCAGCGACGCCTGTTCTTCTGTGCAGGGAGCATGTCCTGATATGGAAAGCCGGAGCTGTGCTTCTCTCATTGGTTTTCAGCCCGAGGAAGCTTTGCGCTTCCAATGCTCACGGGGTTCGGGCAAAACCCAGTCTAGTCACCTGCCGGGCAGACTGATGAAGCCTTCGCTTGGCCGTCTTGCAGTGCGCCGCCGTCGGATGCCGAGAGTGAATGTGTGCGATCTCCTTGGCAAAAGCCAAGCCCGGCAAGGCCGTTCTTCAGCCCTGCAGCCCTGTTTACAACACTCAGCTTCGTTGAAGCTTTCGGGATCTCCCTCGTCATCACGAATCTTCACTTCCAGGAATCCCTCCGTGGTAAATCATTGCGCTGATTTGAGGCATTTAATATTCGCCGATGCCCTCTGCTACCCTCTTTCTCTCCTTCGTGTCCCGTGTCCACCCTCCCCTCTCCCCTCTTACCGCTCTTGTCTTGTGCCGTGTGAAGGCAGACGCCAGAGAGCAGTTTCCACGGAGATGCCTTAGCCTCGAGAGCTGCTGTGCTACGTTTCATACAGATAGTGACTGCCCGGGTCTAAGACGGGGATGTCTGGCTGGCAATGGGGCGTCGGAGCTGCTATTACCGATATATTCGCATCCTCTTCATCAATATTGCGACGGATTCCTGTTCTGAATACACCTGATAAGGTTAGCTTGGCGGGGTTCTTGAGTATCAAGACATCGGGTGGCTGGGTACGTTGCTTCCCGGACGGCCCGCTCCGGGGAAAGCTCGAAGCTTGTTTGCGGAGGGACGCGTAGGATGTATGTAGGACCTTTGCCGGTGTGTGATGCTCCTCATCCAAACCTACCCAGCGGCTATCTCAGAATGGACTGGAGCGGCAGATGTCCCGCATGCTTCTGACAGGTGCCACGCAACATCCAGGTGTTTAGATTTGGGGCGTGCGGAACAAAGTCCCCTGTAGCTGCTGCGAGAATCACTACAAGATACATTACAAACTCGTTGACGGTCGGTGATGGGCCAGAATAATACTTATGCGCAATGGAGCTGCCGAATGGGCACTGCTAGAGGCCTAGTGAAGGCAAGGCCTTATTGAGGCCACCGGTGTTGGTATAATAGTATGGACTCACGGAGGATAGTGGTGTGGGATAGACATTACAATAGCCACCATTGCAGCCGTCATTCTTCACACCACCACTCCTCATAGTTTGTCCAACCGACTGCCTTTCCCGCCATCATATCCTTCATCCGTTCCACTAAGAAGTTTTCCGTCTCTCAGAAATGAGCGGCATCTCCCATCAACCTGCTTCTGGCACCCGGAAATTTTGTTCCTGAACTGGTCGGCGAGCACGAATCTTCGAAGCCAACGTTTCTTTAGCCGGTCCATTTTCCTTGACTGTCCTCTTCTCCCTCTCGCTTTTCCTCTTCCACGCCCAACCTTCGTCCACTTCTAACCACCCAGGCACGGCAACCACTGCTCTACATCAACAAGTCACGCCGCGATATACGGAAACAGCTCCCAGCCCAGCTCATACATGCTGTTTCTTTTTCCGGCCCTTTCCTCGTCTTGCTCAAAATAAATCAAAAAACGAAACCAGTGGTACTTCCCAGTTTCGAACTGGGGATCTTAATGCCGCCGGGCCCAGGTATACGCACGGAACCGGGGTCCGCCGTATCTAAGTTTTAACAACCAGACCACACCGTTGATGCTACCACTGCACCAGAGGCCAATTTTCTGGTTTCGTTGAAAGCACCGACCACAAAAGTGGCTTATCAACCCCCCTTTCCCACCGCCCCATCTTCCCACCCCCCGAGAACTGGAAATTTGCGTTCGCGGCTTTACACAACAGCAGCATCAGGGGTTCTGAGAGTTGTTAAATACCTCAGATGCGTAGATGTGCAATGCCGAGCCATCCCGTTCTGTCGGAGCCAAGTTTCCTTCCGGGTTAGCAGACAAGGTTCTTCGTATCGAGTCTCAGGAAGTATAAAGAGCTTTAGGGACTCTGGTTCCTCCGCCAAATCCCTTCTCTCAAGATCTCTTGAGGCTGGGCTCGGTACCATCTCGGAAGCACGAACATGTCTTGCTGCTCGTGAATACTACCCGTGTACGTATCACATATGACGATCCCTTACGAGAGGTAGAAGGCAAGAGCCCGGAGGTTACCGGGCCGGGTGAAGGATACCAAGCAAGCCAGAAGGGGTAATGCTAGAGAAAAAAAGAAGAAAAGAAAAAGAAAAAGAAAAAGAAGGAAGCTTTGTCAGTGCCCGCCCCCCAAAACCTAATGGCAGCATGAGATAGATACCTATTCGTAGGACGATGGACGGGCCATCTCCATAAGCCACTGCTCATTCCCACCATGTAGTCAGATCAGTGTACTAGTCGTTTTCCCATGTTCACCAAGTCCCTCAGTTGGGAGCACGAACACACCGCATGATCAAGGGGTATATTATTCTTTACATCCAGATGTACTCGACACACTCGCCATATCACACGCTCTCATCTCTATGTGCAATAGGTAGGTAGGCAGGCCACCTACGGGGAATCTCCGCAACAAACACCTTGCCCGCAAGATCCCACCAAAAGATGTGAAATCATCGGGAGAGAGTGAGAAAGAACAAGGGCAGAAAGTAAAGACCCAAAAAAACAACAGCGAAGCCGAAAAAGTAAACATGAATCATAAATATCCGACACAACCCCATCTTTCACCGGCGAGCTGGCCGGTCAATTGTTGTAATCCATCCATGATAGAAAGATGACCCAGCAGAAGGGAGAACCCAAAACCCCAACCCAGCCAGGCCAGCAGGACCAGATCGGACCGGGCAATGCCAGATGCCAAGATAGGTGAAAAAAAAAAATAAAAGCTCATAACCACGCCACCACCGCCCCGCCCCGGCACACCGTGCTTTTCCCCGTCCTCATCATCTAAACACCCCTAAACATCCTCACCACCAAGAACCACACCGCACCCAGGAACTTGAACGCGGACAAGCCCGCCACCGACCAAAGGACGACGCTGAGGTAAATATTGGCGCGGTCGCTCTTGATCTCCTCCTCGGTCTGGCCGTTGTCCGGGACGATCTTGTCGACGCCGGCGGTGGAGAGGACGACGGCGGCGAGGGCAAAGTTCATGATCATCCACAGCAGGACGACGATGGTGCGGACACCGCGGTAGTAGTCCATCTGCTTCTCGTCGAGCTGGCTGGGGGTAAGCGGCTTGGACTCCTTGACGGGCTTGCGGTTGAAGACGTTGAGCTCGCGCTCGTACTGCGCGTTGAGGTCGCCCTCGTCCGGCAGGTCCGTCTTGCCCTGCCCGTCCTTGGTGTTGACCGAGGGGAGCGCGTCCGGCTTGTCGTCGCCCTTGGTACCCCACGAGATGTCGTGCGTGTTGCAAAAGGCGTACACGTTGAGGACGTTGGTGTAGGTGGGCGAGAGGAGCATGTACTGGATGAGCGAGGTGAACATGTGCCACGGGTCGAACATGAGCAGGGACGCGACCAGCCAGATGCCGTAGGTGGACATGACGGAGACGATGAGCGTGTAGAAGACCTTATTTTTGAAGAGCGAGTCGATACTGAAGCCGTTGGTGTTGAGGTCCGTTATGATGGCGTTGACGGCGATAAAAATGGCGGCGAACATGAGGTAGCTAGGGACGTCAGTCAGCACACTGTTGCAAAACAAAGATGAGGGTTCTGTCCTTGGGAACTTACACGAAGAGGATTGCCCAGAACACAACCATGGCCATGTAGTACGGTCCTGATCCAGCCGGCCGGTTGCCCATTGATAAGACGAAGCACGTCATCAGGGACACGCCGTACAACCAGGTGAAGACCACACTAAGGATTCGCCCGACGTTGCCCAGCAGGTTGTCGTCGCCCAAACTGGTTGTTAGGATTTTGAAGACGAGGAAGAAATTACCGATAGCGAACCAGGCGAAGATCATGTTGACAGTGTTGAAGATGAACTCGATAAAGAAGGCGATCTTGCGGAGGAAAGAATGGTCGGACCGGAAGAACTGGTGGAAGTGGACGATGGCATAGATGGCAGCGAAGAAGGAACCGTTCAGCCAGCGACGACGCTGGAGAATCAGCTCGGTCGCCGTATCCGGCACGTCGGTCTCACCTGTGGCCGACTTGACGTACTGCAGGATCCAGTGGCAGTTGCGCTTGGTGACGAGTTCGAAGCAGAGGATACGATCCTCGGCGAGGTACATGTTGGCCGTGAAAATACCCGCGTTGGCGCCGTGCATCTTCTCGCCGGCAAAGTACTTCTCCAACGGGCCCTGGCCGTTCTTGTCGTTCTGGAGGGCGACGTAGCGATAGGCAGAGAAGGCACCGGGCAAGACAGAAATGAAACCGAAAGCCGATTCCAGGGGCTTGTCCAGGATGTTACTCATCTTGTATTCGAAATTCTGTGTCGCGACCAGCGGGTTGAGCAGGTTCTTGCCGCCCTTTGTTATAATGTTAGCCACAAGCAGTGGTGAGCCCTATAAAGGGGAATGGAAGCAAATAATACTAACCGTGCCCAACATAGCCTTGATTTCACCGCAGGCACCGGCACACATGGGCTCGAGGTCGAAGGCCTTCCACAGGTGGTAAATCGAGCTGCCACCCGGCTTGGTTCCGGCATCGATCAACACGCAGATGTTGGGGTCTAGGACGCGGCCGAAGGCCTGGAAGAACCAACGATGCGAGTTGATCTTCTTTTGGTTCTTCTCTTTCAAGCAGAACAACATCTGCACGGGCTGCTGCTTGGGGATGAGTTGGACGACGTCGTTCTTGATGACCATGCCGACCTGGGACGTGTACTCGTAAATATGGGCCGTGACGTCCTTGCCGTTGACCTGCTGCTTGCCGATACCCTCCTGGTACACGCCCATACCAGCCAACAGCGCTCTCGTCCTCGGGTTGATCTTGGCACGACCGTCGCTGACGACGCACACGACGATCTTCTTCCAGGCGTCCTTGCCCCATGTCTTGCTCTCGGCCCGCTTGCACATGTACTCGACGTTCTTGAGCACGCCAATCATGGTGCGCGCAAACAGAATCTCGTCCTCGTTGTACATGGTCACGACGATGAACAGCTCTGTGTGACGGGGCTTACTGAAGAGCTTTTGCCGGAGGGTGAAGTTCTCCTCGTAGAACTCGGAGGGATCGCATGTCGCGGCCGTGTAGCGCATGTGGGTGAACTCGTCGCGCTCGCCATGGGGTAGCTGGTTTAGCAGCTTTGGAGGGATCGGGCAGTCGAGCACCAAGTTTCCGCGGTACAACAGCACCTGCTTCACCGTCTTCCATCTCTTGATCCCGCCGCCGCTCGGTTTCGGCTTCTGGTTATCGTGGTAAGGATCGCTTGCGCCCACTTGCGAGTCATTATGGGTCAACATCGGCCGATTGTCGTCGTCATAAAACGGTGTCGCGTGGTCGAACCCCTGTTGCTGGGCGCCATGGTTTGGCTCGTATGGCTGATTGTAGTAGGCATCATGGTGCGCCTCGGGGTTCACCGAGTAGCCCCCGAGGTTGTCTACGGATTGCTGGTGGCTTCATCAGCTTTGACCACATAACAGTCCCCCCGCCCAACAGACTATACTCACTGCTGTTTGCATTTGTAATGAGTCGCCGGGGCTGAACCTGCCAGGGCCTTGTGGTGGTATATCCAGTGGCGAGTGACCGTACGGGTTGTCCTCGAGATGGTACCCGTGCTGAAGTGGATGCCCCGGGGAAGGGGTCCTGTGCACCCGGTTCTCCATGGGGTGGCTCTCGTAATAGTCGTCGTCTGCATGGTGGAATACGGTTAGCACATGGCTCCCCAGGAATCCAGCAGGAACAGAATTCCTCCTGTTGCGGGCCAACACGCGACGGACCCAAGGTAGTGAAAGAGGGCCAAGAAGCCTGTGCCGGTCTCAGACCAACACTTGAAATCCGAGGAGAGTCCACTTGCTCCTCTGCGCCAGGCAGAAGGAATAGAGTTGCGGCACAAGCAAAGCTCCCGTGACAATAGATAGGGCCTGGGCCGTAGGCTAGAGGAAGAAGGAAACGAAGACATCATAAAAGCCGGCCTCTTGGGTAGGAAGATTGAAAGAATGTGTGTTACGGGGTAAGGAACGCGGATCCAAGTGTGAAAGCAACCCGAAACGGCAAGTCGGCTGGCTCGTGATGAAGCCGACCCACAAACAAATCTCGGTGCCTCGTGAAAGGAAATGTAGGGATGAATGGAAGGAGATGTCCACTTGCCTAATCGATTATACGACATGGTTGCTAGGTGCTCACGGAGCGACTGACTGAAACACGACGGTCTGGGTATCTATCGAGGAAATGCGCCAAACGGCCCAACTGCAAATGCAAAGAGAAACAACCTGTCAATGCTCGGTTGGGAGGTCCGCGCTCTGCCCAACAGAGAGAAAAGAGGTTTCCCGATTCGGACGGCCGATAGTGTGTCAAACTGTCAAATGCCAGAGAATCGTCCGGCTGTCCCCGCGTTGGAATGTAGGAGGTGTCGTAGTGGGATGTGGGTGTGGATGTGGGTTGATGAATGTATCAAGGCGCCGCCGTTGCTTGGCTCTCTTCTGCCTCGCCTCAGCCGCGCGGCCGCAGCCTGACAACCTGAGGAGTTGATAGTGAATCGGCTGGCAGTGTTCCGAAGCGCCTCCTTTTTGTGCGCGGCTTTCCTTGTGTGTGCGTCTCCCTCGTCTTTGTCCCGTTTGTTATGGAGGTATCTTTGCCGCAACTGATCGACTACGTAACTGCACCGCAGGTAACGTTATGCGCCGGGCTTTGTTGGGCCGTCTCTCGGTCGGTCGATTTACGGCGGGTTCGCGGTTTGCAAGAGGTGGGCTGTGCTTTGGCGCTGTCGCAACAGGTTGACTGGCGAGGAGAGTCGAACAGCAGCTGGGCAAAAGTCGCCGTTTCAGGCTGTCGATTTTCGAACCAGGAGTCGACGGCTCGATGGACGGCAAGCAGGGATCCTGAGGGGCCCGGCGAATGAAGGGGCGGTGCTTGCCGGGAAGATGGCAGGTTGATCGTGGTGTTTCAGCGCTCAATTGGGGCAGGTGGTGACGTCGCACGGCCTACGGCACTGTTGATTGGATGTGGGGGTTCCCTTCAAGGGGGGCAGTATCAGAGCCAAAAGCCTGTTCGGTTGCTGTGGGGTTTTCGGGTCTGAACTTTTGTGTGTTTTTGCTGCCCACCAAGATCGACAACCCTTGGAAGTTCTGAGATGCTGCAATGCGGGGGAAATTCGCCAATTTGACAACCACCCCAAAGCCACAGAAAGAGCCAGACTAAGAGCTGATGGAGTTGGAGTCAAAGGGGCTGTTATTGATATGATTATTACCGTGTAATATTAATGCCCGCCGAGGACAAGACGATGGTGCGCCTTGGAAACCACGGAAACGGCTCGCTAAGCCGCATAGCCCCCTGCCACCCCATCTGTTCCACATGCTTGGAGGTCACTCGTTTTCCTGACGCGGCTGGGTCCCACCCAAGATCCCGGGCACGCCAAGGGTTGTCTAAAATGTTTTAGGGGTCTTGGACGACATCAAGGTGCCGACTGCCGCCAACGGTCACTGGTCACGATCTGGGGGTCTGTCGTTGAAGCCGATTTCATTGCTCGGTGAAAGGCCGAATTCAACTTAAAGATCAAGCCCAGTCCTGAATGACTGTGGCGTTCAGTTGTCTCGCTCTGCTCGCCTCCGTTAATCTTGAAGTGCAAAACTATTTAAAGTAGCGCCATTGTCGTTAAGCCACAGCCCAGAGAGGGAGGGTTGCCGCAGCCACATCTTACCAGATCGGATGATCTCCGCCTCCCCGAATGACCGACTCCCTTTGACTCAGGTGGTTGAGGGGACAGCGTTGCCCATTCAGGTAGAATCGTAACAGTTGAATGTCCTCAACTCACCGGTAGTTTTTGGCTCGCTAGTTAATAGGTACCTCAGTTTGGCCGCCATGTGCATGCAAGCCATCGAGCTAAAAAAGGTTTGCCAAAGCTTGGCTGCAGTTAGTTACAGACAAGCGGCTTTGCATATCGTCTCGTTTCAACGCCACAGTTATCTCATTCCTGCCAGTTTTGCTGGGGCCCTTGCGCAAGGCGAAAACGCCGATTAATAACCCCAGAGCTTAGAACAGACACAGCCAACTTCTTCGCATCTCTCTGCTACGGGGACGTTGAGGTCTATCAGGACATCTCCCTCCCAAGCTTATCCAGCTCCTCGCTAATAAACTGGCCCGCATTCACCAGCTCGCTGGCACCGTAAATGACCCTCCTCGTCACCCGGTCCCCTGCCGCCGTACGAGCGGCCCATTCCTGCAGGTTCCCATATTCATCCATGGACCCGCCTCCCACCATAAACACCATGGCCTCCGAAAACCCTTGTCTCCGTTGACCGAAGCTGGCTCCCGTCCCGGCCGTCTGCGCGCCAAGAACCGAACCGGGGAGACCTCCCGGCGCCGTAGCCCCTCCCGCTCCCGCCCGCAGCGCCGATGGCTGAGGCATCGTACCCCGCGCGTTCGCGCTGCGAGGATCGAAGTAGAGGTAATTTTCCGTCTTGGCTATCGCCGACGAACTTGCGCCCGAGGGGTCCATGATCGATTCAGTGATCTTGGTCACAGTGAGGTCCTTGTCCACGGGCAGGAAGTTCTTGATTCCACCGAGGAGTGAGGCGACGTTGGATGTCAGCGCATTAGTCGGGACACCCGTCTCCTTGAGTCTGTCTGTCAGGCGGGTCGAGATGGCTGAGAAGCGGTTGAAGAGATCCGAGGACCCAGATTGTTGCTGATTTGCTGCCGCTTGGCTGGTGACGGTGGTGAGCTGTGTCATTTTGGTCGTTGCCCGGACCCTAGAAAGTGGCAATCAGTGACTATCCAGTCATCCGGGGTGGTGCGGGGCTACTCACTGCCGGATGTATGCCAGGCTGGTCTTGTCGCACCCGGCTGCCTCCAGCGCCTCCTCGAATTGCGTCCATTCTTGCCGAGACACATCCTGTTCTGTGCTGAGGAACCAGATAACAAATAGACGTAGCTTATCCCCCGGTTGACCCTTGTCCTCCGTCTTGATTAGCTCGAGCATTTGCGCCTTGGTCTGCTTCATAACAGTCTCCTCTAGCTGGAAGTAGTTGTCCAGCTGGCGGTTCTGGATTTCCCCCAAAACAGCCGCAAGGATGTTCATATGCATATCAAGCGTCGCCTTCCGTTCACGAAGTTCTGGGAGGAGGGTAATAGCCGCCTTCAGATGCTGCGCGCTGGCACTTGTGTCATTTTGAAGGTCCTCAAAATCGCTGACGCCCGTCTTCTTTGTGATCGCCTCCGCTTCCTCCTTGTACTTGGTGAGTTCGGCATCTGGTGATGGTGTCAGCACCGTGAAGTCCGCAATGTGGCTGTCACCAGCGGAACCAAGCTCTTCTTACCAATATCTTCGGCAACCTGAGGGAATGGCAAGCACGCATTCTTGGCCCAGAAAAAGTCATTGGCGGCGAGGTCATAGGTCTTTTTCGAGGTTCCTTTTGCTGGGTTGTTGGAATCGATAGGGGTCTCGATGGTGATGCGGTTCAACTCCGACTGTGGCCGAGATCAGTTCCATGATCCCAAAATCCTACAGCGGGGACTCACCTTGAAAATGTCAAAACAAAGACTTTGGTATGTCCAGGAATGAGAAAGCATGGGTATCAGATCAACATTGCGGTCAAGGAGTATGAGCACAGGTCTTGATGTGGGGGTCCCAGCGGCCGAAGGGGCGGACCGTGACTGTGAAGAGAAGAGGTTGTCCTTAGAGTTGAGGATATGGTCGCGAAGCTTTCGGTCGAGTTTAGTTGCGATCATCTCGGCCGCGGCACCTCTCGGGCAGCGAATCTAGCAGATATTAATATGTACTCATCATATGGCGACAGTATGTCGAGCGGAGTTTTGCGCAGGGTGTTGGCCAAACATACAACGGGTATCACTCCTACCATGTCGTCAGTTTTGATAAATTGCCGTACGCAGTGGGATCAATAACATACCAGATGTCACCACAACACTAAATAGACCGCTGACGATCCGGTCTACAACACGGTCCAGCTCCTCATCTTTTGTTTTTGCGCTGTTCAATGCCCAGTAAGTATGCTCCTTCTGCATCCCGAGACTAAAAAGATCGGGCTCGGTGACGATGAAATTGAGGTATTGGTCGTAAACTTGCGCAATTTGTTCCGAGGTGCCTGCGGTGGCTGTTTGCGCTGCAAAGTCCTCCAGTAGGGGTCGGGGTATCGAGGAGAGGAAGTTGATATGGGCTGAACTATAAAGCCCCTTCTGGAGGTCGTTCGTAATCGCTTGTAGGTTCGCCGGAGTTGGCTCGACCAGGTATATCGCTGGGACATCGGGGATGGCGGCTCTCTGGGAGCCAATGTGCCTTTAACGGTCAACAACACACCTCTCGGAAGGGAGCGAGGGTACTGGGCTCACATGTGCATTGTCACACCCATCGCCCTGAGGTCCGACACCTGAAGCACCGGGCTAATCACGTCGCGACCAAGATCCTATCCAGTACCAAGTCAACTCTAGCTCTTGCCAATGGACACCTTGTCCCCAACATCTAGGCCTCGTGGCTGAGAGTCCGAAATAGAGCCCCACCAGCTCTAGCAGGGTTGCTTACATCAAACACAAGGAGCTTCCAGACGGGAGTCCCGTCCTTCGATATGGGTGCAGACGTCGCCGATAAGCCATTGGAAACAATGTCGTCATTCTCGTTTGGTTCGACGGGATCGTTCAGGTTGAGAATCTTCTTGATCGAAACTGCGGAGACAGGCCTTGTTAGTGGAAGGGCAAATAGTGCGGTGGGCAAGGTCTAGCTCGAGGCGCATACCAATCTGCTTGTCGCGCAGAGAGTTCCCCCGCGCCGCCATGGTTGGCTTTCAGCAATAACAACGAGGACAACAACAACCGTTGACTGGTCTCCTCTCGGGAACTGCTGTTGGTCGCTCGGAGGCACAAGTTTCGGAGGTGCGGTTTTGTTGTTCAGACGCGGTCGCTAGGCATTGGCTTTTCGCTCCTCGATAAGTAAAGAGAGCGTAAATAGGATGTGTTATCACTTTCTTGGTGGAAACAGGATAATTAATCTCTTCGTTGCGTTGTTCTACAGTGTAGATGTTCCGTCTCGTCTTAAGTTTAGCCAAAGCTCCCCCACATGAATTCGATGGACGCAAAGGTGTTCATCGTGGTACGTACCGTTTGTGAGCTTGTCCACCAAGGACACTGTTTAAGGCTTAGCGCCGAGTGTTGGGACCAAAGTGAGGGATCACTGACAGGTGACAATGGGCCTTCGCCACCTGCACGGACCATGCCCAAGCCCCCTAGGGAAGCCAGCAGCCAGCAGCCCAGCCCTTTAATGAACTGCCGCGGCTGGCCCACACGTCCAGGCGCCAACTTTTCTCCTTCAACAACAGACCTCTGGTGGCACTATTTCCCAATCCTTTACTCAACGCGCCCTTTCCGAATCATCACCCAGATCACCGCGCTGGACTTAACACTTTCAGCGGCGGGTTTCCCATTGATTGCTCGTCATTTCGAGCTACTGTATAGGCGGTTTGACCCGCGACCGGGCGCTGGACGCAGTTTGACTTGCCCAGGTCTTCGCTCGGCCTGATTCTTCTCTGCGCACCCGCGTCTCCCTGTTCTCTGGTCAATTTACCCATCCAAACCTCGTGTCTAGATATACACGGGAAATGTTGTAAGGGATCCGTGAGCAACTTGTCGCCTTCGAGGGGCGCTGGCCATGACGTGGCGTCGCAACACGGAGCGAACGAAACTCTGGCCACCGCGGGCACAATCCAAGGGTATGCATAAAACATCCGTCCCCCATCTAAAATTCCTGACAGCATCTTGTGTGTTATCCTATAAAATGCTTGTCCGGTCGAACAACCTGGAAGCCGCAGCATTCATCTGCGTGCCGAAGGGCTGAGAGAGCGGTAGCGGAAACTGGCTGGGGGTGTCCAGCCGGGGCGAATTCGCCCATCAGCTGCACGTAACACTTGAGATCCTGTCACGAGGAGAGAAGTGCAGCCAGCCAGCATGGGGAGAGCATCACAGCCAGCAGACAGACAGCCAAGTGAGAGCAGCCTGAAACGGCCGGGACGGCCACCACAACTCCAAATGGGGGAGGGGGGTCCCTCCATTTGCAGCCACTGGCAATAATACCCAAATGCCACGGCAGCCATCCGCCCATCGAAATCAACTTCATCCTTTGAGATGGTTTAATTGTTCCAAAAAACACAATCCTGGGTTGCAGGCGCTGGGCGTGGCCTGGACTGCAGCCCAGGGCAGTGCCGCACGAGCTGGGCGGGAGCTGCGGGGCGACTCGCGCGACACCAAGTCCCTGACTGGGCTTCCAATGGATGGCAGTTCCTGGCAACCTCGGGGATCTTCGCAGACAGAAACGACCAACAGCAACCACCCAAATCCTCTTCCAACTTGCTCTCGAAATGGCCTCAACCCTGTCGGAATTGATTGAAACTGGCAAGGGAATTTAGGAAGAGCGCAACAAAGCATGGGGGTGTTATTGAAATGCATCTCCCCTCCCAACTCCAGGGTTCTCTGCTCAGTCATGGTGGTCTTGGCAGGCCGACGCAGATCGCATCTCAAGCTTCCATCAGACCACCCACCACTGGACCAGGACCATGACGCCATAACGAACGACGCTGCTCGTTTCACGCCCAGGGAACCCCTTTCCCGAATGAGTTCAGCTTTAATCGAGGTCGAAAAGTCGGGACAGAAAAACGCCCCACGGCGGATCTTCAATCGACAAAATCCGGTCCTAAGCCGTATTAAGGCCATGCTGTCGCTCGCTCTCCTCAGGCCGCCTGCTGTCCGTTCTGCTGCTGGTTCTGCTGCTGGTTGCTCTCCCTGGTTGGGTCGCTGTCTGGAAATGGCTGTGTCTTGCTGCTTGCGTTTGCGTTGCGCTGGTATCGGCGATTTGGTGGGATTTTCTTGGCTGACTTTTGATCAGCTACTACACTAGCCGAATTTGGCACCCTGCCCCATCCGCCCCACTTTCGAAATCCCACAACTTGTGTGGTCCAAGCGCCAGAATAACTCTCTTCGTTAATTACAAATTCCGATTTTAACCGATCGCCCACTCTTATAACCCGCAACAACCCGTTTCTTGCACACGCTAAGCTCTAAGTATGTATTGAGCCCAGTGCATGCAGTTATCGGTTATTGACTATCTATAGATCCAAGGTGAACCCCTTTCACATACAGGTGCTAAGCTATGGATCAAAGCCATGGGATTGGTGCTTGGGATTCGAGTAGCTTTCCCACCGAAGCGTGGGACCACCAGTTCGGCGCGTTTGATCAGGCCGCTGGTGCGGAGAGCAGCTACCCGAACCCGGACTTCCTCGACGGCGGCGCTGTGAACCCTCAGTTGTCCGGAACTGACAATCAGGGTGGCCTGTATCGTCCCTTCGACTACTATGGTCAGGGTGACGTCTGGTCGGACCACCCTCAAAGTACGGCGGCACCATTCACTCAAGACACCCCGCTACCGCAAGGTTATTTCGGGGAGCAACGCCACCCAGTTGATACCAATCAGACAATCGACAGCCGCTTTGCCCTCGATATCCAGCAAGGAAATGAGTTTCCATCTCAGCTTCACAGCAATATCAGCCAGCAGGTGAATCCTCATCACAATTTCAACCGTGGAGTAGCTAGCCCACCTGGCCCGGCGCCGAACAGCTACCACCAAGGTCCAATTCCTCAGTGGCAAGAACAAGTGCCTACGGGGTATGGATCTGGGCCCCAGTTTGAGAACCCTCTTAGTGCTGTCCAGTCAGCCAACGTATCAGCCCCGGCTTCCAATGCCTCACCATCACCCTTCTTCTCTGGCCAAGGCGTGAGCGCGCCAGCGGTCTCGGGGTATCAAACAGAGGCGCGCCAGCAAACCCCCGTGAATTCCCGACAAGTTCACCCACAGTTTGCGGCATCGCTGGACGGACAGTCGCAGCAACCCGCCCCTTCGCAGCCTCCTACACGAAAGCCCACACCCCAACAGCTGCCTCAACAGCTGCCTCAACAGCTCCACCAGCACATTTCCCAGCAGGGAATGCCTCAACAGCAGCAAACTCAGCAACCAGCTCCGAGGCCCATTCAGCAAGCAGTTCAGCAACAAGTAGTTCAGCAACAAGTAGCTCAGCAACAAGTAGCTCAGCAACAAGTAGCTCAGCAGCCGATCCACAAGCCCGCTCAGCAACCGGGCCAACGACCCACACCACAGCCTACCGTCCAGGCCGGCGCTGCTGGGCAACATGTTTTTCCTCAACAACCGTTCAGCCAACCCCGGCCGGTTCAACAACCACAAATACCTGAGGGAAATGCCGCGGCAGGTGTGAAGCGTGGCGCCACCGGTGAAACGCAGGTCACCCCAGTTGCTGCGAAGAAAGCCAAGGTATCCGCACCGCCAACTGCCAACCCTTCTCCTGCCGCTGTTCAGCCTTCTCCTGTCCCAGTTCAGGATCAGCCCCAGAAGGTGTCCGGTCCCGTATGTAGCATCAGCTACCAGGATACCAACCTCCTCTCATCAGCTCGTGCTCGGCCGGGTGCGAGATGGGTGGGTGTGCCAAATCTTGTAGTCGATTCCGCGCCAGTAAAACTCCAAAAGGGGACACCGACGAAGCGATATGTGACTCTGGCGACAAAGGGTGGTAAAGATCCGTTGTTCTCCAAGATGTGGCGGGCCTGGACCCCGGCGGAAAGTCTCGGAAACCACGCCAACACATACCAAAAGGCGACGGATGACTTGGACCGCCAGCGGGCTGATATCCGTCTTGACATTGAGATGAAGCGAGGGGCAACCGGTAAATGATGTGCTGCAAGCATGAATTAGATGTATTTGCTAATGCCTCTCCTTAGAAATTCCGGTCGATTGGTTCAAAAAGGGGCTTAAAGATCGCTTAGGCAAGGAGGTATGTTATGGTTCCAGCGGATCACATCGTTTAAATCTTCGCTAACAGTAGCTTCCTTGAAGCCGCAGCGAGTTGACCCCCCAGCAGAGCCGCTTTTCTCGGGCCTTAAGGCAGTTGAGTATCTACGTTTTCACCCAGCTCACCTTCGCAACCAAAAGGTAGCTGGAGATGCCTGTTCCGAGTTTGCCGCGTTTCTTCACTCCAAGGCTGCGAATGTCAAGTCTGCCCTGCAAGCCGCAGCTGAGAACCCCCCCAAAGGTGGCCAGGCCGAGATCAAGGCGCGGACAGCCAAAGAACAGCTGGAGCGTGCCATCGAGGAGGGCCTCCGGGTCGAGCCCGGCAATCTATTCGCGAAATTAAGCGGCAGCAACAGGATGCTTGCTGTTTTGAACAACGTTCTCGTGAAACTTACTAACGCGGGCGAGGCGAATTCGTCCCTGGCCAAGGTAATCCTTCGTCTGTATACGCGGCTCACCAAGGTGACGTCCGAGCAGTTGCAAAAGCTGCAGTTGGACAAGTTAAGAAAGAAGCTGGGCAAGGACGGGGATGATGAGGCGAAAGCACTAATATCTCAGGTGTTTGACAATGCCAAAGAGAATGATGAGGATGAAAACGAGAACGAGAGCGACACGCCTAGCGCAGAGTCAGGTGCTCGTGGGAAGAAAGCTCCCCATACGCAAGCCCGGATGCTCTCAAAACAGATGACTCCGGGAAGCGACCCAAAAAAGACGGCGAGTTCTTCCACTTCAAAACCTGCCACCTCAACTACCGACTCGCGAAAATTCTCATCCGCACCTCCATCATCAAAAACGATGGCACCCGGTTCTGACCCCAACAAGACCGCCCCGAAGGCACCCCAAAAGGTACTTTCTGGGATCAAACGGCCTCGCGAAGACGATCCTACCGGTGCCGAGGTGCGCACATCCAAAAAGCCCACGCCGGACACGTCGGCTAGTGGTGCGAAAGCAATTCCATCGGCCGCAAAGTCGCTGGCTACCCCCACCGGCAAACCTATCAACACAAAACCGACGGCGGCGCCAACGGCTCCCGGCCCCGCGGCTGCTCAAACAAAACCTCGATCCGCCCTTTTGCTTCCCGGAAAGGCCCGTCCGGCAGCCAAACCTCTGCCCAAGGCCGAACCCGCGAAGGCCGAGTCAACCCTCAAAGCCCCAACGGCAGCCGGCGCCGCAAAGTCGGCCAAACCCAAGCCTGTTGAAGCGGCTCCCGCGTCGAAGTCAATCTTTTCATCCTTGATGAAAGAGATTGTCGAGGAGAAGAAAATTAAGACACCCATAACCGACAAGAAAAAGGTGAACGCTCCTGACCCGAACGAGACACCGCAGGAGCGTGAGCGCCGTCTTCACAAAGAGAAGCGTCGGAGTCTTAGAGTCGCTTTCAAAAGTGGTGATGCGCTGGTCGAGATCCGTGAGTTCACGCGCCACCCCGAGGAGATCGAAAGCAGCACATCGCGCAACGTCAGGACCGACGGCCGCAACAAGAACAGCGAAGAGAGCCAGATGATGAAGCGCCTCCACGGCGGTCAGGGCATCAAAGCCCTGGAAGTGAACGACCGAGAGTGGGAGGAGCCGACCGTCATTAATTTCGCCGCTACCATCCCTCAAGAGAAGAGGGAAAAGACATTTGTCACTTGTGGCGGCCTCAAGACTTTCGAGACCGATGAGCAGAAGCTCACTAGGGACCGAGAGTCGAAGGAATTGATGGTCATCTACCATAACCGCGCCGACATACCGCCCACTCCCAGATCGCCACCTTACGAGCCGTCGCTTTCCGGAAACAGCGCCGTTCGCGAGGCGCACCTATCTCCCGAGACGCCTGGGTATGATGAAATGTTACAGCGTGGCCGGGAGTACAAGCAGTGGGGCCCTTATCATGCCTCTCGCGCGGCCCAGGCTCGTATCGATACCAAAGCCCGTCCGGACTATGCCGATTTCACCAAGACGCTCAAGTCTATCAACTCCATCGCCGACTCGTACAACGGGCAGGCTCTTCGCCCGCCCGATGTCCGCCCTCGCCAGCCCGTTGCTCAGGCGGCCGTCAAAGATCCCCGGTCCTGGTACGAGCCTGCTGTGGCCGTCCGCCGCGATCAGCAAACCCTCGAGCTTATATCTTCGGATCGGGCCAAGAACTGGCAGGACCCGGATCCGTATAACCAATCCATGCCGCGCAAGCTGACGGAGGAAGAGTTGGACAACGACCCTAAGCTCCAGAAGGTGCTCGCAAATCTTCAGGCAATTGCTGCGTCTCTGAAAGCGAACCAGGCCGAGCAGCCGCCCAACCAGATCACGCCTACCCACCAGCTCACGCAGCGAGAGGCTCCTCAGCCCGTCACGGCACCGGCCGCTCAAGCTGCTGCCCAGGATTACTCGGCCGCTTGGGCCCAATACTATGCTGCCCAACAACAGCAGCAAGGTTGGTACGGCCAGCAACAGAACCCGTACGCTCAGGTTCAGGCTTCACAGACCGCTCATCAGCCGCCTGCCGACCCGAACAACCAATATGCGAGCATCCTCGCGGCCCTCGGCGTCCAACAGCCCGCCGCCCAGCCTCAGTCGCAGTCTGCCGCGGACCAGAATAGTCAAATTCAGGCCGCATTGATGGCCCTTGCTGCTGGTAACCAAGGTCAGGCCACAGCCCCCGCTTCGGCTGACGCGCAGAACACCCAGTACCTGCTCGATATGGTTAAGATGGCCACCAGCCAGAACCAGGGCCAGGCGCAAGCCCAACCGGCCCAGAACGCTTACCAGCAGTATTACGCCCAAGCCGCCCAGGGTGCCCAGGGCTATGGCCAAGGCTACGGCCAATCCAACCAGGAGCTCGAGGCCTACGGACAGACATATGGTGGCAGTGGTGCAGGTGCCAGTGGACAGGACCGTGATTGGGAGCGTGAGCGGGACAGCTATGGCCGTGACCGTGACCGCAACGACCGCGACCGCGACTACCAGCGTGGCAAGGGCCGCAACAGTGGTGGTGGTGGTGGTGGTGGTGGCAAGAACGATAACATTCCCGAGCACCTCCGAGGCATCAACCGCAACCTGATCGGCACAAAGGCGTGTGCTTTCTGGGCGAAGGGCCAATGTGCCAAGGGGGATAAGTGCACTTTCCGCCACGACTAGGCTGGCGACCGGTTGGGTTCATCTTAGGTTGAAGAAGTTTCTTTCTTTCTTTCATTCTGCATAGATTTGTTCTCATTACTAGGCGGGTCATGGGTGGGTTGGTACCAGCATTTGATGGCGCGTGGGGGGGAGGAGGCGGGGGTTGCGGTTTTGGCGCTTCTTCATATTTGTTTGGTGTCTGAGGTTCATTTCTTCCTAGTCGCGGATTTTTTCCCACATGCATACTTGTGTCGTCGGTCATCACATGGCGGTGCGGAGGGATGGATGGTTTACTCTTCTTGTGTTGTCATATTATTCACAATGCGTTCACTGCACACCACACCGATAGAATAGTTTATTTCACGTCGCTACTTGCATGGCAAAAGGCAGTGGGTGTTTATGGAGTTTCTTCTATTCTGCACTCCATTTTAGGAGTGGGGGAGGATATTATCGCCGTGGCCTAACGAGGAGGTTTGGGAGCACTCTAATGACCGTGGGAGGTCAACTCTGTACCGTAAGATACCATATCATATCTTAGCCTAATTCACTGGCCATAAGTTACCCGAATCGATGCCCGACGACCCTTCCCCGACATATCCAAAGTGCCCTTCATGGAAAGTAGCACCGACTTGCACAGTCATAGTATACATTCTTATAGAACCGCTCCCACATCCAATTTTTAACAACCCCGATCCCTCCATTTCCCCCTTCTGTCCTAGCATACAACACACACTCAATTCTCCACCGTCAAATTCAAATCCCGCTCGATAGCCTCGCAAATAGACTCAACCGACGCCATGGCCCCTACGTAAATAGGGTTAGCGCCATCGGACGACGATGTTGCGGCGGTAGAGCGGAAGGATTGATCTGTTTTATCAGTGGCACCAAGAGAAGTGAGCACTGGTCAAGCCTGGCGCGTTTCGCAGGAGTCCGGTAAAGCAATGGGGAGGAGGAGGTCGGCTTACCATCTAAAGAAGGTTGGTTAGTTACTTAGTTTATTGTTTGAGGATTGGGGATGAGGTGGGGGGACGACGTACCTCCGGTGTCGCTGCAGGCGAGGGTTCTGTTGGGTTGGAAATTAGCTAAGGTGGGTGTACGCTGTTTGAAGGCATGGAAACGTACTTGCTAATGGGCTAGATTGGGAGTCAGTTTAGCTCTACTAGCACTGCAGAATAGGGTGGGGGGAAGGGGGGGTGCTACTCACAGTGATGACCTTGAACCAGCCGATA
This sequence comes from Chaetomium globosum CBS 148.51, assembly GCF_000143365.1. Taxonomy (NCBI): domain Eukaryota; kingdom Fungi; phylum Ascomycota; class Sordariomycetes; order Sordariales; family Chaetomiaceae; genus Chaetomium; species Chaetomium globosum. The sequence continues at coordinate 815,504 of NT_165980.1, forward strand.
ATCGAGCGTGTTTCGCTGGCGGGACCCGTTGCCTTCTCCTTGACGCCCCAGTCGTCTGTGAGCACCCGGATCTGCTTGTTTGTGACGGGGTTTCTCCACATGGCCTGGTGCAGGAGGTCAGTATCACACGCCCTCGTAGATTTAAGGGTGGTTGGAGGTTGGGGTTTACCGAGTTCATGGCTGGCGCAACGAGGATGATCTTCTTCTTCATGTCGATGCTGCTGTCGGTGTCCCACGCGCGTATAACAGAAGTGAGAAGGTTGTCGGACATGCCGTGGACCACCTACAGGAGTCGAATTTGTCAGTATCCGAGGCTTGTGTCGACGGTCACGTCTGCCGTATAATCGAGTGCGAACCTTGGCTAGAGTATTTGCGCTAAGTGCTATGTTTCCGTCAGTTGGTCTTGCCCATTACATTGAGAGGGCACTCGAGAAACCCCTATTCAGCCAACTTACGTGCCACGACGAGCATATCGGCCCCTGCCCAAATACTCATCAGCAACTGGTAAAACACTCACTCCCTCAAGCTCGGAGACTACCACATACATCTCCGTAGCCTAACCAGGGCGCACCGTGTGGTTAGCCCGTATTCACCCTAACCTAGAAACCCCAACGAACAGTTAGGGAACAGACTCAATGTGCAAAATACTGGCCCCCCGGCGCCACGGCCGGGGGCCCCACTCGTGATGGTCGCGGTAGACGGCATCGACATTGGGTAAGTACAACAGCGAGTCGACAGTGGGCTGCTCGTCACTTTGCCCACTTAGGAAATGGGTGGCCGACTCGGTCAGGACGATACGGATCGAGAGACTATCCTGGTACTTGTCTAGAGCCGCGACGATGACCGGGACTGCACCGATGAGTCAGGATAGGTGTAGATGCAATAATCAGCAGGTACCAGCTTGCTCTTGATGGTCGCCACAGAACCCGACGCCCTGTAGGAAGATACTTTGTGAGTTTCACGCAGCCAATGGTCACACGGGAGCTCGGGAAGCAGGGAGCGTACGCGAGGAGCAGATGCTTCTTTCCATCGTTTCGTGCTGCCACTAATGCCTCGATAGAGTTGGAGTGGCCAGACTCATAGTGGCTGTCATGTTCGCTGCCAACAGATTGCAACATAATGGGCGCTATTAATTGAGTCACTTGACTTGGCGATGAGATTGACGAGAAAAGGTGAACTGTATGGGAAGATATCCTTCCTTCGAGTCTGAAGATAGTTGCTGAAAATAGATGTGCGGTGTTGTACGTTTCAAATCCTTTTCCTTCTTTTGTGATCCCGGATGACGAGAGGCAGTGGGAGTGAGACGCAGTGATTATGAATGCGATCACATCTGGATGGGCCAAGAGCGATGGCTGAGATCACGAGAGATTCTCGGTTGCTGCTTTTTTACTTGGTAATGTTGCTCTACAACCTAAACTAGAATAACAACCATGCCTCGAAGAGCTCAAGGACATCCCAGAAACGCTTTCTCCACCAGGGTGGCTTTGTGTTCCCTGGACTTCTTGAGTTGGTCTGTGGCCGCCGCCCGCTTGACGAGACAAGCAAGTGGCGCGCGTGAGGTCCCTTGCCCCGCATAGCTCCACTCAGCTGCTCTTTCTCTGGAACTACGTCATAACCCTAACCCCGACCTGATTCAGAAGATCTCTTTGAGAACCGCAAAGCTGCTCCAAAGAACTGAGGAACTGAGCGAGAAAAAGGCGGGTAGTCTTGATGCTAGATACCTAGCTTTGACACACTAACCTCAATTTTCCTGCTCTACCTATCCGACTGCCTAAGGGTGACTGACTGGCGGAAGGAGCCACTGACCCCCTGCCGTCATCGAACCATCGAACAGCTTGCTAGAGAAAGAGCCAATGAGACGCGTCCCCGGAGGAAGCTTCATCCCTCGCGTTAGAAGCTCGTCGCATGCGCCTCCCACTTTAACCATCGAGAATCATCCAACAAAGATCACCAACTTACCTCAATCCGATTTTCGATTATCAATTGCGATATCTGTGAAGCAGGAATTTCGATTGGTGGTATAACATAAACATACAACCACATCCCAACCATCACAACACAGCGACAATGGCGACGCCCACGCCTGGAACCGGCACCTCGACGCCGATGCAGCTAGACCCCGAGGAGGCGGCCAAGAGTCTTAGAGTATCGCTCGCCGACCTCTCCGCAAAGGCCGCCGCGCTATATTCGCAAAAACAGTATGAGGACGCTTCCGAGGTGTACGCCCAGGCCGCCGAGATGCAGGCCGAGATGAACGGCGAGATGAACCCTGAAAACGCCGAGATCCTGTTCCTCTATGGTCGCGCACTGTTCAAGGTCGGCCAGAGCAACAGCGATGTTCTAGGCGGGAAGGCCCCCGAGACGAAGAAACAGCCGAAGCCGGCAAAGGCGGCTACCTCTAAGAACGGAAGCGCGGCTGCTACAGCTAGCAAAACGAGTGGAGCTGTCGAGGCCGTTGACGACGCTGCTGCTCAGGGAGCGGCAAATCAGGAAAATGAGGAGCCAAAGCCTGAGCAAAAGAAGGCTCTCTTTCAGTTTCAAGGCGATGAGAACTTTACCGATTCTGAAGAAGAGGAAGCCGAGGAAGGTGAGGGCGAAGAGGAGGAGGAGGAGGAGGATGACCTGGCCGTGGCGTTTGAGATCCTCGACCTCGCCCGATTGCTCTTCAACAAACGCCTTGAGGACTTACAGGCAGAGGACGAGGCTCACCAAGGCAAAGGCAAGGAAGTCGCTGAACCCGGCAACGATTCCGCCGCTGTCAAGCACATCAAGGAGCGCCTCGGCGATACGCACGATCTCCTCGCGGAAATCTCGCTCGAGAACGAGAGGTATGTCGCAGGGTCGTGAAGGACCACCACACTATTTGGTGCTTCCCGAGCTTGCAAACTGACATACCCTAACCAAAGATACCCCAACGCCATCACCGACTCACGCGCCTCCCTCAAGTACAAAGAGGAACTCTACCCCTTTGAGTCGGAGATCATTGCCGAAGCCCATTTCAAGCTCTCCCTGGCTCTCGAGTTTGCCTCAGCCACCAAAGCCTCCGATGACACTACCGGCGGCGGCGAGGGCGAACACATAGACCAGGGCCTCCGCGACGAAGCTGCCTCGGCCCTCGAAGCCGCCATCAACAGCACCAAGCTTAAGCTCCAAAACAAGGAAGTCGAGCTCACCACCCTGCACAACCCAGATGACAATGAAGCCACCCGCCGCCAGATCGCCGACGTCAAGGAGATATTAGCCGACATGGAGCAGCGCTTGGTAGATCTTCGCAAGCCGCCTGTGGACATCAACGCCGCGCTGGGGATCCCGGCCGCACCAACGCCCGAGGTGTCGGAGGAGGTTAAGCAGAAGGCGAAGGATCTGAGTGGGTTGGTGAGGAAGAAGCGGAAGGCCGAGGAACCTGAGGAGGGAGGGGCAAAGAAGGTGCGGGAGGGTGATGCGGGGCAGAATTAAGAGCTTCGGCCCCTGACTGTGAGTTGAGGGTTGGAAAGCTTTTACCTTTTTCTGGATGGCGAGGAAAAGCCCCGGGTCGGGTTGCACTTATGGTATGTTTGTTGTATGAGTATTCACTGTACTCTTTTACTGTCATTCGGGACGGCGCACTTGAAGTTTGGTCTCTATGTTTTCCTTTCTACCTTAGCAGAAAAGGTTGGTATGTACTGGCGCGTACAAACATAGGTGGGAGGCTACCGGGATACAGAACACAAAACACAAAACAATGCGCATCCATCCATGTGTCTTTCTCTTTCCTGGCCCGGGTATTAATATGCTATCCTATCCGCGATGCTATGCTATGCTCTTTTGCTCTTTACCGCTTCAATATCCGCCACATTAATAAGAAAAAAACCGTTATATGTCCCCTTCCCACTGTCTCTTCCCTTAGATACATAGCAGAATGGCCCCAGTAGTACCGCGAGACGCCCCTCCCAACCGCACCACCCAGGACAGGAGGAAAACCTCCCAAAAATTCTTCTCCCAATTCAGAGCTGGAAGTTGGCGCTCGGCACCCTGTTCTCGGGCCCGCGGAGGTGGGCCGACGAGCCCTTGAAAAGGCTCTGCCAGATGTAGGCCTCGCTCAGCAGCAGCTCGATGTCCTTCTCGGTCCACCCGCGCGTCGGCAGCGACTGCAGGAACATCATGATCTCCTGGAAGTCCATCTTGACCAGCTTGTCGGACCACTTGACGAGAAAGGCGGCGCACACGTACAGGTGGAACTCGGAGAAGCCTTGCTCTTCGGCCTGTGGGGTGGGTTAGGTGTTGGTGTTTAGGGACTGGGGGGTTGGGAGAGGGGGGCGGCATACCATGTAGGTGTCCCACATCCGGATCGTATTCTTCACGCTGATCTCCCGCATGAGGAGGCAGTTCATCCAGCGGAAACTGAACTGGATAAACTCGACGTTCTCCTTCTCCAAGTGCTTCGCCAGCCCGGCGTCTATCCTCGCCGTTAGGTCCCGTAGGGCAGACACCTGCCGCTGGATCCCCGGCTGCGCCACGATATAATGATCTTGGATGCCGTCCAGAAGCTTGGTAAGGCACCAAAACGAGTCGGCCTCTACCGCGTCCAGCACCGCCCTAGGGAGCTGGCCCGGGTCCATGCCGCGCTCGATGTCCGCGTCCGTGATGTACGTCCCCAGGAAGACCTGCCAGAAGGGGCTGACGAGGTCATTGATGCCTTGGACGTAGCCGCTCGCCGGGTGCCGCACCGCCCACACGTATAGTATGCGCTCGAGCGAGCGCTGCGTGGCTTCGTAGCTGTACAGCTCAATGTGCGGGTTGGTGCGCGGCACGTCGATGCTAATTTGGTGCCAGATGGCCTCGTCGAGGCCACGCCCGCCGCGAGCTGGTGGGTTGGGCGTGCCACTATTGCTGTTGCTGTTGTTGTTACTGCTGCCGCCCTTGTCAAAGGCTTGACGGACGCCGTCGAGGTACTCTTTCCTTTTTCGTTCAAGGGTGGCCACCCTTCTTTCGCTGCTCGTGGGAAGGTAGCTGAGAAGGAGTTGCCAGGTCATGGCGCGCACCTCTTCGGGCACGCCGGACCAGGCCAGGGCGCGAAGGTCGGGCAGGGGTATGGTTGATGCTTGGAGTAACCTTTTGAACTTGTTTATCCTTGTTATCCTTGAGTTGATGGCGTCAATTTCTTTCGGTGTTGCGTTGGATGGTGGTGATGGGTAGTTGATCAGATGGAGCGCATTCGCGGGATCGCGTAGTATTTCTTTGTATTGCGGCCGTAGTATCTTGCCCTCGCTCTTCTTGGGCATGGGGTATATCGACGACGGCCGCTCGATGGCGATGTCGGCGCTATCCGAGTTTCGTCGTGGCCGCGGCTCCTTGTCGTCGTCGTCATAGCCCAACCCATTGTCGGTTTGGGCTCTACTCAGCTCGGCCTTCTTCTTTGTCCGCCTCTTCATATTGGATAAACTTGGTAACCCAAAGTCGTCGCCGTCGTCCGACTCGTAGTCGTACATCTCTTCGCCATCGTCGTCCACGGTCCAGTCATCGTTGGTATTGGATAAGAAGTTCATATATGTCTTCAACGGCGGTGCGTTGGTTTTGGAGCTCGCTTTTCGCGACGGAGAGCTGGCGGAGGCTGTTCGTTCGTGACCTGGAGCCGATGGCGGGGTCCTTGGACGGGATCCGGAGCTGGAGAGGTTCCTATGCCTCGTTAACAGTGGGTGAGGCAGATGTGTTGTCGGAAGACATACAACGAATCAATCTTGAGCATATCGGCGTGGGAATATGCGGCGCCCACTACCAAGCTGGAGTCGCGTGTCTTCTTCGCGGGCGGGGTGTCTCGAGAAGGAGGGGCCCTCCAGAAGGGAGAGGTGGCGCTATGGGAAAGGCGTTAGCTCGAGGGCAAGGAAAAAAAAACATGGACTAAGGGGAATGACATACTCGGACCTGTCTGTATACAAACCAAGGGTAATATTAGCATGAATTCGCTGTGTTGACGAAGTAAACCGAGGCCATCCATACCGACTTGCACCATCTCCTGCTTCGCGCCAACAGCCCCATCAGTAACAGAGCCCTGAAACAGTGCGGTGGCGCTCTTACCTGGGGAGGGGCCTTCTTGCCGCCGGCGGAAGAAGAAAACATTATGAATTGCCTGTGATGCCGTCGAGCAATGGCATGGTTGGTGGCCTTGACTTGGTGTCCCGACCTCAACAATTCCGGGTTCTTACTGTTCGTTGTCTTACCTGCTGATGCCAGGAACAGACCGGGCAGCTGCTTGCCAGCTTTGGGCAGCCGACCACCACAATAGCCAGCACTGTCCCCGGCACAGGCTGCTTGGCATCCATGAAAGAGCGGCCCCACTCCCTACACAGTCGCCCTGCAGCGTGCCCAGGCAGTTAACCAGACCCACTTCTGCAATGACAGGCCCTGCGCCTTGACTCCGAGCGCCAGGCTCTTAACATGAACCCAGCCCACTGTGATTGCGCTTGGAAAACCGCGACCGACTTGCAACCCCGAACCATCAATAGGAGCATTAACGTATCGACCCCGAAACATCACCCGATACCTAGATTATCGGAGAAAGCACGCAAAACTATCTTCTTTGTCCTTTTTTCTCTTCCAAGGTCGCCCTTTGGTTTGGCCTGGAGTCTTTGGGCACCGACTCGACAAACACGATAAACGCGTCAAGTTCATTCTTCCGTGTGCACACAGAAAACCAGCACGATGACAGAACCGGAGAATTTTGATGACGAACTCTTCGCCGATCTGTATGTTGTGATTGCGATACCCTTGTTTGAGCTAGCCATTAACCATCAACAGCTACAACGACGATGAGCCTGCTGGCAAGGCACGAGCCCCCGAAGCCGACCAGTACTCAGCAGTACAGCCTGCAGCCGAAACCAACAACGAGAATGTCGAAGATGATGGTCAACAGCAAGATCACAACAATAATGGAGGGGAGATGAAGTATGACGAAGAAGAGGAGGATGACGATGATGAAATCGATTTCAACCTCGGAAACGGGCCGTCAACTGCAGTGGCGCATCACGAGCCTCACGATAACCATGAACGCCAAGAAAACGACGATGAGAAGCCGACATACAACGCACCGGCTGCACCTATTATGCACACCAAAGGCCCTAATGCCAAGGAAGATGGGTAAGTGAAGTTCTGTTGTTTTTTTGCTTGGACATGACAGATATGTGACAACGGACGCTTGTTGGGGTCCTGGCCATGCCGTTCGACACGAGGCCGCCACATGGTGGCATTGCCCTCCTTGACATGATCGACGATCCAGGATGCAAGGAGCGTGGTGGATGGGAACGAGGGTATGGCCTGGACAGGCTTGAGGGCAAGGGACAGACAGGAGCACAAGGGCTAGGTCTTGGCGTTGGCTATGAGGGTCTGTTCATGGCGGGTAGTATCTGGGCCACTTTCGAATCCATGTGGGAAACGCGAAATGCCAGTGCGAGAACCATGCTTGCGGTACGCAGTCAAGCCCGTCTGGAGGGGAAAAGAGGAGGGACTGGAAGTTTGCCTGACCGCACCCTCGCCCCGATAATGCCGCGCCGATACGATAAAGCGGGAGTTTGCGCGCTTGTCTTCATAGCCCATCGCAAATAATCTTAGACAACCGGGAGACGGCAGGCCTGGGCAAACTCAGGGTCCTGCTGGCGCCGGGATCTAGTTCAAGATTTGGCGGCGATTAGCGCAGCACCCAGAAGACAGCTAGCAGCTAGCTTGACGATAGGCAAGAAGAGCACGAGACAGGAACAAGAAATCAGTTCGGCAAAACAGTCATACCTGGCACTCTGCGCTGCATCTTTCACGCTCGTGGGAACTGCTGTAGCATGCTCCACGTTCGACACTGCAACATCTCTTTCCAACAAAATCGCCTTCCAGATCGCCAAGGTGCCTGATCAGGATCAGTTCTGGGTCCCCTACTGTGGGCGGTTGAAGCTGTCACCATGGCCCGATTTTATTTCTCTCGGCTTGAGCGACAGCGACACGGACAGCGACAGCGACAACGACAAGTCGCCCGGCCCCCGAAATACATCGCCCTCATCCCCAATCACATCTATCTCGCGCGACTTTCGAAGCAATGATCGGGCTGATCTGCGAGTTGATGTTTCCCAACATAAAACCATGGAGAACACCACACCAGACCATGGGGATAATTTCGGGGAAAACACAAGGTCGGGTCATAATGAAAAGGGATAATAGCTTACTATTGCTGTTTACACGCGCCATGCACGCCCCGATTCCCGGCTGGACGTGTCGCTATCTGGATATGGAGCAGCTGGGTAGTTCCATGTGACGGGGAGGAAACTGCTCAGTCGCTCGGCCGCCACCCTCTCACCAGTCATATCCAATCATCTGTCCATGCCCAGTTGATACTGCTCCGGGGAAACTGCCTGTCAACGAAATACAATAATAATATGAAGAGGGGGCTAACGGTTTTGTCACAATAGGAAAATGTTTATTGGTGGGCTTAACTGGGAGACGACAGATCGTAAGCCTCCTTATAACATATGCCATGACCTTGTTGAAGGATTATATGCTGACTCCCGCCCTAAGAATCTCTGCGGGACTACTTCTCACAATTCGGCGAGGTATTGGAATGCACCGTTATGCGCGACGGCGCAACTGGCCGGTCGCGTGGTTTTGGCTTCCTCACCTTTAAGGACCCAAAGACAGTCAACATCGTTATGGTTAAGGAGCACTATCTCGACGGCAAAATCGTGAGTCCCCATCAGCCTCCCCCATCCTCCTCCCAGCAATACCCCTCAAGCTAACCACGCTCACCCATTTCCTAGATCGACCCCAAACGCGCCATTCCCCGCGACGAGCAGGAGAAGACATCCAAGATCTTCGTCGGCGGCGTCAGCCAGGAGACAACCGACCATGAGTTTCGCGAATACTTTGCGCAGTTCGGCCGCGTAGTCGACGCCACCCTTATGATGGATAAGGACACGGGCCGCCCGCGCGGTTTCGGCTTCGTCACATTCGAGAGCGAGGCCGGTGTCGACGCCTGCCTGGCCACACCCCTCGAGATCCACGGCAAGCCCATTGAGGTCAAGAAGGCCCAACCACGCGGCAACCTCCGCGACGAGGAGGACGCCGCCCGCCGCGGCGGTGCTGGCGCGATCAACAAGTTTAACCGCAAGGGCCAGGGCATGGGCAACGGCATGGATGAGGGCTCCGCCGGTGGCCAGGCCGGCGGCATGGGCATGGGCGGCATGGGCCCCGGCACCGCGGGCATGTCGGGTCAGGTCATGGCCCAGTACCTACAGCGCATGCAACAGGCCATGGCCATGTTCCAGCAGCAGATGATGATGAACCGCAACATGAACCCGGCCATGTCCCAGATGCTATATATGCAACAAATGCAGCAGATGCAACAGATGATGGCCCAGCAACAGGGCGGTCGTGGTGGCAGCGCCATGCCCTCCGGTATGGCGAATATGAACCCGGCCATGATGCAGCAGCAGATGCAACAGATGCAACAGATGATGAACCAGGCTGGCGGTGGCGGCGGGCCCGGCCCTGGTGGTCCGCAGGGGATGAGCCCGGGCGGCATGAGTCCCAGCGGGGAGGACCATGGCGCGGGGGCTGCTGTTGTCGCTGGCGGCGGCGGCGGCGGCGGTGGTGGGCCCAACCGGGCCGGGTACAACGCCTTCGAGCAGCAGCAGCAGTTCGAACAGCAACAGGGCCCCGGTCAGGGCCAGGGCCGTCGCGGCGGGCGCGGCGGCGGCGGCGGCGGCGACATGCACCAGCAGGCGTACAACCAGGGTGCTTACATGGGCGGTGGCGGGCCGGGCGGCCCCACCAGCTGGGAGGGCATGTATGACGACGTCCCCCAGCCCATCATGGCCCAGGGCGGTGGTGGTGGTTTTGGCCAAGGCGGCGGCGGTGGCCGTGGCTACCACAAGGGTGGAAGGGGTGGTGGGCATCAGCAGCAGATGCCGCAGGGTCCCGTGGATCCCAACAACGCGCCGCCGGCTAATGCCCCGACCGGGCCGAAGAACGCGGGCAGGCCGGGTGCTAATTACCGTGGCGGCGGACGCGGCGGGAACAGGGGGTTCCATCCTTACGCTAGGAGCTAGGTGTCGTTCGGTGCATTACTGACAGAGGTGGGAGGGGTGGGGGGTTTTTTGCCCTTTGCGCTTGGGTCAGCTGGCTTTCACTTCTGGCCGTTTTCAGTGGCCGATGGTTGTTTATTAATGGGTTGTGCTCCTGGTGGCTGCTTGGGAGATGCCCGGGCACACGGGGGATAGTTCAACATGGGGGGGAGGCTATCTATCTTGGACGCCTGACGGCAGCAGGTAACAGCACAGCGGTGTACCGTCATGGGTCTTTTTTTTGTACAGTAAAACTGCCTGCATTCATAATTCGAGCTCTTCTTTTTACAGTCGTCGCTGCTACTCGTGCTTTCGTGCCAACACTTGGTATCATAATATGTGGTCATCTCCACTGCATTCAAGGCCCTCCTCCAATATACCCAGCCATTCCGTAACTTCTTACCCTATGCATACAACTTTGTAAAGCCCTCTTCCGGCGGCTGCAGCCAGTTCCGTTCATCATAGCGAAACCCCTCCCCACCCTCAATAATATGAAACGTATAAATGATCCTCCCCTTCTGACTCAAGTTCCTCTCACTCTTATGCAACAAATTCCCATGAATCAACACCAACGACCCCGCCTTCACCTCCCCCGGCACGTACTCGCCCACCCCTTCGCCCTTCAACCCCTCGCCATACTCCCCCCCCTCCGCCCCGGAATCACAACGAGGAAACCTCCCCGCCCCCTCCCCATTCCCCACCATCTCCGTCCCCTTCCCCCCCTCGCCCCTCACCAACCGCCGATCGATCGGCGCCCAGCGGTGCGACCCGGGCAGGAAGCTCAGACACCCGTTCTCCAGCGTCGCGTCCTCTAGCGCATACCAGAAGCCCACCGCGCTGGGCGGGTCGGTGTACAGGAAGGTTGAGTCCTGGTGCGGGGGGACGGCGCCCCCGATCTCGGGCTGCTTGCAGATGATCATGCTTTGGAGGACGCGGGGGGAGGTGAAGGAGAGGGAGCGGGCGATGGAGGCGGGGTGGGTGGTGGTGGTGGTGGTGGTGGCGGTGGTGGTTGGGGGGTTGAGCAGGGCGGCGAAGGGGGGGGATAGGCCGTGCAGGTAGTGGCCGATCTTGTTGACGGCGCGGTGTTTGGGTTTGGTGAGGTTGCCGGCGGCGTCGAAGGCGTCGTCCTCGAGGAAGAAGCGGATCTTGTCGCCTGAGGTTAGGAAGTAGTCGTCGCCGACGTGGTCGGTGCCGTCCTCGCCGCCTGTGCGGAAGCGTGTGAGAGGGTGGGTGGATAGGTCGAGGGTGTCGAGAAGTCGGTGGGTTTCGGCGAGGAGGGCGGAGACGATGGATGGGGGAAGGGCATCTGGGATGATGAGGTAGCCGTCGCGGTGGAAGGCCTCAAGCTGGGAGGGGGTGAGGCCGTCGGAGGGGTTGGCGGCAGTCATGATGGGTGATGAGCTGACGTTGGCTGGGCAAGTGGTCTCAGTAGCAGTGGGGTTTTGATTGTGCAAACACGAGACTATATTGTATGTGTGTGAAGTGAGTGCAATGTCGAGTGAGTGAGTGTTGGCGAGAGTTTGCAGTTGTGTTGAAGAGGGGAGAGTGAACCCCGCCATGGCCCGAGCCTAACCGTCCAGATCTTATCTTCAGACAACTTAGTTGCACCTCTTAACAGACAACGCCAAGGATACAAAACAAACCCCAGAAAAACTAAGGTCAGGGTTTCGGAATTACATAGATAGGGTTAAAACAAACATACAAACATACTGCAGCAAGCTGGTAGATGGAGCAAACAAAGTATCGAAATCTTCCAGCGACACCAACCAGTCACGCTGCCAAACGAAAACAAGCATCGTACGAGTCTCATATAAGTCTTGTTCCACTGAACTCTCAAACCAAGGGACGAAATTGCGGACAGACCAGAGAAACCTTCACCCCTGTCCCGCAACCGCACCACCTCCGCCCGAGATAAAGCAAACCAAGGAGAGTGAAAACATATCAGGCATGCTAAGCTGATTTACAACATATACACCCAATCCTACCCCCTGTCCTCTATCATACCGGATGCCATGGTTGGAGCATGGCTGGCAAAATAGGTCCCAAGATAGTAGATAAGGATCAAAGAGTGGAGGTGAAATCGGACCAGGTTAAGATAGGGATGGTATCAGGCATCCGAGAATCCAGAATCCCATGACGCCAGAGGAAGTCAAGAAAAGGAGAGAGGGAAAACAACAACCAAAAAAAATAAGAAAAAACCAATACGGGGAAGCGCGCACAGCCCAACGCCTCAAACGCCTCCAAGAGCCACCCCTTAAGCGCGGGGCCAGAGCCGCTCGCAGCTCACGCCCAACCCAACCCACTGCCTATATCTCCAATCTCCAACCCCCATCCCACGGAACGGCACACTCCCTTCCCCCTTTCCTCCCAAACCAACCTCACCCAAAATTCGCGCCTTACTTCCTCAACACGGCATCGTACACAGCCGTCAATCCCGACACGGCCGTCCCGACCAGCACGCCCCTCCAGCCCGAGTACAGCGCCGAGTTGATGCGGGCGACCGCGTCAGGGTTGATGACGCCGAACGTGACGCCCTGCGCATAGACCACATAGGTGACGATGGCCTTGACAATGCTGAACATGACCGGGTCGACGGTGTACTCGACTTGGTGGCCGCCGCCGCCGGACGAGCGCCGCCCGCGGCCAGAAGAAGGCTGCTGGTGGGCGGCGGCGCCGCTGAGGTTGAAGAAGTAGCCGCCGAGGCTGGGCAGCACGACGCTGGTGACGGCCCAGGTGAGGGCGGGGACCCAGAAGCCGGCGGTGACGAGGGCGAACATGTCGGGCAGGTGGACGGGGTAGTCCGGGGTGCCGAGGAGGGCCACGGCGGGGAGGGTGAAGGCGTAGCGGTCCGGGAGCACTTCCTGGCGCAGGCGGTACAGCTCGAACAGCGCGATGGCCGACACGACCGAGTGCACCGTCGACAGCCACTCGCGCGTCGTCTCGATGGCCTCGGTCGTGCCGGACTCGTGGTACAGCGACGCCACGCGCGCCCGCACGGCCACCGTGCTGCGGTCCACCGCCTGCGCCACGTCCGCCGGCGTCGCGGGAAGCTGCAGGCGCGCGGCCATCGCGAGCGCCCGGGACGGGGTGCGCACCACGGCGGTGGAGGCGTCTTGTGCGGCCTGGGCGGCTTGGGCGGTGAGGGTGTTGCTCTCCTCTTCGTCGTCGACCTCTTCTTTTTCCTCCTCCTCTTCTTCTTCCTCCTCCTCCTCTTCATCTTCTTCTTCGTCTCTGTGGGGAGAATAGGCTGGTTAGTAAGGGGCGGGACTGGAAAGTTTGTTTTGTTTACCCGGGAGAAGGGGGGGTATCATCCGGAAGACGCGACAGCGGGCCGAGAAAGGGGCAGACTCACTCGGCAGCAACGATCTCCTCGGTTGGCTTGGGTGCCCTCCTCCGCGACACCTTCATGTCAGAGGCGGCAAAGGTCTCCTTCTTGATGGGCGAGCCGCCGGCACGAGCACGGCTCTTGAAGTAGTCCTGGAACCGGGGATCCAGTTGGAACTTGGAGGCGTGATCGGAAAGGTACTCGTCGATGACGAGCTCCAGTTCCGGCTTTCGTAAGCCCTCGGATCTGTGCACAAGGGGAGCTCGTTAGATAGTGCCGTGATAACAGTCTCGTGTGTGTTGCGACGCGTTTGGGTCAGGAGGTGGGACAGCTTGGTGGGAGTGGTGATGCAACGCGCTGCAAGTTGCGCCGAGATACATGATCACGGCACAAACAGACCAATACGCCTGCAAATGGAGACCACGACAAAAAGAATACCACAAAAAATCATTGTGGTGAGTTCCTCGAGTATCCATCCAAAGAGTGTGGCTGGTGGAGGTAAAACATAGTTGCAGCAACGTACTCTAGCCCGAGGACTTGCGCCAGGTCGACGAGGTCTGACTTGCGCTGGCGCGACAACCAACCGTTTCCGCTCATGATGAGATAACGAAGAATTCAAAAAAGGGCGTGTGTGATATCAATATGGTCGCGCAAATGAGGCGACTGTAGAGGGGATGACGATGGTTGTGCAGTGGGTCGAGTATCGTGATAAAAAGCTGGGATGTTGTTTGGAGCACGAAGCGAGAGCTATGATGCTGAATTGCTGGGGGGGGAGGTGGAGGGGGAGGGGGCTTCGAGAAAGTGACCTGTGCGTTGTTTATGTTTTGTCCCAACGTGTTTGGGGTAAGGCGGCCCGGTAGCGATGAGGTGCGTTGGAGCAGGGGGGAGCTTCCGGTCGGAGCTGGGCAGGTGATTGCCCAAAACATCAGAAAAATGGGGGGCTGGGGTTGGATAAGCCAATGAGAGGCAATGGTGAGGGACAGAGACAAGTCCAAATCGGTGCATTGAAGTGCTCATCCATCACAACACCAATTACATCCATCATGAGATGCAAATAAAGAGATGAAAATAAAAGATCATCAGAGGTGAACATAAACACAAACTAATTCATCATCCTCATCTTTCGTACAACCAACCCATCTACCCCCAATTAAACATAAGGTAGTTAACCCTGAACAATAAAACAAGTAAAACTCCATCCATCATGCAATCATCATAACGCGGTGTCATTTACAAACCGCTCCTTCCCCCTCTCCACAAACCTCACCGGCACATGCCTCCCCCCATGCAACTTCAACGTCAACACCGAGATGGCCTGCTTCAGCGTATCCTTACACTTCTCCTGCGCCCTCCCATACACCGCCCTCCTCTGCTCCGCACCCATGGCCTCCACCTCCTCGTCGCTCGCCCACTCATCCACCGCCAGCTCAATGCTGTACTTCTGAAAAATCACCGCCAGCACCGCCCCCATCTCCACCATGGCAATCCGCCGCCCCAGACACGACCGCGGCCCGTCACTAAAGGGCAGGTAGCTGCCGCGCACGGGCCGGTACAGCGACGCGGCGACATCGCTGCCCTGGAACCCGCCGTAGTCACCCTTGTCATCAACCACGCTCGACGCAGCACCCTTCTCCTGCGCCGGCGCCGCGCTGCGGTACCACCGCTCCGGCAGGAAATCATCCATATCATGCGCGCACCCGGTGCGCTCGCTGGGGCGGGTGGGCCACCAGCGCGGGTTGCGGTGTGCGCACACGGCCATGAGGGAGATGGCGAGGCCGGGGGGGAGGACGTGGGTGCGGCCGTCGACGGTGACGGTCTGGTCGGCGCCCGGGGGCACGACTTTGGGGATGCCGACGACCGGGGGCATGAGGCGCAGGGTTTCGTTGATGGTGGCGCCGGCGTGGGAGGCGAGGAGCGCGTTGATGTTCTTCTCGTAGTCCCAGGTCGAGGGGTCGGTGGTGCCGAAGAGGGCGTCGATCTCGGATTGGAGGCGCCGTTGCGTGGACGGGTTCGTGGCGAGCTCGACGAGGGAAAAGTGGAGCGTGTTGGCGGTCGTTTCGTGCCCGGCGACGATCATGATGAAGGCGTTGCCGATTATGTCTGTGTCAGAAAGGGAGAAGGCGGTGGAGGAGGTGTTGTTGTTGCTGCTCTTGGCGGTTTTGGGGCTGTATTGCGATTGTACGAGTTGGCCCATGATGTCCATGCCTTCGCGCGGGGCGCCACCGCGTCGTGTTTCTTCGACTTTGTCGTGGAGAAACTCGTCCATGTACTTGAGGTAGTTGCGTTTGCCTTTGTAGGCTTCGTCGGCGAACTTGAAGGGGAGGATGCCTGGACGGTGTTAGTGTTGGTCGCTGCGGCTGGTTGGACGGAGGGAGGTGGGGATACGCACCGAGGATCCGCTCGTTCCAGATCATGATGGCAACAATCCTCTCAAGGGTGAGGGCCACCGAGTCGGCAAAGGTCAACGTGTGTCCCGGAGGCGGATCTAAGCTACCGTACTTGGCCAGCGTGGGGTCAATATCCTTGGGCAGCGTCTGGCCGGGCCAGAGCAGGCGCAGGCCGAAGCCCACGTAGCCGATGATGTTGAGCGCCCACGTCATGGTGTCCTGCTCCAGCGAGTTGATGGTCTTGGACTTGCCCGTCTTCGCGCCGTCCGGCCCGAGCCACATGTCGAGCATTCCCCTCGTCTGGTTGATGGCCTCGGCAAAGGTGTGCGCGGCGTTCTTCTCGTTGAAACTGGCGCTGGTTACCTTGCGGTGCAGGCGCCACAGGGGCCCCTCGGTGGTGAGGACACTCTTGCCGAACATGTCGAGGACGCCGTACTTGGCGATGTCCTTGGGGAAGGCCTCGCGGCGTTGCGTTATCTGGTGGATCATCTCGGCGTTTTGGGTATACATCAAGAGGTTGCCAGGCGATACAACCAGGAAGGTTTCAGACCCCAGCCGGTCAAAGTGTGTCTGGTTGGTATCGTAGGCCCAGTTGGGGAACATGACACTGGGAGGGCCAGTCAGTAACGGTCTGCAAACGAGCGAAGAAAAGAAGGGGTGGATTTACAATAACCAATGCTCCCACAGCGACTTTGGGAGCAATTTGATGATGGGAACCCATATGGTGAAGGTAAGCTGCCATGCTAGGTTTATAGGGCAGATAGCTGGGCATGTTTTGTCAGACAGGCTTTCGCATTTGCATGGTAGATGTACCCGCGGGAGATGAGGAGGGTCCATGCTACTTACGGACAATGAGATAGACAAAGCCCGTTTTCCGCGCTTTGGCGATATTCTTTTGCAGTCCTGAGACATATCTGTAGACGGCGAAGGCCAAGACGACGCCGCCGGCCGCGAGCACGGGAAAGGCCATGACCGGGTGGGCTTTTCCCTATCCTGCCGATTCCCCTCCCACGATGGTGTTTAGAAAAGGGCCAAAGTCGAGAGGCAATTCAACGGGAATAGGAGTGGGATGCCGTTTCAAGTGGCCGTGCTTGGTTGAGTCGATTCGCGTCCCATGTGTTGTTGCCAGCAACAGCGGAAAGGGCAGAGAGCGGAAGGCGGAACAAGTCAGACACGCACGGCTAATGCTAGAGATAGCCGGAGGAAGAGAACAGGAAGAATGAAGAGAACTCTTGACGGTAACTCTTCTTCCATTCTCTGTGTGGGGCGAGAACTGGAACCTCGCTCTAGCAAGCTGCTCCTCTCCCACGGTAACATCGACGACCACGTGCAGTAATCGATACCCCCAGTTTGGAAATGGTGTCAATGACTGACTGCTTCCTCCACAACCCCAAGACAGACGGTGAAACGACCGGGAAAGACATCGTGTGAAAGTTCCGCGCCATGATCGGTGCCCACAACCTGTCTGAAACCATTAAGCTGGGCCGCTGGAACTTGTTATGGCCGCCCACGATTGGCTGCGACCAGTGCTTTGAGTGCGTTTGGGGGGCCCGCCTTGCCGAGCGAAGCTAGCGCATGGAACCTTTGCGCTCCACCACACCCCCAATCAAGCCTGGCTCGCTCTCGCGTGCCTTGGGCCGACCGGTAAGCTGACGATTTCGTCCATGAATTTTGGTTGTCGAGGACCTTTGAATTGCCGTTTATGGGCGGTGAGTACACAAGAAGTTCCGGATCGGCGAGGCAATGACGGGCATTGGGGGTTGGTTATTTCGCAGTCGAGGGGGTTTCGGGGATTTTGGACCAACAATCCTGCGCCGAAAAGCTTAAAAGTTCGCATGAGGCCCGGGCCCGAAGCCACTCAGAGGGACGCCCAAAAGTGCTGCCGGCTTGATGAAATTGCTTGCATTTCCTGTCAAAAGTTCCCAGCAACCTCTGGAGGGCCGGCCCCGCATCCGGGATCTGGCCAAAGAACCCGCAGCGGGAATTTGGCGATCTTTTAGGAAAGTTCCACGGCAAGGTTCTCTGATTCCTTCCTTCCCATCAAGGCAACCTGAGGTCATCAATGTTCTTGTTGATTGTCAAGAACTTTTTTGGCCGTTTGCACATGCATTCAGGGTTTTCCTGGATGGGCCTCGCACTCTTGCTCACCAGCTCATGTAAGACTTGCTCCTCTGCTAAAATCTGGCGCAGGGATGCCACGACGTTCCTTCGGTTGAACGCAGAAGAAAGAAAGCAGCACGCGCTCCGTTTGCCCTCGCCTGCATACCAAAATCTGGCATTTTGGGGTGACACGAAAATGTAGTGTAGAAACCTCCAACCACCAGTGGCCCTTGTTTTGTTGAGTTTCGATAATATCACTTCGCCTTTCCGAATCAGCCTTCCTTTTCGGATTCGGCATCATGCCTCGGTCTTGATGATTCCGATGCAAAGTTCGGACTCCCAGTCTGATCCGACCAGTTCGGAGGCACCGAAGGTCCACTGGTTATAGGGCTGAGCCACAACAAGGTTCCTACCTAAAAGCTCTGGTCAAAAAATATGTTCACATACTTTTCGCATTGTGGTTGGCGGGCGTGGCATTGAATCAACGAGGTTATCGACAAGGCGCTGCGGCACCCTCCCCACGGCACCTTCAAGACATCGGCCACCTTTCCTCTCTTTGCTTCGTTGTCGCGGAGCAAGTCTAGGTCTGGGAGGTCTTTACCTTCACTTCTTTCTAGCATGACCAATCGGGTTTAAATCCGGGCTGTGGGGGACGGGAAGTGTTAAGCTTTTTTTTTTTTTTTTTCTGAATAACGAGGTAGTTAATCCGTAACATCGGTAAATACGGATTCGTACAGACCAACCTCCCGAGGGACCTCGCAGCCTGGGTACACGCTCCATATCTCAACAGGGAACTGACAATGGCTGTGTCAGATAGTCCCTGAGTACCAAGGTGCATACCTTACATGGATGGCCGCGACGGAGTTTGCCACTATCTAGGACCACATCGCCATCCGAGCACCCCATCCGACGAGCCATTGCTCATCCGATCGATGACCTTTCTCATCCTCCATTGATTATGAGCGCAGAGTGGATCCATTCAATCAACACTGTGCGCATCCTGGAGGGGCTCGAGCGCCCCTCATCCACGTCGAGCCGCGAGATGGGACCACAATATGGGACAAGGGCGTCAATATCCAGCATGCTCAATACTGCTCATGACCGATGGACTCAGCCCTTGAATAGGTAGGTATGGTCCGAGGCAAACTTGAACGTCATGCTGACGACCTGGCCCCGCGGTAACTCTGCGTTCACTCCGATCACGCAAATTCGCGAGGAAAACCGGGGCAGCCTGCTTCAACGCGAGGCGACAAGAAATGACAAGATATCGATGAATGGGTATCAGCAGAGTAAACATGAACCCATTCTCAAGCCAAGATTACTATACGGCATAGAAAAGGAGGTAATTCTAGTATATTGAAATAGCCGAGCGAAGTATGCATCTCTTTCCATACTACAACCGTAGCAAGAACCGCCTTCCTACGCAGTAACACGTCCTGGCCTTGATCCTCTAACTATTCTTCGGCTTGCTTTACTTCTTTTGGTAGAGGGTGTCTTAAATTTCTTGGAACGGCCCCGGCTGCAATGTATCGGCTTTCCAAGCGCAATATCGAGGCACTTGACTCGCTCGTAACTGCGCATTCGTAGGCGCGACCGCATTACTACCCCCTCCCGGAGAATACTCCGCCTCCACCACGCGGGGACTTGTGCTGGAGGGGGTAAATGGATCAAGTGCAAGAAGGAGATGATCCGCTACGGCCTCGTCCATGACCTATTGCCGAGTCATACCTGCCCACTCTGCCCACTTTGCCCGGGCAAAGAGACCATAGGTGTTCCTAGGTAGGTTAGACACTCTCCCAAGGCTCGCTCTTGCCCCCCGTTTCCCGCCCTGGGCGGGCAGCTCCATGGATTGACTCCAGAAGGTCATGGGAGCGAGACACACGCGCCTCTCCGACGAGCCCGGCAATTCAGGAAATGGCCACCTTGCGTTATGCAGCTTAGATCCATGACCGCGAGGCGTGCTAGTGTGGGTGTGTGCGCCTTGCGGTGCTCCTCTCCTCCACCCTGCTTCTAGCCGTATGCTTCCCTCTCCTTCCATCTTCTGGCCGCACGCTGCCTCACTCCCCCGAATCTAGCTCGAGCCGCATGCTTCTCCCTCCTCACCCCGGTGCCCTAGAGAGGTAGCCATGTACATGCGTATCCGTACATGCCGTGGTTGGCATCCGGTAGTGGGCATGCTTGGTTGCTTGAACGCCGAGCGAGGAGGAGGGTGGGGGTAGCATCTCGAGTCTCAAATCGGGATGTACCTAGTGCGAGCCGGTTGGGCGGTTAACGG
>NT_165980.1:835766-862584 GCF_000143365.1 Chaetomium globosum CBS 148.51
CACCCAGATCACTAGGCATTTTGGAGTGGAAAACCAAGTTTGCTCGATTAGATTGCTAGTCAAACTCAATAGTTGCTGCTCAACGGAATCCCTATACAGAATGCCAGCGGCCACCCATATCAATACATATTTTGGAGTGGACAACGAGGTTTACTCGATTAGATAGCTAGTCAAACTCAATGCTTGCTGCTTAACAAAGTCCCTAACGACCCACATCACCAAGTATTTTGGAGTGAAGAGCCAGGTTTATTCGATTAGATTGCTAGTCAAACTCGATGCTTGCTGCTTAACGGAGTCCCCATACCAAACACTGGTGACCACCTATATAAATACGCATTTTGGAGCAGAACACCAGAGTTACTCGATTAGATTGCTAGTCACATTCGATGGTTGCTGCTCAACGGAGACCCCATACCAAACACTGGTGACCACCCACATCACGAGGCATTTTGGAGTGAAGAACCAGGTTTGCTCGATTAGATTGCTAGTCAAACTCAATACTTTTGAAGAGTCTTCGTACATCCCGACAGTCTCAAACCCACCACCGTAGGATCTATCTCATTCCATTCTGTGCCCGTGACCATCCTGTTTTTTTCGAGCTGCGAACAAAACGAAGGCAAAACACATTACATTAATGGAAACAAGCAGACAAGCAGCAACACTAGAATCAAGGCATAAAAGCAGAAACCCAGCAGGACGTAAAACAACGCATATTGCCCTCCCGTGCCGCGGTGCCGCGGTGCCAGGAGACCTGACGGTCCGGGCAAGGGAGCTCCGCTATTCGGAGGCAATAGAAAGAAGGGCAAAATTTACAAGACAATCTGTACAAAGAAGTAGAAAAAAGAAAAAAACAACGAAAACGTTGGCCGGCCCCTCCACCAATGCCGCCGGTGACCTTGTTGGTCTGTTGCTGTTTGGTTGATGCCATGCGCCGTATCATGCCAGTTCCATGCCATACCATGTCATGTCCCATGCGCCACACCCATGACCAGTCTTTATCTCGACCGTGATGCGCCACACGCCAATAAAGAGGGACAGGAGAAAAAGAAAGAGAACAAGAAGAAGAGAAATGATGCATGCCACCCAAACCGCCCAGCCGAGAAGTATGAGAGAAATAATCCCCCAATCTAGATCCGACCCATGCATCGCCTTGCCCGAAGCCAATCCCGTCCTAATTATCTCATCACCGCCCATTCCTTTTTCCCATCCTGCCCTGTTTGTCAAACGCCGTCCCAGAGAAGTGAGAGAGACCAGACGAACCCAAACCAAAATCCGAGAGAACCAGTGTTCCGAAGGCCGGCTTTGTCCGGTTGGTTGGTGTTGGTTGTCTGTCGGTCGATTATAAAATAAGTATGCTGCTGTTCGAAAAGAAGAATGCCAGAACGCCAGGATTGTGCTGCAGTGCGCCCCGTTGCCGTTGCCGTTGCTTCGTTGTAATCCGTGACCCATGGATCTTTGTGATCCCGCCTTGTGGAAGGGCGGGTATTAACCTTTGGGTGTTGTTTGGAGAATGAAAAAAATGAGGGGACTTGGTGAAAAGAGATGGCTGGTAGATCAAGCCGGGCCAAGAAAGAAGTGAACGCTGTGTTTTGATGATTTTTTTGTGTTTTTCTTCTTTTTTTTTTGTAGAGAGAGGGCCTAGCGACCGGGGGGAGGATAGCCATAATAGCCACCGTAGCCTTGCGAGGGGTCGTAGCCGTCGGGGGGATATGAGGGCTCGTAGTCCTCGGGGGGATGTGAGGGGTCATCGCCGTCGGTGAAATGTGAGGGTTGGCCGGCGACGAGAGAGTTGAGGGGAGGAAGGCCGGACGTGGAAGGCGGCGTCCTGCCGTTGCGGATGGGGATGTGGGCAGTGGGACCGGTGGCCAAGCGCCGGATGTTATTGGCGCCGGGGCCGGGGCCGAAGGGGCTCTGGTTCTGGTACTGGACCGGGGCGCCGTACATCTCGTTGGTGCGGTTGGGCGCGGCGTACAGGCCATCGGAGTGGCTGGTCGCGGGGTACATCTCTTCGGCGCGGTTGGGCAGGGCGCGCATGGTGTCCTGCAGGCGCTCGGGGCCACCCATCCCCAGTGAAGCCCGCGCGGGGGTGCTCAGCACGGGGGTGCTCGCAGTGCGGGAGTGCCTAACTCCGCTGTTCTGGGGCATGCCGGGCTGGGGGCTGCTATAGGCCGGGTACTGCTCCCGTCCACCCAGTTGGCCGTACGCCGGCTGCTGCGGCTGCTGTTGCTGCTGCTGTTGCTGCTGCTCCTGCTGCTGCTGGCGCTCCAAGATGCGCTGGTGGCGTTGCTGGCGCTCATGGTAGTCGGGCGTCCAGTACCCGTTTTGCGGCTCGGCGGTTTGACCCACCAGGTACTCATTGTCCTGGTGGTAACGGCCGAACCGGTTCAGGGACGGCAGCGAGGCGTAGGCAGGGGCGGCTGGTGTGCCACCCGGGAACTGGTTGGCTCCCATCGACGAAGACCGATGATGGGAGCTGTGGCCACCAGGGTAGTGGTGCCACGAGGGGACGGGGTAAGACCCGCCGGGAGGGCCAAGGGGGTTGGCGGGACCCGACGGGGTGGGGGCCCCGTACAGGTTTGGGGGGAACGCGTATGGGCCCCCTTGGTTGGCCGGCTCAGGCCGGCGGGCCTCGTCGCTCACGCGCCGCCGCTTGTTCCTAGCAGCAGCGGCAGGCTTCTTGGCGGCGGCCCCGTTCCCCGACTTGGCCCGGTTGGTCTTCCGCCTCGCCTGTTCGCCCGTGATGTTGGGCAACAACTCGATGTCCGGGAAGTAGTTCAAGTTGTTGACCTCCAAGTCAGAGGCGATGCGGGCGAGAATGCTCTGCAGCTCGGCAGCCGTCTTTCCCATGCCCACAAGGGCCAGGAGCCAATCTGGCACCGTGCCGCTGGGGAGAGGGGGCGGGGCATTGGGGTCGGCATTGGGGCCCCCAGTAGGCGAGGTGGAGGGGCTAACGGGCTCCTCGCTAGCGCCCTCCTCGCCGTCTGCCTTGCGCTTGCGATCCTCCTCCTCCATCTCTTGCTGCCGGCGGCGACGGACCACCAGCGACCAGTCTGCCACGATGCCGTTCTCAGGCTGGCCCGAATCGAAGTTCCTGTTGCTCCAGGCCTCGATGCGCAGGATCTGCATCTCGATGATGCGGGTGATCATGATGCTGTACTCGCGGGAGTTGCGATACCGGGCGCGCTGGTAGTGCTTCCTGCAAGTCCATATCCAGACCCCGTCGGGAATGCTCCGTGTGCAGCTCTTGTTGCGGCCGAATATGTGGGAGATTGACTTGCGCCAGGGAGGCAGCCGGGGGTCGACGCCTCTCGTGATGTTGCAATCCTCCATGAACTTGCACACACGGGGTCTTGTGAAGTCAAGCTCCTCCATCAAGGCAGCCGTGGTCGGATATAGGCGGGGGACGGCTGAGCTGATGAGGCGAGGATCCAGCCGCAACGGAGGGGCGCCATTGGGGTGGTAGCCGGGTGTGGCATGGAAGATGGGGGGTTGTGAGGGCCCTGAAGCCGGGCCAGACACATTGGGTGGGCGGATGGTATTTGAGTTCTCGCTGCCGCTGGCGATAACAATGGGTGCAGCGGGATGGCCCGGCTCATGAGTACTGGGCAGCGGGCCGGCGGTGGTGGCAATGCCGGTGGAGGAGAATGGAGACCCATTTGAGGCAGAGGCGGTCTCCGATGAGAGGGAACTAGTGGTATTGTTAGTCAAGTTCGGATGAGCTGATGATGAAACAAGTGGTGTATATCAGATGCTGTCACATGGTGTGGTGGGGTCAAGGGTGAGGGACGAGTAAGAAGGACCCTGTTGTAACAGAAGAAGAAATAAGTGGCCTCGTTGGGGACCTGAGGGGGGAAGAAATCGTGATGAGGTGTGATGCCATCTGATTGGGGAGGAGGGAGCAACTGTGCATGTGCAATTCAATGAACTCCCCCCCTTCTTTTTTTTTTCTTTCTTTTTTTTTTGTGTGCGTGTGACTTGAATTGAATTGTGTGACAGGCGCAGTAGACACCAAGTGATGTGTTCTCCCTTTGTTCGACCCTTGGCCATCCGGACTCACATCACCCCACATTCGGTGTGGTGAGTGACCTGGAGCTGGGTTGTGCCCCATGCCCAAAAAGGGTTAGGAAGGGTGGGGGTGGGGCCTGTGGAGTCGCGCACTTGCGGGACTTGCCGAGCCCTTGGCCAGCGATCATGTGAAATTCGCGACACCAAAGAATGAACGCGATCTGAACTCTGGCGATCTGAATTTTCGAGCCTTTTGAGAAAAGCATCGTCTTCAGATCGTAGAGATAAGCATTTGCAAAAGGACGACTGTAGCATTCAGGGGTGATTTCTGACTTCAGACTTCCTCGACCACAGCCAAAGGGGTACAAAAATACAGGAAATGCCAGGAGTGAACACGGACAGACCGTCCATAATGCCGATGGTGATGATGGGTGCTTTGTGACTGGGGATTTTTTATTGAGGCAGGTGAAAAATAACTTACTTAGGTGATGGAAAAGTGAACCTAGAAGCCGTAGGAACAGCACCAGTCGCAGGCGCAACCGCAACATCAGCAGTGCGACTGATCAGTGGCATCGCAGCATTGCTGGGTGACTCTGTTGTGAGATCGATCGCATCTTGATTGCTGGCAAATTGACTGGCGTGGTGCTGAGGGTGATTCTGAGGGTGATTCTGAGGGTGGCTCTGAGGGTAGCTCTGAGGGTGGTCCTCGCCATCTGGAGTGGTCGGCCTACTGGCCTGGTTGTCCGCCATATCGGCCATCTTGTTGCAGTTATCGTAATAAAGGTGGGCTGGAAAGCTGCCCGTTAAAGAATGCGCTGAGGGTGGTGTTGGAGGATTTCTCGACTGTGAAGCCGTGGTTGACTGAGAAGCGTTTCGCGAGTGCGAAGGAGTTTGAAGTTGGGGTGTGGAAGAATTGAAAGACGATTCGGAGCCCTGGGAGCTGGAGTATTTATGCCCGTTCGTGCTGCTGCTAATTGAAGCCCGCCTGCTGGCCGAAGAAGATGGGATGATAGCATTTCGCTGTGAATCAGCCTTTTCCTCCTCTGGCCCATTCAACAAATGGCTGAATCCCGTGGGGCCAGACATTGTGACTCCACTTGTTGGCCAACAACAGCTTTGATCGAGATGAGATAGAAGATCGAGGCGATTATTGCGGCACCAAATTTCCGAATGTCGTCAGAGCTAAGGGCCGCGTGTCAAAGATCAGAGCCACAAAATTGGGGGGCTGGAGAGAAGGCGAATGGAGAATCGAGATCGGCCCAGGTACAATCGGAACAACCCAGAATATCTCCGGAACAATCTGGGCCCAGACCAGAACGACCTAGGTGATAATGGCCGTTATGGCCAGAACCATGTGAATTATGTCAGAGCCGGCAGCAACTAGCCCAAAGAACCTCAAATATTGGTGGCACTAGCGATGGGTGGGGAGGATGGGAGGCAAGAAAAGAAAAGGTAAGGCGGACGATGATGTTGACCTTTAGGTCATTCTTGGTGGACTTGGTTCGGGATGTATTCAGAAAGACAACCCAACATAGTCGGAGTGTCGTCAGCCAGAAGCTGAGAAACAAAGAAACAAATCAGGAGGATGAGCCCCAAAAAGACGGGATGGTCTTAAGAATGCCGCGCTCGCCCCAGAGCATGAATCGAGGCACAGTCTGGAAACAGTGCGTGTCTGAGCTCAGGCAGTCGAGGCAGTCGAATCCACAGGGGCACACCCTGGACAACCGTCGTCCGTTGAAGCCGGTGTGGCTCTAGAGGAGGGGGTGCCATGTCAAAGCGGCGGGAGGGGGTGAGGGAGGATCGGTCGATTCCGGGCGGGACCGTGGTGGAGAATGGATTAGAAGGATTGCTTGAACTGCACTAACGGCGAAGAATCGGATCGTCCTGTTCAACCCAGATGAGCACGCGCAGGGTGAGTTTAAGCGTTGGCCACGGGGCCTCGCTGACGAAGACTTGGGATAGTCAAAGACAAAGGGAAACTTGTACAACAATCTCGGAGTATAGTCATACAGACTCTTTCCACCCACGAGGGCAAATGGCGTGGTCTTGGGTTTGGAGTGGGGAGGGGGAGGGTGACGTGGTTGAGAGCAAGATGCAGCTCTGCAGCTCTGCAGCTTTGCAGCTTTGCAACTCTGCAGCTCTGGGTGCACGGGGGGAACAGCTCTGCAGCTCCCGGTCCATCTTCGGAAACAAGAGAACAGAGAGAAATCCCGATCAGAGAGCCACCCAGGCCCAACCGAACTCACAACTGAACCCGGAAAGGTCTCCGTAGGGATTCGTACAGTGGTAACCTTAGGCCAAGTCCTAGCACGGAATCCACCACTGCCTCTGCAGTTTTTTGGATGCGGCGTAGCACGCCGTGAGGATCTGCGCCCTGAAACCACTCTGGGAAAACGCCGTGTTTGGCGGAGGCGATTGTGGGTTGTTGCGAACAGACAGGGGTGTGTCAATCAAGGGGTGTCAGATCGATGGTGAATGCAACGCCCCAGGATTGTCGCCTGCTATCACGCCGATGTCATCGCAATCGTCGAATCGGAACTCCTACCCGATCTGCTCCGAAGTATGACAATTCGGTCCCGGCTCTGATCGATCCTGTTGACCATATCTGGTCTGGGGTTGTGGTTTTTTGGGGAGATTGTCTTTTTCTTTTATCGATGGTGACTACCAGTTTGTATCATCTCAAACATGATGTTCCAGCCGGCAAGCAAGGGTCAGCATTTGGAGTGCAGGCAGATCGCACAACAGCTCTTGGCAAGGGACTTAGCCCCACAATTAGTAGGTCAGCAGCGAATAGAACAGCGAGTAGAACAGAGCTGGAGAAACGATCTGCGTACGGGAGCATGCAGCATGCACATGCATCCAACGTGGAGCACACCAAGCCTCGAAAATGTACTGCCAACTCCTGCTTGTGGACTTTGAGGGCGGGTATTGAGTGCGCCTATTGTGATTTTAACGTCACAAACCGTAGTGCCAAATGGGCATTTACTCTAGTGCAAACTTACATTCTCAATAACGTCATCAAGCCGTTTGTCTGCACGTCATTGACCATGCCAACCAAACTGAGACCCTCGTATGTAAATTACTCATGTCAAGGACCGAAGTACCTGTATGTACGAATAGCCGTTGTACCGGAGAGTACCTGCCATTCTGACTCAGCCCGCAAGGGTTCTATTGTTGCAGGGCTTCACACGTTTCAGAGGCAGAAAGAGCTTTGGGGTTGGGGGGCAGTGTGCTTGGCGCTTGGCATCAGGTTTTCCTATTTTGGTTGATCCATTTCGGCCATTTTCTGATTTTCAGTGCATTCGAGAACCGGGTAAGTCTCTCATTAAGCCCCGCCAATCCATTCTCAGTCCTCGGTTGGTTATGGTTGTGGTTATCGGCTGCAAGCGTGGTTACAAGAACCCGCCGTATTTCTGTATTTTGAACAGTCTGTCCGGAACCTGGGATATCCGATGTGACTAACCGTGCGCTTGCCGCGCTGTTCCGAAAACTTGGGATACACCAGAGAGCAAGCATTCGCTGGCAGCTCGTCTCGTTTCCATGCAGGAAACGCAATGAGCCTTCCAGTGTTTATTCTAACCCAATGCAAAGCGGGTTCAACCCGATCGGCACCAGACGGAGCCCATTAACACTCCACCCTACTTTGTACCAAGTACCCGACAGCATCGGCGAGAAACGAGATCGCCAAGATAAAAAACAAAACACCTCGAAGCACCTCTGTTTTATACGCCTTCTTCCTTCCCATCAGCCGATCTCGGGTTTCAACCAAAAGTCTTGCTTGACATGGAACACCATCTTCGCCCATTTCCGCTTATCTTCGCTCCAATTAATGGTTGGCAATGAAGAATGGTGTTTGCCATTTGAGCCTCCGCCACGCCGATTCAGCGCACACCTGTTTTCCATTGTCGCCGCACTCGCTCTTCGAGCACTGTTCAAGCCCTGTTCAACCCCTCTTCCATCGATGATCGATCCCGGCCGGCAAGCCACCGAACAGCAAACCAATCGAAATGTCACTCCAAGCTGGCGGTCGTGCCGGTCGGTAAACGCTTGGTACGAGGCCGGTCGGGCCAGCGAGAATCATCGGCAAACTTTATTCCACATCGCATCCGAGCGGCGCCTCGTCCCCGGGTCCCCGTCCCGAGAGCATGCTGGATGCGACGACCCCAAGGGTTGCAATGTTCTGTAATACCGCTGCCTGCTGACGGCACTAGTGCACCCATACAGCGCTGATGCATCTGTCTCATCCTTTCCGAGCGGGCACGCAAGATCGGGACGCTGTCAAAAAATAGCCACGGGGATCGTGGGGCCGGTTCAGACGACGGCGGCGGGCCAGCGGCGCGGTCGCTTACCGGGACCTTGGGCGCTCGGCATGGGGAGACAAGCTCGTGGAGGCTGTGTCTTGCTTTACGCTGATTACTCCCAGATTGATCTCTACTTCGTACGAATATCACCCTCAGATTCGACTTGCCAGTTCTTTACCACAAATGATTGGCATTCAGTTCAACAACAATCCCTGAAAATACCGGGTCGACGGACGCGGTAACGCCAAACGGCTGACCTGGGAAGAGAAAGGCTGTTGGTGCTTCTGTGCCGCCTCTTTTGCCGTCCTATCTCCCCCTCCCCTTCCTTATTCCTTCAACAGCCATCTCTCACAAAACAACTCAACTCTATCGATCCATCCGCGATGCAGACCAGCCCAGCCGAATGATGATACCATCAAACACCCACTCAAGACCCCGGTATCCCGCTAGGCACCGATACATCCCATACCCGTGGGAGGAGCCGCGCCGCAAGTGTGGAAATACCTGTTGCTGTCCCACAGTCTCACATTGATGGGAACCTGGCGGCACCATCGCGGCACAGCCGTTTTGATATGTTCGTTAAAATACACTGGACCCCTGCGGCGCGGGATGGGATGGCAAGGATGGATGCAACCCTCCGCTCGATCGGCGCCGCCAAGCCTTGCCGCACTTTACTGTTCCAGGTAACCTGATTTCCTTTTTCGTCACTTATACGCCTCAATCGCCAAACACTGTGGTGTGGTTGCTTGGTTGCCAATGGCACTGGGAAGCGTCGGAGAACTAATGGCGCTGTAAAACACAAGGACGAGCCAATTGCCCGACTGCAGCGATGCTGGTGTGAATCCGTTTCAGACTTATTTCTGCACGAGCAATGAGCTTCCCCTCAAAGTTGTGACGACGAGACGGTTTGGCCGCCTCATCCCACGGGCCGATCGACCGGGCCCTGGTTCGTCTCTCTTTATTTTTCTCTCTCCGACTCTTACTATTTCCCGCCCGAACCGGCCCGGCCAGGTACGCCGGGACCTAGCTATTTTGTTCCGCTAAAAGTTCCACCGTTGGGGGCTGCAGGAGCCACTTTCGGGGAAGGGAGTGCATCGTCCGGTATCCTGCCATCAGACGTGTCGGCGCCTGCAACTCTAGCGGCCCCCAATTTCTGAATCCCGTGCATGCAGGAACCAGCCCCGGATGGCCCCCAACTAGGGAATTATAATGGCTGGGACCGGATTCGAGTCCCTCCGGATGGTCGATGACAGATGGATTCGTCTTCTTGCCCGGCCCCGAAATCTCCAGGTAACGCAGCCTCTTGCCGTTAAACTCCTACCCGGGAAGAAGCGTAGCTATATTGCTTGTAAACTCACAGGTGGAATATCAAGGCTCTGGGAAAACAATTGGTATGCCGTCTCACGGAGCCCGCCG
This sequence comes from Chaetomium globosum CBS 148.51, assembly GCF_000143365.1. Lineage (NCBI taxonomy): Eukaryota > Fungi > Ascomycota > Sordariomycetes > Sordariales > Chaetomiaceae > Chaetomium > Chaetomium globosum. Next base: position 845,489 of record NT_165980.1, read on the forward strand.
ACGTGCATTCCCTTCCGAGCCTTGCCAGCAGTTTCGGGCATTGAAAGGAGCTCGTGGTGTGTGTGTGTCCGTCGGCGAAACCAAAGGAATAAACCCACGGCTTGTGGGGGCCGCCGAGAAAACCACAAGCAGCCTTGTCCACCCTCCCCACCCATCGTGGCTGGCTCCGGAGCGTCGAGTAGGTACAAAGGACTGGAGCAACCAACAGACGGAAACCCCTCAAAATCCCAGCTTCGTCGTCTGGTCTGATTCCGCTCCCGCCTCCGCCTCATGTTTCGCTTTGCGCGTGTGCTATCCGCTGTGCTGCCCTTGCCTCCCCGCGTGGAACCAAACCATGCTCTTTCTCCTCCACTGGTGTTGGTGTGGTGATGGTAGCATGGGTAAGGGCAGGGCAGGGCAGGGCTAGACCGACATCTCCGGCTGCAGCGGGTTGCCCATAAATAGATGGATAGCCTTTTCTTCTTGGAAAAGGAGGCACCCCATACCATTCTGGAGTATAGGCCTACCAAAGTCGTGCATGCGTCTATTCCATTCTCTATGCCACCTCCCAGCGAGCAATCCGACAAAAGGCCATCACATCACAAAACGCCAACCCTGAAACAACTAACTAAAGCATTCCAGAATTTCGAACCCCCCCCAAACGGGCGAGGCTGATCCAATCCCCCCTCCACTTCCCCCCGCGGCTGAAGAGGCGGAGGGTTTTACCTTTTGAGAATGGATGGTCTGGGGTGGTGGTGCAAGTGTCACCCCCCTCGAGCGGGCGATGCAGGTTGTGTTACACGACGAGTCTAGGCTGGGCGGTCGAGACGGGACTTGGCTGGTAGCCGAGGGGTTGTTGTTCTTGTTGTCGTGATGGTGAGTTGGGCCTCTCCGTTTAGGTGAGGTAAGGTAGGGTAAGGGGGTGCGGGTTCGGGAGCGTGGTCTTGCTGGGAGGTGGTGGGCTGTGTTACTGTTACTTGTGATGTGCGTGGAAGGGGTGATAGTAGATGTGGGGTTAAGGAAAGGGAGAGGGGGCCTCGCGGGTGTTTCTCGCGGTTGTGGCTGGTGGTACTGAAACGTTTTTGGGGTATGCCCGCGGCATGTTGGCCTGTGATGATGGTCTTGTGTGTTTTGCTGTGCTATGCTGTGTTGCGACTGTTGGGACGGCGTCATCCGAAACTAAAGGAATATGCCATGCCAGGTCCGTATGTACATGATGCAAGGCCCCTCGCCTGACCTGCTCCGATGCCGGGAGGGTATTTCAAGAGGCTTTTGTGGCCTAACATAGGCTAACAAGCAGCTCATCCCGTTGGTGACGTGGAGGTGCGTCACTCAGACTGTCATGTTGCGTATCCCGGCTCCTGGCTGCACGGCATTTCGTGTGTAATACTTGGGGCATCGGATGAGGAGAGAGGGTGCTGAACCCGGGTGTTGTGTTCAGGGGTCAATTCCACCGACCCGGTTTCCCTCAAGCCCGAGTTGCTCTTGATCGGTTAGTACGACTTTTGTGTATCCACAAGGACAGCACGAGGACTAGATAGCGTTGTGCGAAGGTGGCCGCAAGTTGTACGAGTGCCCATCGTGGCCCTCGAGCAAGCCGCTTTCGGCGCGCTAGTTCAGACGGTCATTTGCAAGCAGCGGAAGTCTGATGCGAGAGAAATCCCCAAACGCTATCCCGACGTGAGACGGAATATCAGCAGCGGTTAGGTTAGGACACGTCTCATGTCCTCTCTCTCCCTCGAATCATCGTGTCGGATTCTTACATTCTGACATGCCCGACCGGATGAACATGGCCCTCACATGCATGAAACAGCATGGTTCAAGTTCCAGGCCGCCAAAATAAGTCGCTATCAGAATTCCATGGCTTTACCACGCCGTCTGTTGGTTGTTTAGCGTGCCTCGGCCTGTGGTCCGAGGGTGCTGCGGCGAGTGATCAGTCCACGCCTCTGTAAGCAGGAGGATTCGGGTCCACATGAACCGTCGCACGACAAATACGACGGACACAAGGTGCTGACAACAAAGCACGAAATTAGATGACCACAAATGTTCGTCTCAAATTCCACATTTCTGGTGTTCTGGGAGTTGCCGTCGGTGTGGCTGTGGGTGTCGTTGTGGGTGTTGCGGTGGGATGAGAGTTAAGACCAAGATAAACAAGACGACATAACCATGATTACAAAAGTAAACAAGACGATTAGTACGCATCTATAACCTCAATCATATCTAATTTCCTAGACTTCTCGCAATCACAGACTAAACAAGAAGCCAACCCAGCAAAATGAACACCCCCTATATACAAAAACCCCATTTCCACCCCCCTTTCCCTCTCTCCAACACCACCCAAAACAAGCCACTCCCATCAACTGTCCCTCACCCATTCATACCCAATACACACCACCTAATGGAACTGATCCTCCGTAACGCCCCTCCCCATCGCCGCGGTAGAACTCACCCCACCGGTAACCATCTTCTGCAGCTCATCGACGTAGGTAGCGCCGCTCCACTTCTGATGCTTGACAACGTCGACGCCCAGCTCCATCTCGGGTTCCTGGACGAGCTCGCCGTAGGCGCGCATGCCCTGCTGGCTGTAGGCGCGGGCGAAGCGGTCGCTGATGAGCGCCGTGGTGTGCAGGCCGGCGAGGGTGATGAACTGCCAGCAGTAGCCGAGGGTGGCGAGGCGTCGGATGTAGGTCTCCTGCTCGGCGCGCGGCATGGCCGTCTTCCAGTTGAAGGAGGGCGAGAGGTTGTAGGCGAGTCTGGGAGAAGGAGGTTAGTGGTTGGGGGGTCGATAAAGGGAGGGGGGAAGAAAAGGGGTAAACTGACTTTTGCTCGGGCCACACGGCGTGCACACCGCGCGCAAACTCCTCGGCCTGCTTGAAATCCGGCAGCTTGCTCTCCATCCAGATGGCGTCACAGTACGGCGCGTAAGCAATGGCGCGGTTGACAGAGCAGTCGCAACCGCCCTTGAGACGGTAGTAGCCCTCCCTAGTACGCGGGGCGTCCCAATCAAAGTGGACGTCCTTACCCAGGATGCCGCGGGCGACGGCGCGGGCCTCGGCGTTAGACAACTGCTTGCCTTGGATGGCGCTCCGGTATTGGTCGGCTAGACCCTTTGCGTTGGCGGAGCCGGAGGCGGCGATGGCGTCGAGCACAGCGTCGTCGAAGCGCTTGAGGTTAGCCTGGGCGAGCCACTTGTCCTCGATGGCCTGCAGAGCGTCGCCCGACTTGCCGGCGCGCTCGGCGGCCACCATCAGGTCGTTTAGCGGCTGTAGGTTGGGGTTGGTGCTGCCGAGGATGAAGGCGTGGTCGCGCGGATCGATGGTGGTGGTGATGAGGGTGGCGGCCTCGGCGTCAGTGCGCGCGATGGCGAGGAGGTCGGAGCCTAGGCGCGGGGTATAATGTCAGGATGCTGATACTCTTCAAAGCAACCGATAAGAGTCTGCTAACTAACCCATGATATCGGCCTGGGCGCGGATGGCTACGAGGCGGTTGATGTGCTCCGAGATGGGCACCAGAACCTTACCGGCCATGTGGCCGCACTTCTTGGTACCGGGTGCCTGGTCTTCGATGTGGATGCCGGCGGCGCCCTTCTCGATGAAGAGCTTGGTCAGCTTCATAACAGCGGTCAGGCCGCCGTGGCCCGTGTCGGCGTCGGCGATGATGGGGCGCAGGTAGTCGATGTTGGCGAGCTTAGTGCGCTGGGCTTTGGGAACCGACAGACGCTCCTGGCGCTGCTTGCGGTCGTGGAAGAGCTGAGCCATGAACAGGTGGCCGACCTTGTTCGGAACGGTGGTCTAATGCGGTCAGCACCTGTTTTTCGTCTTATGAGTCCCTCCTCTTTTTCCTTTCACTCACGTAGGGGTAATCTGCGAGATCCGGGCCAGGCTCGTCAGACGAAGAGGCGGTAGACGACGATTGCCAACCCGAGACGTAGACGGTGTCGAGATACTTGGCCATCTGAGTGACGGCGGTGGGCTCCAAGCAGCCGTAGGTGTAGCTAGCATCCTTGGTCTGTCACAATCCGAGTTAGCCATCGATTCTGCAATTTCATGAGGTTTGCTTGGGCTGTCTCGGTCACGTACCTGGAAACGGTTTTCGAGGATATTCCACAGCTTCTTGCTCTGGGCATTGCTGGCGTACTCAATTTTGAGGTTGCCACGCTTGCTGGCAATCTGCTCGGCAGTGAAGGGCCGCTTGGTGTACCGCCACCTCGGATCGCTCCACCACTTCTTGATCTGGTCGACCTCGAGGGCGAAGAGCTCGTCTTCCCGGTTGGGATCCACGGCGGGATTCACCATGTTGTTGGCGGCCATGGTGGGTCAGATACGGAGAGATAAAAATTAATGTGAAAGATGAGGAGGAAGGAATGTGAGTAGGCAGGCAGTTAGGAAAGGGATGGGTATCAAGATGACGGAATCGAGATGTGGCAACAACCAGCAAAGAGAGAAAGGAGGGGGAGGATAGAAGAGGAAAGAAAAAGTAAAATCCGAGACAATATCCTAACCTGTGACTCGTGACTAAGATGGGGTTTGGCTTGAGAAACAAGAACCGGAACCGCCTAGGCTCGACCGGGTGAGTCTCCGGTCGGCAGCATGTCCGGCCTCTTTGCCTAGGTAGGGAGGGATGGGGATGGGGGATGGGCGTGGCATCTCGGGACAGATCGGTCTAGCGGCTATTCCATTCCCCACGTTTCCGAGACTTTGGTACATGTATACTATACACCTTGGTTGATGATTGCCAGCCTGCTTTATTACGGCAGGAGCCTTTCACTTTCATCGCTTGATCAAGTTAGTGGTATTTACCAAACAGGTACCTGACCATACAATACATAAGGTACCTCGTCTTTACCACTATCATCATAATTATCACCTTTTTTTTTCTGTTGTGGTTAGTTCAGACTCGAGTCGTGATCACAGCCAAAGACCGTGCAAAAAAAGAGATCGCATCGATCGAGTCATCAAAGTACAGGGGGGTTCAACTGATGTGCCTTGGTCCTTTGAACCGAGCTTCACTATTGATGAACCCCGCTGGTATGTAATTCGCAGGGCTGGCAGCATTCGCCGCCCTCGGCCCACAGTGCCTGTTGACCGAATTGCCGAGCCCAGCCGGGGCAGCAACGGCAGGTCTCTTTCTTGCCTGCAGCAACCTCCTTGTCTCCCGCTGTGGGGGAGGGGCAGCACCTCAAATGCCAATTGGGAGATCTGCGCGCCTTGGACAATGGGCGTCAGGAATGGGTGCAGGAATGGGTGAAAGGAAAGGAGAAAAGGAATCGATAGTTAATACGATTATTTTTACTGGAGAGAACGATGTTGGAAGCAAGAAGCTAGTTCTGATAATTGTCTCCTTAGCCATGCCATAAAACCGCCTCGTATCTTTCATCCAATGTTTCTGCTGCAATGTAGGTAAGGTACCTAGTTTGGTAAGACGTGACTCCTTCAGATGGGTAGGTACGAATACTGCTTGTATTCCGACTCTCTGCTCTCGTCGCTTTGGATGACATGTGATGCTTGCGTCATAGGTAGACGTCCATGCTCGCCAAGGGTCCATTGTCCGTTTAGCCCACTTTTGCGGCCACCCCTTTTGCGCCAATAATTTCTGGCGTGATTGGCCTCCTTTGGCCGCTTCAACCTCGGCCAACTTGGGGACTTGGCTGCCACTGGTCCTCCGTAACCACCCAATTGGTTTCCAGAAGCCGAATTGTGAGTTTGGAACATCCCTCCTGTGTACCTAACCTAAATTGGCCTGTCAGCCTGTGCATACAATGGGTGCGACAACATGTGGGGAGGCCATGGAGCAGGGAGAGTGGAGCTTGGAGCAATCACATGCAGCAGACAAAGAAAGTACAAAGACGCACATGCTCGTGATGCTCTCTTGCAGGGCGTCAACAATGAATGAGGCGTTCTTCGGAAATAACATAGCTACCTCTGTGTATTTCCATGATGAGCGAGATAGAATGCAGGGGTATATTCTTCCGCCCAAACGTCACCGGTGCGCCTATCTCAAAGTTCGTCGTCCTCGTCATCATCGGACAGGAATATCGTCGGTACCCTCGTTATCTCTGACTTGGCCGTCTTCTCTGCGTTCTCCATTTTTCCCTGTATTTCCCCCACCTCCGCCAATGGCGGCGACTGAACAGGCAGATTCACACTCTCCCCCCTCATCCCGATCCCCTCCTCGCCGCCACCTTCACCCTTCGTAGCAGGATTAGCCTCATTCTTCTTCACCACCTCTCTCTTCCTTACATCACGGTTTCTCTCCGATCCCAGCCCTGACCCCGGACGCGACGTCAACCCCGTGCCTGGTGTCGATTCCTCAGGCTCCTGTCCCTTCACCTTCTCACTACCCTGGTCCGCTCCCTCCCCCTTCACCAGCCGCCCCAGCAGCCTCACCTCTCTCGCGCGGTAAAACGTATCGAGGCAATTGCGCCTCTGCTCCTGTGTCCAGCTCTCGACCACCAGCGCAAACTCAGTGACGTCCGCAAACCCAAGCTCCCTCGCCATCGAGCAGAATTGCCGTCGCATGACCTCCACCGGTGGATTAAACCGCCAGTGCGCGCGCCCCTCCCAGCCACCGCCGCCGCCTGCGACCCCAGTCCTACCCCCAGTGCCACTCCCAGTCCCACGCCCAGTTGTAGCTGTAGTATCGGATGTTGTGCTATGTTGGTGGCGAGGATGATGATCATCACCCTGGCTGTCCGCGAACAACACGCTATCGTCCGCGCCACCGTCTGCTGCCGGAGCGAGTTCCGCGCGGCGCGAGAGCTGGGCCTCCACACGGCTAGTGCCAATAACCTCGGAGTTTTCGTGCGTGTATTCGACCCCCGCCGACGCTAGGATGCCAGCGATGGCGTCGCTCTTGGGCTTAGTGACCCGTCGTGCGCGCACCAGGTCCTCTCGGTTTTCTGCGGTGATGAGCTTCGCGAGCTGACTCATGCCTTGTTCGTCGTCGTCGCCGCCGTCGCTCGGTTCGGGTTTGATCAGCGTGAGTTCGTCATCGTCGTCGTCGTCGGGGGAGCCCTCGTCGGGTTTGGCCATCTTGGCGAGGTCGATGTCGGTGAGGTGGACGCCCGCTTTGGCTTCGGCGATGTTGGTCTTGTTGACAATCTCCCGGAGGACGACCTGGTCGCCGTGGAAGCTGAAGAGGTTGCTGAGACCAAAGATCTCACCCTTTCGAGTACTGTCTTGCTGAACGCCCTTGAAGTAACGCCGCTCGTTGGACGCGTTGTAGCCGATGTTCGCTTGCTGTTGCTTGTAGATCTGGCGCGCGTAGACGATCTCTTCGATGGTCCCCGCTGAGACGAGGCGAAAGACGTCCACGTCGCGGACTTGGCCGATGCGGTACGCGCGATCTTGGGCCTGGAGGTCGTACGCGGGGTTCCAGTGCGGGTCAAAAATCACGACCTTGTTGGCCGACGTGATGTTCAGGCCCACGCCGCCGGCTTTGGTTGAGATAAGGAACACGAACTGCGACGGGTCCGAGTTGAAGTCGTCCACCACCTTCTGGCGTTCTTCGTAACTCAGTGTGCCATCCAAGAAACTCACATTGTAACTCGTATTGTGGAACAGGTGTTGGAGGATACGCAGGAGCCGGACGCTGTGCGAAAAGACGAGGACTTTGTCTCCGTTTTCGTGCCAGAAGCGCAGCAGCTTCTTCAGAATCTTCCACTTCCCGCAAAATTCGGAGTTGGCTAGATTCAGCATGGAGTCTCGGTTTCGATAAAGCTCTTTCCAATCATCGGGAATGCAGGTCTGGAGCGCATTAAGCTCCGAGTTCTGCTTGTCATTTGGATCGGCAGACGACGGGATCAGCAGCGTGATGTGGTTGGATATTTTCTGCAACGTCATGATGCTTGGGAAAACGACATTCATCCACGACTTCCCGTCAGGGAGCGTCTTGTTGCAGCACCAGCCACTCTTGCGACCCGAACCGCAGTCACAGGGCTCGGATGCTGAGTTGACAAACGTGACGTGCTCTCCCTCGAGAAAGTTCTGGTAGGCCTCGCGTTGGATATCAGTAAGAGGACAAAACACGACCTTGTCACTTTTCCTAGGCAGCTGGTGGGCGATGAGCGTCTTCATCCGCCGCAGAAAGAACTCCGGAAGCAGGTTCTGAACTAGCTTCTTGGCCGTCGTCCTGGCAATGCTGAGCTGCTTCAGAGTAGCATCGTGAGACTGGCCGACGGTGAGAGGTTTGGTGATGGTGTTCCCCCACTCCGCCCGAGTCCCGAAATGGCCGGGGTTTGTCCAGTTCAGGAGTGTCCACAGCTCCTCATACTTGTTCTGGATGGCCGTGCCAGTTAGACCAATCCGGCAGAGAGCATTTACGCAGTCCATGGCCTGGGTCGTCTCGGATCTCCGATCCTTAAGAACATGGCACTCATCGGCGACAACGCAGTCCCACTCGACTTCGTTGACAGCCTCGCGCATCTTCTTGTAGGTGGTGTACGTTGTGATCATGATCTCGAGTCGCCCAGCCTTGGCAGCTTGCAGAACATCTTCCTTGCCCGCACCATGGTAGGTATCCACATGCCAATACCCCCAGCGATGCAACTCGTTCTTCCAGTTCTGGATCAACGAGCCAGGGCAAACAATCAAGACGCGGGGATACCACTGATCGCCGGCGCGCCGCATCTTCCTCATCAGCTTCGCATCTCGCTCCCCGGCCGTCTTCCCAAAGGCAGCGGTAAGAAACGCGGCCACCTGCACCGTCTTCCCCAAACCCATATCATCACCCAAAATACAACCCTTCTGATAAACGAACCGCTCATGTAGGAATTTGACGCCCGCAATCTGATAGTCGCGGAGGTACTGGGCAATGGACGCCGGTATGACGCCCGCCGAGTACTCGAGCTCGATATCCTCGTACGGTCGACACGGCTTGATGCCCGTCCTCTCTTCAAACTGCGGCCGCTCGTTGAGCCTCGGCGTCGGGTGCTGGCCGCCGTCATCGTCGGAGAAGTAGATGTCGGAGTAGTCCGGGGGCAGCTTCAAGCCCGCATCGCGCAGTCGCGCCCTGTCCTGGTCAAACTGTTTTCTGCGCTGCAGCAGGTATCCCGGCACGCTGGCATCGGCGAACTCCTCCTGGGCGCTCGACTCGTCGACGTCGTTGACCCAAGCCCGCAAGTCGCCGGCTCGCTTCTTGGACGGTTTGGTTTTGCCGGTGGCGCCCTTCCTCGCCGGTTGCTTTCCTTTGGAAATGGCCCGGCGCTTGGCGGATGGTTGCCGTTTGAGGCTTTCGCCATGGTCGGATTCCTCGTCGGTCCAAGTGACCTTTTCTTCAAAGTCGGTTGTCGCTTTGCGTTTCCCCAGGGTGTTTACATTGGAGGGCGTGTTTCCATCAATCGATGACGCAGTGTCATCGTCATCCAATACCTTGGCTGTTTGAGCCATAATTGGCTTTGCTGCGCATTGCGAATGTGGAGAAATCAAATAATAAACTGGGAAAAGGGCTACAAGAATCCTGATCCCTGGTAGAGAAAGCGCGTGCCGTCGAAGGCAGCAACGCGAGGGCTCATCGTGAACACGTGACTGATTAATTAAATTCGGATAAAATAGGCAGCCACCAACTTCGACCGCACGACTGCTGTGTAGGACAAGAAAAGGTTTGTTATATTAGTATATTTACATGCACACGGCAGGTTGGGAGCATTGCTATGTGCCCTCAGGAACTCCTGGACTCCCAAGCACCCTAGTGCCCGCAGTACCCGCAGTACCCGCTGTGCTCGCACCACCACGCTCAACAACAAGTTCCGTGTCCCCCCTCAAAATCTGCGCCCAGCGTCGGAAAAACTCCGTGTCTGGCCAATCATGCCCGGGTTTCGGCTGTATCAGCCCCGGCGGCAGCAGTGGTGGAGGCGACGATAGTGGCACCAGTCTCGGGGGCGGCAGTGGCGGCGGCACCGACGACCATTCTGAGGCCTCTGGGGCCAGCGCGCCGCCACCAAATTCCCTCAGTAGCGGAACGACCTTGACCAGATTCCGAGACTGCGCGAGCTGGAACGGCGAGAGACCAAGCCAGTTCTTTGCCGAGTGCACCTGGGCGCCCTGCTCCAGGAGCCGTCTCATGAGCCGCAGGCTGCGTGCGCACAACTTGTCGTTGCCCTCGGCGGGGTAGAACTGGCAGGCAAAGTGCAGCGGCGTAGATCCCCGGCCGTCCGTACAATCGACGGTTTGCCTAGGATGTGCGAGGAGTTCCGCCGCGACGCTGTCGTTCGCCGCCCATGCGGCGTGATGGAGAGGGGCCTGGCCGAGGTCGTCACGCGCCATGACATTGGCGCCGCGTTGGATGAGCTCCGCGACGATGTGGTGCTCCGCGCGTGCGGCCGCGACGTGCAGCGGTCTCTCGTTCGCGTCGCTGCTCGCGTTGGGATTGGCCCCGGCATCTAGGAGTCGCCTGGCGGCCGCCAACGTGTTCGGGCACGATTCACGCCAGACGTTTCCCGCGCGGCAGGCCATGTGTAGGGGGGTAGTGCCGAGATTGCTCAGTGCGTCGACTTTTGCTCCATATGATAGTAGAAGATCGATGATGCGGACAACCCCGTTAGGTTCCGCCACCCCTCCGCCAGGGTCCGGGTTACCTTCTTCCGGCAACGGTGGTTCGGGGATGTTGTAGCAAACGACATGTAGGGCTGTGTGGCCATCGTTATCCAAGACATCGCAACGCGCGCCGTTCGTTAGAAGTAGTTCCACCATGTCGTAGTCTGCCGTCTCTGTCACCGCAGCGCTCTTACCCTCACCCGTGCCGAAGCCTCCTCCCAAGTTGTTCGTGCACGCAATATGCAACGCTGCCCGGTGACCCTTATCAAGCGCATTGATGTCTGCATGATGTCGAAGTAGCTCCGAGGCCAACGCGGCGTCCCGCACTGCCACTGCAATGTGCAGAGCTGTCTGACCGAGGAGGTCGCGCCTATCTACCAATGGAACACACTCATCACCATCTAGGTAGAGAATATCTTTCTTGGTTTGAGGTTCCTCCTGGGCTCGAGAGAAGAATGTCTGCAGCAGCGAGACGTCGCGTTTCGCCACCAGGGTATGAAGAAGGGGATGGCCATCCACGTCGTCGTCCTCAAAAAAAATAGACCCAAAATGCCGCAAGAGAAAATCTAGGGCGGTTTTGTTTCGCCTCTTCACCGCCTCCACAGCCGCTGATTTAACCAGTTTCATGTCAGGAAGAGGTTTTAGCATCTCGTTGACAGCCTCAGAGAACCACTGCGTGGACCATTTTGTCATAGGTAGTGCATGGCCCGTACCCAACCGCTTCATGGTGCTCAGCTTGCGGGCCCAAGATAAAAGCTCTTGGTCCGCGGCAAAGTAGAGTAGTCCAGTGTTGAGGGACAAGTCCTCGGCCAAAGCTAACCACCTGGCCCATTGGCCTTTCTGCTGGAAGCGAAGGACAACCGGGCTCGGATCGGCGCCTGCTTTATCAGCCAATTGAGCATGTGTGAAAATCTCGGATACGGCGTAGGAGAGGAGTGCCGGGTAGTCTTCGAGAAGCCGCGTCTGGACCGTCATGGTTTCGTACGGAAGAGACGGGTTCACCGAGATCTGATCGGGGGCCATTTTATACATGGACATCCTCTGTGCAAAGTAATCACGGCCCCAGGCCGCGTCAGATGTCTTTTTGAGTTCTTCAAAGACGGACTCCCCGAGTGGGACATTACGACCGGGCTTGGGCCGTTTGGGAGACCACTGGCCACCCTTGGGCATTATCTCCTGATCGAATCCATAATAGTCGCGCCCTCCTGGAAGACCGACCCTCGCCGAATCATGGCTGTACCTTCCAGCCCGTGCCCCGTAGCTGCTGGAGTGACTGTAAGCGGAGCCAAAGCTTTTAACACTGCCGGAATCCCTACGTCCCCAGCCGCCAGGGGCGTCTCGAGTAGAAGAAAGGTCGGAGTCACTTGACGATGCCCAGGAACCCGCTCTACGCGGGACGGATAAAAATCCCGACCCGGGTCGGGAAACGGGTTTCTTTGGCCCCCTGCGTGCCTCGACGAGCGCATCCAGCTCCTTGATATTGATATAGTCCAGGCAGGTGCCAATGATGGAGAGGTGCCCTCGGGCAACGAATGATTGACTGGGACTCTCGGCAAACAAAGAGGAGCCACCGCCGTGCAAGAAGTATTCCCGTACCGATTCGTGAATTACCTGTACGATGCGGTTCTCGCCCTGGTCGAGTTCCATCGAGCCGGCGCCGGCATAAGCAGAGCTGAGCGCGGAGCCGTCGCTTTGATGATCGCCGACGCTAGATATAATTTCGATCAAACCTTTAGATACCGTCCTGATCTGCTTGACCAACTGGTCGGTGTTTTCCGTGTATTTTTCTGATGTTCGCCATGCGGCGAGAGACTCGGGTGGTTCGGGCTGGATGAAACCAAGGATGTGGTGCCATTCGTAGAGACGGAGGGGCCTGGTCGCCAAAACAACCCATTCAAAAAGCCGGAGAGTGAACTGCCTCAATTCTGGTTCCAGGGCCCGGAGCAGGGACGAGAAAAGGGTCTCTAATTCCTCGGGGATGTTGTCAAGCTCGCCAAGCAAAGCCCGTAAGCTTGTGCCCTCATCCCGTTTCTGGAGTATGTCGTCCACAACCAAGGTCACCCAGAGGAACACGCCAGCCGACTTGTTGATGACGCGGTCCCTGAGAATTTTTCTTTCTGGTTCTGCTTCGGAAATTCCAAGGCCGAGTCTCTGGTCGACATACGTAATGATATCTTGGTTGTTGTGCTGATCCACGGCAATCTCGGGGCAGTTGGTTACTGTGATGGCTGGGAAATGACGGCTTGAAAGACAAACGCTGAGCTCAGTGCCGGCCGCATTGGCAGACTGGGTGATCTCCCTCCAGAAGTAGGCTTGGGACCGCATAGTCTTGGCGTCGCACTCGTCGAGAGCATCAACAAAAATGACGGTCCTCCCCTCCATTTTCGTCGCAAACATGGACTGAAAGAAGGTCTTAAGTTCAGATTCACTGAGGGTGGGTGGCTCGTCTGGGTTCAGGTCACTTTTGGAGGACAGGATCTGGGTGAATCGACGGAGCTGGCCAGGATACCGGGGCAAGAGTTGATACAACAGTGACCGAAAGAGGCCGAGGGGGGAATGCTCCAGATCGCTGCCTTTTGCGTTGAAGAAGAAAGCTGCCGTCCAGTAACCGTATTGCGCTTGCTGAGCTTCCGCCCTCCGAAACGCTGCCTTCATAAGGGTCGATTTCCCTGCGCCGGGCTTGCCCTTCAGCCAGAGAAGGGAGCAATGCTTATCTTGGTTCCGGTCATGAAACCAGTCTTGATACGAGGGCTGCTCAAAGAGCCAAAGCGTCGTTTGCGCGGCAGGCTCCTCCACATTCCGCCCTCGTTCATCCATGCCCGCATACCATAGGGTTCTGAGACTGGACATTTCAGTGGCGCTCAGGCCAAGCTGTCTCTCGCTTCTCGTTCGCGTTGACCGCGCAGACCTCATTGACCTAGCGCTGAGAGATGGTTTATGCCGTTGAATATAGCCGTCGTGGTGGACTTTTTGTTCGTTGAGAGCGACCAGCGATGCATAGATGGAGCCAATTTCCCCGGATAGTTTCAGGTAGTTTGGGTCGTCCGGACCTTTGAATCTGCACATATCCATGTGGTTTGCCTGGATAGTCTCTGCGCGCTCACGGGCGTCACCTATGCACGACGAAGAGTCCGGAACGACCTTGTTGCCCAAAACTGACAAGTTGACACCCGTCAACCCCAGACCCTCCTGGAATGTCTTTACCCGAAAGTCGTACTTGAACCAGAGGGCCGAGAAGGATTCTTGAGCACGTTCAAGATCAGTGGTCCTAAGATTCAGGGCGTTGAGAATGGCATCGTTAGTCTCCATCCTGAAGGTGCTAATGAAGCTCCGGGCCCATTCGCCGAGGGCCGCCAGCTCTGGGCTTCCCCGGTGAGGGGTGCCGAGAAAAACGACGGCCGACGTAGAATCGACTATGTTTTTCGGTCCTTCCTCGGTGGCCATGGCGGATTGGGCGAGCATTTCCTTGACGACCACTCCTCCAAGGCTGTGGGCGATGAAGATTAGGGGCCGGTCAAGCTGCCTTGCCCTAGACAAGGCAAAGAGCAGGTCCTTGGCGTGGGAAAAGACACTGTTCTTATTAGTCGCGGCTTTGACATACTTGGTGACCTTGGTGTCGTAGCCATAAACGAGGACGCGAGACTGGGGACAGTCCTTTGGGAGCAGATCCCGGGGCCAGTAGATGAACGGGTCGGGTCCCGGGGCCTCCCGCCGCTGATCCAGCTCTGCCGGCTGCGGGGACTTGCCATTCGGGGAAGATTTTCGGAGCCGCACGGAGAGCATGGCCCGCAGTGAATCCCTCTTCTTGCCGCGTTGCAATGGCAGAGAAGCCTGCCGTGGGGGCGCCGGTCTGTTGCAGGCCCATGTTGTGAAAGGGTGCCCCTGGAGCCCATGAACGATGATGATGCTAGAGAAGTCATTCGGGGTTTTTTTAGGAACCCTTTAAAAGTACAAAATTTTATTAAAAAAAAGGGGGGGGGGGGGGGGGGGGGAGGAGAGAAGGAGAGAAGGAAGAAAAGAAAATGGCAGAGAAAACGCACTCGACAACGGCGGTTCGTGCACTGCCCTCGGGTTCATGGACTATCGAGAGCCCCGTATCGCTGATTCCATTTGGGTATTGATGTTGTATGGGCATTTCTCGCAGGGCCCCACGCACCAAACTTCATTTTTTTCGTCCAGTGTTAGGATCGACTTTCGAGTCGCGATGAAATGAGGGAAATTGAAACTGGTGACATGTTGACGAAGCTGAGTGACGAACAAGGCTCGCGAGGCACACTCTGAGTGGCGGGGACGAGACGCAGCAAGGCTCATCACGCAGGGGTCTCGGCCCTCCTTTCCTTCTCTCCCGTCATTCAGCCAGGGCAGGAAACAGGAATACACGTGAGCTCGGTATTTAGTTACTGTCGCATCAGGGCGGGTGCAATGCAGGAGGTGTGGTGAGGTGGGTAAGCACGATAAGGTATGTACCTACCTAACCAGTGTGCAAGTAAAAGAATTCTAGGGTACCTTATGTATCCCAATATTTAGTTACACACAACTTAACCTACTTCGTAATTTCTCGTCCGTCGGTCCCGATTACCAACCGCCACGACGTTCCAATTTCCTAGCGACAGCTCGTCACACTGAGCAATCCCCATGTTAAGAGTTAGTCTCAGGGTCGAAATAAGAAACAGCGGGACGGAAGACGGAAGCAGGGAAGGGGTCCCCCCCTTCTTCAGGGTAAGGAAAGGAAACGTGGAAAAGAACAAAAAGAGAAGGAAAAACACTCGCTTCAACAGACGCGATCCAGTCTTGTTAAAACCATAAATAGGCAGGCCATGGTCGGTCGTCGGAGAAGGTCCCCAGCCCCTGCTCCCCCGCGTTCCCGGGTTCATGGTCCCCTGACTCGGCCCGACCCACCGGCCTGTGTCAAGACCGGAAAGGGTTTAGGAGGGCGGCTTTGTTCCGCACTTGCTTCTAACCGAGGCCTGTGATACAAGATCAACGATGGCTTTCGGGAAGGGCGAGGGCGAGGGCGAGAGGCAAGGGCGAGAGCGCGGGTGGAGGTAAAGGCGAGGAGAAGGGCGCTTGTTGAGCACCATGGCTGGCCTTTGTTGGTCTCTCCTATTTGATGATGGGTGGGCATCTCTTCTGTCCCTCTCTTACCTCCGTGATGGTTAGGTATTTATTTCTCTCCTTGCCATCCAGCAGCTTAGTTAGCACACGCTCCGTTACCTATTGTCCCCTCCACTTGTCCAGTAAGTGACCATGGAGCCGTCTAGCTCCAATAGGGGTTTCTTCCAGCAACAACCCGTCATCAAAAACCAGTTTTATGACGATGTTAGCCTCCAACGCATCACAAAGCGTACGCACTTCGTTTTATTAAGCCTTCTTCACCGTTCCCATCTCTCGTCTAAGCGACGAGCCTCCATCATGCTGACCTGGGCAGTGTTCCTCCCCTCCTCTCTCCTCGACCAGATCAGCCCAGAAGCCGGCCAGCTCGGCGATGACGTCCTCTCGCAACAAATCTTCGACTGGGTAACCGACGCCGAACACAATCAGCCCCATCTGCGTGGCTCGGGCCGAGACGCCTTTGGAAAGCCAGTGAGCGAGCTGGTTGTCACAGAGGGCTGGCGAAAGTTGCAAGAGTTCGGCATCCAAAAGGGGTAAGCAGGCCGACGCCAGCCTGGCTTCGTATACAGAGGAAATAATCACTGTCCAACGTGCTCACTGGCCCCGCAGTATCGTCGCGCTCAACTACGACTCCGATTATGGCCCGTACAATCGACTCGTCGAGTTCATCCGCTGCCACCTCTGGGAGGGGTCATGCGCCAACACCCTCTGCCCAGCTGCCATGCAGGACGGTGCTGCTCGGCTTCTCCAGCGTCATCTCTCGAAGGAGACCGGCCTCTCCCCGACCGAACGCCGGGTCTTCCAGAACGCGTTCGACCATCTGACCTCGCGCGACCCAACAAAGGCATGGACTAGTGGGCAGTGGATGACCGAGCGCACCGGCGGTAGTGATGTTCCCAAAACCGAGACCGTGGCCACTTACGACCCCTATCCGGACGTCTCTTCGACTCCTTTTGCCGACGTCGACGAGAAGATCCTCCTCGGCCCTTGGTCCATCTCGGGTTTTAAGTGGTTCTCGTCCGCAACTGACTCCCAGATGACCATCCTCCTCGCCAAAACCGACCCTTCCAAAGGCGTCAGCGCCTACTTCGCCCCGATGCGCAGCCACAACCCTTCCCTCGTCTCCCCGACCGGCATCCGCTGCGGCAGCGAGCTCTACGGCGTGACGATCCAGCGACTCAAGCATAATCTCGGCACGCAGTCCCTCCCGACCGACGAGCTCGAGCTCAACAACATGCGCGGGTGGCTGATCGGCGAAGAGGGCCAGGTCATCCGCGAGATCAACACTATCCTGACGATTACCCGCGTGCACACCACCGTCTCGTCTGTCGGCTACATGAGCCGCGCCCTCGCCGTGTCAAAGGGCTTCGCTCTCATCAGGGAAGTTGGCGTCGTCCGAGAGCGTCGACCTACCGCTCTCCTCCTACCCCCTGCACATGCTGCAACCTCGGCAGCAATCACCAACCCACTACC
>NT_165980.1:863370-878390 GCF_000143365.1 Chaetomium globosum CBS 148.51
CAGAACAAGACTGGGATAGTCAACGTTGATTTATTGCCAGTAAGTCCACCGTCGCATGTGCTCTAGGAAATCTATATGTTGTATGTTGCCGCTGAATGCTTGCTTGCAGAACTCGTAGAAAACTAACCGGCTCCCTTTTCCCAGTGCCAAAAAATAACCCAACTAACTCCCTTAACGAACAGGCTAGCAATTAATGCTGATGAATCATAATCATGAGAAATAGACAATTCGAAGAAATCGAAAAGTTAGTATTACCAATAACCCTTTCCCATCCAGTCCGCCTACCAAGTAAACATCATCAACGCCGGGTTCAGCAGGACAGGCAACGCAAAATGCGACGCCACCGTAGTCGCCAGCGGATAGATGCTATAGAAGGTGTTGATGCGCCACAAGTCGGGGAAGATGGTGTTGCCGCATATCATGAGGGCGGTGCAGGCGAAGCAGTACAGGAAAGTCCACTTGAAGCGGCGGATAATGCGCCATATCTCCGGGCCGAAGCGCACCTCCTCGAGCTCCTTGGCCGTCGCGCCCCAGGCCATGTCGATCTCGAAAAAGTGCGATAGGATAGCCTGGGACACGTGCAGCGAGATGCCGCCGAGGAAGATGCAGAACATGGGGATCCATTTGATGTTCTCAAAGTCTGCACTCGCGAGTTAGTGTATGGAGAAAGAGGGTTATAAGGGAGACGGAGACGCACATGCTGACAGTAGCGATCTTTCGCTCAACCGGTACCGCAGGACCGCCAACGCGAGATTACCCAACCCAGTAAAGACGACAATGATGGAGATGTAGATAGCGAACGAGTCGAGGTAGTACTTGTCGTACAGACCATAAAACCAGCCGGTAACAAAATAATTGCCCAGCGTCAGAAGCCACGCCGCGGCAATGGCGTAGTACGTCCCGATGTACGCCATGATAGTCATCTTCTTTGGGAACGGGATGCTAGAGCCGATAAACTTTTTGAACAACGGCGTGAACGGCCCGCGGACGAGCCAGAATCGCAGTGGGTGGAACAGGAGCTCGTTGCAGCCGTATGCGTACTTCTCCCAGCGGGCAAGCTCGTCGTAGACGGTCAAGCTGACGCCCTCCTTGAAACCGTCGCCCGTGTACGAGGCGTAGCGGAGCGTGTACTTAGCGACCTGCAAACGGAGCGACATGTCGAAGTCCTCCGATACGTGCGATTCGGACCAGTACTTTTCGTACCCATCCTCGTCCGTGAAGGCGGCCGCGTCTTGGAGAGCTTGCCACCGGAGGATGGCGTTGTGGCCGACGAAAGGGCAGGCGTCGCCCGACGCAACAGCGAAGGTAATGCAGGAGTAGATGAGGTTGGTGAACCAGGTAACGCTACGAGATGTCAGCATGTCTCTCGATCAACAAAAAGGGGACGGCTTCTACTCACCCATTCTCAAAGAACGAGTTGGTAACGTTCATGACGCCGGACTGGAACTGCAGAATAGCCACCTCCGGGCTCTGTTCCATCTCGCTGACGGCATCCAGCAGACAATCGTGCGGCACGCGAGTATCTGAGTCGATAAGCAAGATGTAGTCGCCAATGCGAATATTCCCTTCGGCCCAGGTGCGGCCTTCGTCCTCCTGCAACACGTCGGCGAGACATTGCTGGTAGGCGCCGTTCTCCTGCTCGTTGTTCCACTTACTGTCACGCTTGACGGCAAGCAGCTTATCCTCGACGCGGTTGCTGACGTGCAGGGCATAGTTCATGTTGCTGGCCTTCTTGAACTTGCCGCGGCGGAGGAACCGCTTTTCATCGGAGCCGGCCTCGGGATTGGGGTTATGCGCGGGGCGTGCGACCCAGCCGATGTTGTGTTCGTCGTAGAAGTCACGGCGGGCTTGGGCATCCTCGTCCGAAATGAGTTGCATGCCGTCGTCGTTGACAAAGATGTTGGCCGAGCCGCCCTGCATCTCGTAGGTGCTGATGGCCGCTTTCAGCGAGACAACCGTGGGCTTGATGACGGCTGTGAGGCCTTCCTTGTACACGGGCATCTGAATGGTGACGTGCGGCAGCGTCCCCTGGTCGCGGTTTATCCGTTGAGGGGGCTTGCCGCTATAGTACTTGCTGTTGTTGGCCACAGCTGAAATGGGCCCGAAGACTTGGAACAGACTGGTGATGATGGATTGAAAGAAGAACTGAACACAGTTAGCAAAAGCCCCTGGGTGGCCGAAGGGCGGTAGCACTCACCAAGCTGACGAACAACTGCGCCGGAGCCGAAGCCAGCAATGCGAACCTCAGATACGTCCCGTCGACCACGCTCTGGTACGCCAACCACCTCCAGCCCAGCGCAGGACACACGATCCAAAGTGCCAACGTAAGCCCGACCATGAACGCACTCTCCAGCCTCACCGGCCTCCTCTCCCCAGCCAACGCCTCCTCGAGCTGACCCGGATCCAGCTCCTGCACGGCGACCGCGGCGCCGCCCTTCTTCTCCCCGCCGGCATCATCCTCCTCGCCCTCATCATCCCCATTGCCCCAGATGATCTCAATAAACCTGGCCTCGAGAGTCTGCACCCTACTCAGCAACTTCTCCGGCTCGTCGTCCCACACGACCAGCATGCGCGCATCCTCGACAAATGCCGCGAAATGATGCAGCTGGCCGCGGGGCAGGTCAGCCATGGTGCGCAGCACCTGCACGCGCAGGCCGTCCGGCAGAGGGACGTAGTCGAGGTCGGTCTTGTGGATGATGGAGTCGAGCAGGGCGCGGACGACGGGGGTGTTGACGGTCATGGCGCAGCGCACGTTCATCTGGGCGACGACGGCGAACAGCGAGTCCGGGATGGCGGCCATCTGCGGCGGGCAGCAAGCGAAGGCGCCGCGGGCCTTCTTCAGCACCACGCCTTCGTAGGGGTCCGCCCCGGACGCGTACTGCTTGCGCAGCTGCTGCTCGTACAGCCAGTTGACCATCATGTCGTTGCGGATCTCGTTGATGGTCTCCGAGTCGCGGCTGCGGGCGTCGTGCGCCGGGAGGAAGGAGTGGCGGAGCGACGGGGCCCGGGAGGTGTGCGGGCTGGTTTTGGCCGTCTCGGGCGTCTGGCGGCCATGTTGGTGGGTTACTGAGAGGGCCGCGCCCGGTACGGAGAGCATACTCCCCTGGGCGGAAGGTGGGACGGTCTCGGAGCCGGCTGTTGGTGGTGGAGGTGCGCCGGCTGCTAACCTGGAGTCCTTCCCTTGTGGTTGGATAGGTTGGAGCTGATGCGATCCCTGGGACCGAGCGCCTGCTGCCTGTGTCCCCCCATTGCTTCCCTTCTGCTCCTCCTCCGATGTCGTAGGGGTGAGGTACGATTTGAATTTTTTCATGTTGGTAACGATTGGACCGGGTCGAGAACGCAATGGCTGGCTGCCTTGGCGAGGGTGAGTCCCGGAACACCCTGTCACCTCTGCTTCAACTTGAGCGCGTCTCTCAAACAATTACACCTCCCCGTTGCCGTGGGCCGCTCTGGGAAGATCCTCAGGTAGGGGGAAGACAAACGGGAACCAGAGAACTGGGAACGGGTGATCGACAGGTGTGGAAGCTAAAGGGAAGAGGAAAAGAAGCGAGCCGGGTAGCTGGGTGTGCCGTGCAGGTTCATCCGGGATATGAGGGTACCCCTGTGAAAGTCACTCGTTAGCGCTGGGAGGAGGCTCGAGGCCCTACCCGCATCGGGGCCAGATGGCGTTCACGAAAAGGGAACTGGACCAGCTGAACGGGTGCTGCAGCCAAGGACGCCCGAAGCCATCAATAGCTTGCCGTTTTACCGTGGCCGTTAATTACTTTTGTGGCTGCTTCGACAGAAGAAGTCCTTGGGTTCGCCAAGCAAGACGTTGGAAAAAGCCGCCTGTCTCGCTTTCTGTCAGACTGGCGCTAAGTTCTAACCTAGGATGTTTCGGCGCCTCGTTCATGGCCGTCTCGTCGTCGTTTTCCGTTCACGACGGCGGCACCACGGCACTTGCGACAAAGCAGGGAATATCCTGTGGCAAAAACTCCACGGCGCTGGGTCGACCGAGACTTTTGCGTTGGTTCGTCAGGTCCTCCCCTGCCCTGCAGGACTCAGCTCCTCAGCTAGCAAATGTTCTGGATTTTCGAGCTCCGCTCCCGTCGATGCCGGAGCTCCACGACCACGGCCCAGTCCGGAAAGAAGTGAATATTTCAGCCTCTCAACTCTCCGAAGCGTCTCGACCCCTGGCCACTGCATGGTTGCGTTGTGATCTGGCCCGCCGTCCATTCCCGATGCGGAAGAAACTAGCGGTTATCTCTGAGATCGCAACACCCATTGCTCTTGCAGGGCTTGTCGATCGTTTCCTAGACAGGGGGGCGCCAGAAGCCGCAAACGCGGCCCTCTCTGCACTTCTTGTTGCGTTGTCAGAGCGCTAGGTAACCTGAGCTGCACGTCTGTCTCCCGGCGAGAGAAAGAAGAGAAGCATGGTTGCGCGAAAAAAAAAAAACGAATACCCCCTACCACGCCATGCCCCACATAGCTGGATGCGGACGACCGACCGCACCAGTAAACGATGCCCTCATTTTGGTTGGCCAGGGGCAAGTCTGTGTGCTGTCACGGATAGCAGAATCGAGCAAAACAGAGAACTGAAGACTTCAGCTCTGCTCGGGGAGACTCCGGCCAGCGCCAGCGACAACCCCAATGCCCCAATGCATGAAGGATGGGGGGGGGGCTCTTTGCCTTCGTTTTCTCCAAGTGAAGGCTCAAACCCGTCTCGAGATCGGAATGTCAGCGCGAATGTAACTGTCACCCCACGATCGCATGGCCTGCAACCCTTTCTTGAACGCCACTTCAGGAGAGCGTCCAACCACGGCGAAGACGACACTGCGGCTCTGAAACCCCCCACGCGGCGCCGCGGCTGATGCCTGTTTGTTGGTGTTCATTTCTGAGAAAAACTTCCCACCCAGCGCAAGGCGTCAAATGTGATCAGTATTATGGATGTCTCGGTTCTTCCATGGTTGCAGGCGCACAACATCTCGCTTTTCTGATGTCACGTCGTATTCGTCGACTCGTGCCGTCTTTGAATCCTCGCTACTCTCCGCGCGGAAAAGATCGACAATCGCTGGCTAAAGATAGACGACGCGGGGCTGCCAAGGATCGCCGTGGTCGTGTTGAAAAAAAGGTTGCCAAAGCCGTTATCATTGGGCCTGTGAGCCGTTCTCATCATGGCTCCACTGATACAGCTGATACACGTCTGGTGTCTCGAGACGACGGACTTGCAGAAAACTATTGTAGAGTTATTAGTTATCTTTCATCGGCGTCGCCCATCACCGCCCAATTCATACCTGACCGCCGGATATATCGCATCTCCGAAACCCCACCGACGATGAGCTGGAAGATATGACCAGAACTCGATACTTTAGACGCAATACTATTTTTCCAGGTAAAAAGTGACAGGAGAATCCATTGGCATATTTCCAGAACAAATCCATGAATTCAACAGGCTAGCCTTTCGGGAGTTTTTGGCCAGTTCCAATCGCTCCGAGAGAAACGGTATTATTCAGATTGATCCATCACGTTGAGATCGGCCGTGGACAAAAAAACGGAGGGGCACGATATAACTGGATGCCGAAATCATCGCGATGGAGACTCGAGACGAACAATTTGGCGATTGAGATGGAAAGAACAAAAACGTCACATGGCCGAATGCAGCGGTCTATCTCGAGCGGCGGTGTCGGTTTTGTTAGTGTTTACAAGAAACTGCCAGCCAAAGTCTTAACTGTGGGGAGGCGGGGTCGCTGCCACCTGGTAAGCAGCATATCAAGCTTCGGCGTTCGGGAAGCAACTTCCTCGAAGACAACTTGCCAGCATTCAACACGCCAAACTGGCATCAAGCCAGTCAGCTCATCACTACGATGACCACCCAACTGGTTTCTTCAATTTTATGATCCCTCTTTTGAGCACTTGCTGTCTCTTAGTACCATTTCATTTGTGATCAGCGTTTTCAGGTCGAGGTACACAGAGCCCGGGTCTATCGAGGCAACATTTGGGTTGTCACACCGATACGATTTCTCGTAATTCTACATCGCACAGCATCTCCCAGCATGGCCGTGTTTGTGGACTTGGGCGAGGACGACAATGAGTCTCCTCAAGACGGCCAGCCGGTGTGGAACGGCCCAATTGACGCCCTCAAGCCAGTACCGGTATCGGCGGCAGGTTTAAATCTTCCTGGCGATGGAGGCATCGGCGCCGGCAATGCTACGTGGGAGGAACGCGAGAAGGCTCACGGGCTCGCTGCTAGAGAGAATCCCAACCAGAACTCCATGACACAGGCCTTGGGATGCTATCCGTAGGCTACACCACCCTGCATGCATCCTCTCAGCTGCATGAAATCATCAACCCCTTGGCAGTTTTAGTTCTGCCAAGGGCAACTTTGCTGACTCGATGACCAGCATCGCCATGTCGATTGCCGCTTCCATTGACCTCAATACGCTCGATAACCTGTCGCGGACCTGCCGCCAGATCCGCCAGGGGTTGCTGCAGTACCGCACAATGCTGCTCGTCTCAACCATGCATTGCATCAACGCGCAGGCCCCCGTCGACCCGGAAGACACATTTAGATACCGGGCCCGGGCTAGCAACTGGTATTACATGCAGGATGCGGGCAGATCGAGCTATAATGGCAAGTCGGGCCGGTGTGCTCGAGACATGGTGGCCGGGTGTCGGCGGTGCGGCGTCGTGGTTTGTAGGGTGAGCCTGAACCAACAATGGATCACTTCGGTAAACACGCAATTAACTTGCCCTCTTAGAACTGTGCTATAAAACCTCCGGCGCCTATCGTGTTGCGGGACCGTCACCGGCGTCTCTGCGGGCCATGCGTGGCAGCACCCCTTGGCTCGCTGGTCAAGCCGCGGCTCGGGCCAGAGATTCGGATTGATTCCGACGACATGGAACGGGCGATCTGCGGGTGCGGTTCTGGAGGTGTCTGGCTTTGCCAGCCCTGTGGGAGGTCCATCCGCGGCGATGACTCCGAATACAGGGGGTAACTCATCCCATCTCCGTCCTTCCCATTTTTTGTTCACTGACACTCTGCACCAGCATCTGGCGATGGCGGAACCAATACACCCAGATTCACGGCGGTCTTGGCACGGGCATCGGTGAAGGCGACCGCGGCGTCATCTGCGGGCGCGAGACTGAGTGCTGCGCGGCGCGGGAGCGCGAGCAGGAGATGGACGGTGACGCCGAGGACGCGCGCGATGCTGAGTACTTCCAGCTGGCCGCGGCGACCCCGCCCAGTGGTGGCAGCAGCACTGGCACGCCATCCCTGGCGCCTTGGACGGCTGCCATGAGCGGGGCCGGCAGTAGCTCGGCCAGCCTTAGTAGCCTGGTCAGCTCGTCTGGCGCATCGGTTCAGGACAGGAGAACGCCCAGCCCTGCCATAAAACCGGGGTATGAGAGACACGAGGTGGAGGGGATTGGCGGGGTCATGAAGAATATGCGGGTGCGGATGGTGAAGGTGGGCGCGTGCGTGCCCGAGTGGGATGATGAGCGGGCGAGGGGGGAGATCCTGGGGCGCGAGGTTCAGGGGAAGCGCCGGAGTTGGTGTGGTTGGTGTCGGCGGGTCATCCCGTCATGCAAGGACTATGAAATGGATAGACAGGCGGATAGAAAGGGGAAGGGCAAGGCCAAGGAGGGTTCGGAAGGGTGACGGCTTGTTTGATGCGGGACGGCACGGAATTACGCTTTTCCACCTTACGAACGGGGATAGGGGAATATGCCGAGTGTGACCTCGAACTCGCTGCTACTTTCAATTAGTTCTTTCTTCAGCAACACGATTGTAGGACCGAGACAGGGCCATCCAGCAACAGGCGGCGGTGATTCAGCGTCGAGAGGAATATACAAGGTACATTTTGCATTATACAGTGGGAGGCTAGCAACACCAGCCATCGTCCCCATTTTTGCTGTCCTACAGATCCGCCCATGCCCGCCGTTGACCGCCGAATGCTTGCCCTCCAGTGCTCGTACAGTGAACATTTCCGTCTTCCCAAATCGTGACTATTTGGATCGTGCCTATTTGTTGCAAAGCTTCCGCTCAGAACACCACCCGAGACACCGCACTCTGTTAGATGCAGTGTCTGTCCCCCCCGTCACCAACAAGCCCGCCTCGCCAGTGCCAGCAGCACTGGCATCATCATAGCGGACCGGCCTTCGCCCATAACCACCTACCCTCCCCTAGGTACTCCCACCCCATCCATCCAACCCTATCCGCCCGCAGGACAAAGCCACAGCCAC
This sequence comes from Chaetomium globosum CBS 148.51, assembly GCF_000143365.1. Lineage (NCBI taxonomy): Eukaryota > Fungi > Ascomycota > Sordariomycetes > Sordariales > Chaetomiaceae > Chaetomium > Chaetomium globosum. The sequence goes on from NT_165980.1 coordinate 871,591, forward strand.
AGCAACCACACACACTCTACAACTCGCCCCTAAACAGCATGCCCATCCTCGCCCTGCGCTCGTCCCGCGCGGCCGCGCGGCGCGGGCCCCAGCGCGCCTTGGTGGCCTCCAGCTCGGCCTGCACCTTCTCGCGGTGGCCGCTGGGCGCCTGGCAGCACATGAGCACAAACAGCTTGCTGCAGCGGAAGCGCATCGACAGGTTCTGCACGCTGTTGGCGACGGGGTCCGCCGCGCGCAGCCGCCGCATCTCCTCGATATCGGCCTTGGTCAGGTGGTGCCGCGCCCGGTAGCGCGGCTCGCCTTCAATGGAGGGGAAGAGGTCCGTTGGTGATGGGGAGGATGGTGATGTGCTGTCGGGCGGTGTTGGTTGGTGGTGGGTGGGGTTGTTGGCGGGGGAGGGGTAGTTGATGGTGGTGGAGGCGGCGAAGAGTTCCGAGGCGAGGTTGGCGCGCCGCCGCGGGTCTTGCTTGGGGAGGAACTTGAAGGGCGTGTGGAAGACGGAGGCGGCGGAGGAGGGGGGGTTGTAGATGATTTGTCCCGTGGTGGGGCGGGCGTTGCGGTCGGCGGCGCTGCTGTTGGGGTTGAGGAAGGACCCGTGCGGGGGGATGTTGAGCGCTCGGCGTGTGCGTGCGGACGTCGATTTCTGGCGGACGCCCGAGGGGACGGCGGTGGTGCCGCTCAGAACGAGCCGGGAAGATACCGGGGCCGAGAGGACGACCTGCCGGCAGCAGGAGACTGCCGGCCTTGTTACAATGGTCTCCATGGTGGTCGGTCGGGGAATTGGATCGCAGAGAAGGAGCCAAGTACGGGAAAGGCGGATCCTTCGACGTGGATGGGCACAAAACTGTCGACTGGCGATAAAGAAGGAGAGGGAGCGATGGGGCAGCTGCAATTCGGAATTGGCTTGTCTGGTGTGCTGTCGGGGCCGCCGTCCACCTCCTTCGCTCTCGACAAGTGCGGTTTGGAGTCGCGATGCGAATCAACTTTTTCTTGGGCGTCGGCGGAAGTTGTCACGTGAATTTTGAGATTCTTTTGGTCCACTCCGGTTCCCCAAGCCAATCATGGTAGCGCCGGGTTTATGCCTCCGTGCCTCCGGCCGAGTGGAGCTTGGTTGAACCGGCTCGGGCCGGCCATGGGTCGGGATGAACGGCGGACGGCATCCGGCTCTTTGCTCGTTATAATGGGCAACCTATTGTACATACATACTTCTGAGAAGTGCAAGTGGAATGCTATAAAAATTGGCTAAAGCCGGGAGGCGTTGCTGGGATTGATATATCGAAACGAAACGGGAGATTCTATTATTTCCTATAAACTATGCCCTTGGGGCAACAATGTCATCAGTCTCTGTGGTCTTGACTAATTGCGCTGAGAAAAGAGCCGTAGACCAAGAGGACTTGTTTTTGCTGGTTTGCCTTGAGCCGTCGGTGCCGGTGCACCTTCTGCGATCGTCAAACCGAATCCTGCAACTTCCGCTCAGCCCAAAGCAGCCAACCACAGACCGCGGTAGGCGACAAGGCAGGCGCAGCGTCGTATTTTGGTCTCCCCCCTAACCCCTCGCGTCTTCTCGATATCCCACATCCACATGCTTCGCGCCAGCTTGGCTAAAAACGACCTACACTAGGAAGCGAACGGTTAACAATCTAACTAGCGCCAAGGAGCAGGCTGACTGCGAAACAATGTCGGCAAGGGTCTTCTTTGGAGAGGTAACGTTGGAGTGGTTTGCGCTGATGCAACACAAGCAAATCTGGGCGAATCTTGGGCCCCCAATACAGTGCTTTGGAGCGCAGGTCAATCGTTCCCGTCCTTGATTATCGATGTTACCGTCTGACAGCAGCTCCACAGGGGCAAGACCTCGGAATCTGCCTTTTGCTCTCTCCCCTCCCATCTTGGGAAAAATCATTGTCGATGTACTCATCCGCACGTTTCCCGGCCCCTTGATGTTGCGTTGGACGCCCTCCCACCATGTCTTCTCCTGAGCGACGGCCAATGCCGACTCTGCTCGTCTTTCTCGGCTTGTGTTGTGCCTTTGCTGTCGCGGTCCTGGAAGTGCCTGCGCGCAACACCTTTCTCGTTCGAGAAAAGTCGGCCGGTCTCTCTCCCCTGGCGCTTTCTTCTTGTTCGCGTGACATTCTGACAGAGAAAAAGCGACCGTACTAGGCGACTATGTCTACGTTGACGGGGGCGAGCTCTCGCAATGGTCGGTGAATCGGGTCCGTGAAGGTACGCGATCGACTGCCCCATCCCGCCTCCCGATCCATGAAGATCCACCGATTTTTCAAGAGGTCGGGTTTTGGGTGTTGGGAAGTGCTGAAGAAACGCCTCCAGGAATTGCGGTCGAATCCACGCTCTCCATCGACATTAGCCGGTCGTGGACTACCAGCGATGTCTCGATCCGTTCGATCAAGAAAACTGGCCCGTTAAAGTCCAGCTTAGTCCTGTGGACGGACAGTCAGGCTGGAGAATTCTACTCATGGGGCGGCGAGTTTCCGCCGAGTGTGCATGAAAATATTACAGAACCCGAGCTCTGGAAATTCACGGCCGACGGCGAGGGTGGGGGAGAATGGTCGATTGTGAAACCTGCGAACGGGGGGGCTTTCGCCGACATCCATTCCGGCACGTTGGCTGCGTCCGCAAATACAGACAATACAGCGTTCGTGATCGGCGGGGAGATCCAAAGATTCTCGGAACCCGACCGCAACGGTTCAACTCAGGTCCTAGGGGGGATGGTGACGTTCAACATGGCGTCGCGCGTGTGGACGAATGAGACGGACAACAGTCCCTTTGGCACGTTGGTTGGGGCGAGCGCTCACTATCTCCCGTCCTTCGGAGTCGACGGCGTGATCATCACGCTTGGCGGGCTCACCCCTTCGTTAGTGGGCCGCTGGGACGGCAAGGTGCCAGCCCTGGACTTTTACAACCTCACTTTCTTCAATCCTGTGACAAAGAAGACTTACTGGCAGCTGACGAGCGGTGATATTCCTCCTTCGCCACGGATACAAGCATGCACGGCTATTATCAAGACTGCTGATGGCGGCTACGATATGTGAGTTATTACCTGGGTCTTAATAAAGCGCGCGAAGTCGCTGACAACCTTCTCAGCTTCCTCGCTGGCGGAGTCAACCGACGCGACTTGTTCACCTACCAGGACGCATACGTCTTGAGCCTGCCGGGGTTTGTATGGAGAAAGGCCCCAAACATGCCGTACAGCGCGCGAGGGGATGCCACATGCGTGCAAATAGGCGGCCGGCAGGTGCTCAGCCTGTTTGGAAAGGATGTCTGGAAGCTCACTGATGACCCGGCACCCAACGGGATGCTCTTATTTGACATGACGGACATGCAGTGGAAGGACTCGTATGATGCGGCTGCGGGGGCATATGAGAGACCCAGCGTTCTCGAGACTTGGTATAACAACGGGTAGGCATTCCGCAGCTTTGCTCGGGCTCTAAGGGTTTCGTGCCCGAGCGTCTAGCTAACGGGATCATAGGTCGTTCGATCAGGTCGATTGGTCCTCGGAGGAAGTACGGCGATTGTTTGCGCGCAGGTCCACCACGCCGCCTAGCTCCAGTAAGTGATCATGACATGTCTAGAACCATATATCTGGGGCACGCATGCTGATTTTCCCCCCTAGCACAAAGTTCGGGGCCCTCACCTACTGGATCCGGCGGCCCCGATCCCACCTCGACAGGCGAACCAGAGTCCTCAAGCACTCCGGTTGGCGCCATCGTTGGAGGGGTTGTGGGCGGCATTGGGGGACTGGCCTTGATCGCAGTGGCCGTGTGGATATTCCTCCGACGTCGCAAGCAGGGCACGTTGGTCGGCTCGATCCAGGACAACAGCACCGATGGAGCTGGCGAGATCAAGTACCCAGGGGTTCCGGAGGCCGACGCTCCCCACGGCCACACCGAACTGTCGTCACCCCGCTCACCTGTCGAAATGGATCCTCGAGGTCTGCCGGTCGAGATAAATAACAACACGCCTGGTTATTATCATGAGGCGGATTCGCGCGTCTATCATGAAATGGATCCCCAGGCGCAGGCGTTCGAGATGGACCCGCAACAACGGACGTATGAGATGGATGCTTCACGGTACGGGAGGGGATACTAGGTGGTTCTCTGTGGTGATACCCAGCCTGCGCCCAAGATGCGGGCACATGTGCGTGTACATACATGCGGACAGACATACGAACATATACATGCTCCAGAGCAGAAACTGCGATGCTTGCGTCAGCCTGCCCCTTGCCTATTTCCAAGATCCGGTGTGGTCCCATAAGATCCCTGCGAGCGTGTAAGAGAGAATCCGAAGGTCGATGCTAACAACCGAAGGTCGGTTTCGGCCGGGTCTGAGGTAGGTTGGCTGCTGGGGCGCAGTCAGGGGCCTGCAATATTAGAATTAATGCCTGAAGCAGTCGTACTTGTTTGTATGCACCTGCATATTTGACCTGCTAAGACACCCGAACACGGCGACATCTGAGACCTACCTTACCTTACAGACCTACATAAGGTACCTGACCTGTTGTGTATGTACCTAGGTGGGATCGGAGTCTGTCAACCTAACCTACTGAACCTACCTGCAACGTACGGAAAAAGTGCAAGCGAGTCCAAAGATTCCACTTCATTCCAGCACCCGTTTTAGGTCTTGCTCGTCTTGGCAGCTGTGCTTGGGTGGGCCTGCAATACGTCGTTAAGGGACCGACCGAACTGAATCACACCCCTCTTTCAGCCTGGGAGCGCTACCAAACAGCGTCATTCCCTGTTGATCGCGATTTGCGTCCGGAGGTCACCGGGTCGCCTGTCCTTCGCTTCGTGGCTGCCCCGAGGACAAAGCAAAGTGACGAGACAATCCATCCAATCCCTTTTGCGATTTATAATAACTAACACGCCCGCATCCTGATCTAAGTAGTTACTTCTACTTCTCGATCCACACTTCTCCCTCGCGCATCCCGATCCCCATCACCTTGCCGCCGCGTTTACCCCCCCAACGGAACTGACCGACCCGGATCCGGCAAGCGAAAGAAAGACCAGAAACACGAGAGACGGAGACCAGGGCGGTACGGGGGATTCAGGAACCGGGAAAGCCGCGTCTTCCTGCAACCTGCATCACACTTTTGCGCCAGACCCGAAGCCCGTCCAGAAAGGCACCAACCATTGTGCTCCAAACAGAAACCAGAAAGCATCAACCCTCACCACACCCGGTTTTTCTCGGTCGCTCAGCTGTCCCCGCGTCGCACCGAGCCCGGGCCTAGAGCCAAGGTACGACCGCACTCTATTCCGTGGTTATTGGTTCCAGACAGAGACGCACTTTATCGTCGATATATTCGCGGCGAATCGGGAAATCTGTCCACCAGTCGCACACATATTGTCTTCACCTTGTCACAACACCCCCCCTCGTTCCACCACCCGCATACTATCTCCAGTTATCATCCATCACCCACTCAACCCCATTCCCCGTCGGGGGAACGGCATCGCTAACAGCTCCACCTTTCCTAACAGACGTGGACGCAAACTTGAACCCGACTTACCCCATCTCTCCGCGATCCCCCACTTCGCCCTCACCACACACCTATCGCGACAAGATGAGTCTCGCGACCGCAGCGCCCGCCCAGGGTAGCACCGCAATTCCCACACTGGCCGAGCCGTTGATTACAGAACGAGGCGAAATTAACGCCCAAGGTCAGAGCGAGTCGGAACTGTTAGCCCGGAGGGAGGCGTCAAAAGCCGCCGAAGGTGATGAGAAGAAGAAAAAGAAGCGCAGCCTTTTTGGTTTCGGTAAGAAGAAGGAGCCTGCCCAGCCTGCTCCCACCAGCAAACCTACCCCCGCGACAACTCGTACCACGGCCACTTCCCCCATCCAAACCGACCGCGCCCGGTTCTCCCCTTCTTCTCCAGGCCGCGCAGGCTTTGGCTCCTCCCCACGCCTTGCCTCGCCCGCCGGCAGCCAGATTTTCGAGCGCAACGTCCAAGAAAGCAGCGCCGCGCTGATGCCCAGCTCCCCCGCCATCCCCTCGCACATCCAAACCGAGAATTACATCCCCCCGGTCCTCGACGCCTCCTCCGAAGCCATTACCGACGACCACCTCAATCCGGACACCGTCGAGATCATCACCCACACCTCCCATCAACCCGCCTCGGTCAACGTAACCGGCCTGAGCCCCTATGCCGAGCCTTCCTGGGCCGACGAGCTTGCCGCCTTCTCGGCTACCACCACCACCACCACTGCCGATACGGCTTCCAACTACGGCAGCTTTGATACCACCGACGTCCGCCGCCTGTCCTTCATCTCCTTCGCCGACGTCGTCCAAGCCGAGCACGGCGGCTTCTCCGCCGGCAGCCCCTCGCGCGACAGCATACACCTGGCGGGGCTGACCTCCTTCGCCTCGGCCAACCACAACCGCTCCCCCTCCCCCATCCGCTCGCCCGTCTCCTCGGCCGGCGGCGGCGGCCCCGGCGGCGTGAGCCCGCCGCTGAGCAAGAGCGGGTCGGTCAAGGGCGGCCTGGAGGCCGCGGCGCGGGCGAGAGCGTCGTCGCCCTCCGGCACCGGCGGCAAGTCCCTCGGCAGCCCCACCAGCATGATGAGCATGTCGCTTTCGCCGGTCCCGGCCAACGGGGGGGAGATCGCCATCGAGACTATGACGCAGGCGCTGAGGAGAACTGGAAGCGGGGATTTGAGTGTTGGTGGGAATGGCGTGAGGAGTTTCCGGGAAGTCCTATCTGATGATTGAAATGAGTTTTTGTGTCGGTGATCAATTTGGGACAGGGAAAGGGGGAAAGGGGGGGAGGGGAAGTTGGGGAAGGGATGTGTTG
>NT_165980.1:878503-889791 GCF_000143365.1 Chaetomium globosum CBS 148.51
TAGAGATTTGGGATTTGGGGGACTATCGGAAGGGGGAACTGGCGTTTTTTGTCCCTTGTTTTCATGTTTTCTATCTCTCAGTTCTGTTTCTCCGTTTTGTTTTTGTTTTGTTGTTTCGCGTGCGCAAATACCAAATTTGCATGTTTCCCTGGAGGGATGGGATGGATGGATGGATATCTACGGATGGGATGGACAGTCGATCGATTGGAATTGCTGTTTTTGTCTTCTCTTCTACCTGCCTGAGGGCTGTTGATTACTGTGGTTTGTCTTCTTGGTTGGCTGTTCGGTGGATTGGGATGGGATGCGTGGTGGGAGTTCCTTGAACGCGTGTGTGTGGATGGTTGATATGGTTTGGGTATTGCCTCCCCCGGCTGCCCGTTGCGTTGCACTTGTCGACTTGTCGATTTCGGTATGCTATTTACCTACCTATATGGCTTGGTGCCCTGGCCGCGTGGTAGCGGCTGAGGGTGAACATGATTTGTTTCCCTCGCATTCTTTTTTGTCTGGGTTCCTTGCTGTTACTGCCGGGTTGTGATTCCTCAGCAACGTCCTTGGTCTCTTTGCCTTATGCGGTGATTGGTGGGTGTAGGGTTCGGTTTGGTATTGGTATTTGGCCTTGAGCGTATTGGGTTGGCGGCGGAAGCGTGTGTCGAAACGAAAGGGGGCAAAAAAACTGAGGTTTGTTTACAAGTTGGTTTTCTGGGGGACGCTGGCAATAGCGTGACTCGGGCTCTTCAGCAACAGCAAAGTCTTCGATGGGCAGGGAGACCTCTATGGTATGTCTGGGATAGGTATGGGGTACTGTACTTGCTGAAGTAGGTGAAAAGGCTGGTGTGATTATTCGTTTCGGTTGAGACTTTAATTCAAGGGGTGGCTATACAAACAGACCCCTTTATCGTTTGGGGGAGGTAGTCTCCAAGGGGCCTATCTTATTTCTTCTCCCCCACGCTGTTTACATCGCGGAAGAGACAGTGTTTCCGCTGGGTCTTGGGCACTCTGCCCGCCCTTCTCTTCCATTCCAACTTTCATGACTTCCCGCACACAACACCAACCGCTACCTAGTTATTCCGCGCGCCCGAAGGCATTTAATCCAGCCCACCGCTGCCTCCTTCCAGCCAGAGTCGAAAGTCAGTGGCGCAGTAGTAACAACCGCAACTTGTGGGCGCCATCGGGACACCACACTGCGGATCGTGCAAAGGTAAGCCGCTCCTGGGTTCGACTCTTGCTACCATCCCTTTTGCTTCATTTTTGGTCTTTTTGGACCGGAGTCATTCAATCAAACCCCCAACTTACTTTCTAAATTAATATGACTACTTGCGTAGGTGAGAGTGAGGTGACTACACGCCTTCCAAATAGAAAAAAAAGAAAAATTAAAGAAAAAGGAGAAATCTCTTGCTTTCTGGGCATCTTACCTACCTTCCATTTCTCAACAGCCAACCATGGATAGGAATCCATCGATGATTCAACGAGCCCAAGAAAACCGACCGGTCTCCCAATCAATACCATCAGCATCACACGCCCTTATCTTGTTCTGCAATCATCAGGCACGATCGATCACACAAGCAGCTTAAACGGTCATTAAATCATATTGCCACGGCCAAGACATAACAAATGTCATATAAATTTCAACACGCACACGTCAAGCTCAAAAACAGCTCACTCCTCCTAAACAACTCTCGCCCCAAACACCACTTCAAACCCCAAGGGAGACAGACAGACAACTACCTGACATAACCCCCCGCCTCCCCCCACCAGACCTCCCGTTAAACACCCCCAATAGGTAGTCAAGCTCTTTCCTTCCTCACACCTATCCCAAGCAACCAGCAGCTGCCGAGGACCCCCCTCCTCTCTCTCACCTCACACCTCACTGAGGTAGCCAACCCCCGACAAACACCCACAGCAGCACAGCCTCTCCCAGCCTACCGGTCATCCACTCACTCCATATGAGGCCCCCAATTCGAGCAAAAGCGGATCGGGAAATCGGAGGTGGGAGCGGTGATGGGGTGTGGGGGATGGTGTCATGCAACAGTATGCGGAGGGGGGGCTGTGCAAAACCTTATTTTGACGGTAGGCTACTTTAGTGTTGAGTGCTTGGGTTTGATAAGCGAGAGAGCTGTGGTGCTGAAGTGGTGGCTACTGGAGAGCTTAGTCTTGATTTACTTGGGGGAGTACATACATACAAACAATGGAGTGGTGGTGAGTTGGTGAAACACCGATGCCAAAAATCACCACAGGTATGGGGTGTATTTGCAAGTCAAGGGGAGTGGGGAACTCGGAAACACTCAAGTCACTCAGTATCCAGTGCCGATGCGTGTCAGTCGGTTTTGGGATCGCGGCTAGTCTGTTTCGGCTCCTAGAAGGATGCAATAGCTGTGGGGAAGGACAAGGTAATTTTGACATCGGGCCACTGCTGTACAATGGGTGACGCAATACAGGAGCGAACTGGTCGTTTGCTAGGCGCTGTTTAGAAATGGGTCCAGTCACTTCCACGGGGCAGACGCAGTCCCAGTCTTATGTCCCAAGCCAGCAGCAGCCCGTTACCTAGAAGGGACCCCACGGAAGCAACACATAATCACGACCACAGCCAAGCAGTCACCGCAATACCCGCAACAAAACTATGCGTGACAAACCAGTGGGCACATCCCACACATTTGAATTCGTCATCTGCCTCTGTCCACAGAGACAAGTTGGTATCAAAGCTAAAACAAACCACAGACAACCAACCACGAACCCAGTTCCAAGACAGGCAGGCAGATCTGCTGCATAACTCATCCATTCGCGCACACTCGTTATCAACATAAAAGGCATCATAACAGCGCCACCCACACTTAAAAAACTCAAACCCGAACCTCGGACTTTTCGTCGTCCTCGAACTTGGCCTTGGAGACCTTGTCGCCGATGGCGCCCTTGGGCAGCATGTTGAGCTGGTCCTCCTGCTTGTCGAGGTGGCGGAACTGGATCCAGAACATGGTGCCGCCAAAGACGGCAAGGATGGCGACGACGGCATAGTTCCAGACGAGGAGCGGGTCGTCGGCGAGGGGCACGAGGGCGAAGCCGATGGCGGACGAGATGGCGTTCATGAACAGGGCCACCGACTGCACCATGGAGCGCATGTTGGCGGGCGCCTTGGAGTGGGCGTACTCGAGCGAGGTGATGGAGGCCATGATCTCGGAGAAGGCAATGAGCACGTAGGAGCCCGTCTGCGCCCACATGCTGAGCGGGGAACGAGCGCACTCAACGTCGGTGCCGGGGACCAGGCCGTTGGCGTAGTTGCCGCACTCGTTCTTCTGGTAGATGTAGTATTGGATGACACAAGCCCAGATCATGGCGCCGGCCGCGACGTAGTAACCGATGGCAATACGCTTGAGGGGGGTAGGGTTAATGCGCATCTTGCGCAATGCCGGGTAGACGACGCTATCGAGCAGCGGAATCATGATGATCAGGGCGAAGGGGTTGAGGTTGTTCATGACATCGTTGGGAACGCCGCCGACCTGCATAGTAGCGGCCTGCGAAACCAAGTTGTTGTTGACTAGGAAGCGTCAGTACGGCGTCGCCGACAGCAGCTGGCGAGGGGGGCGGTAGGTAGCTTACTTTGGTTGTAGCAAAGCCAGAAAAGGGGGTACCACAAAAAGACAGCGCAGGCGTTGAAACCACGGTGAACCTCGTCAACCCAAGCGTCATTGAAGTCCATCCACTTGGGCTTGGAGGCAGCGTCAAACTTGGACGGCTTGACATTTTCCCAAAAGGTGCCGTCGTGTAGTTGCCGGTATGTCTTAACGGGGTTGATGGACCAGCGGCCCTTGTTGGCGAGCAAGAAAAGCTTGAAGGACCGGCCGAGGACGGAACCTTCGGGCGGGACGCGCTTGTAGCGACGGCGGCCCCAGAGCAGGACCAGAGGGCAGAGGGAGAGAAGGATGGTGGGGAGCGTGAAAGACAGCCAGAAGCCGACGTAGTGCTCGCAGTAGACCATGGCGATCTGACCGCACAGGGCGCCGATGTTAATGAACAGGTAGAAGTAGTGGTACACGCGCGAAGCTGTCGCCGCGGGATCGACGACAACGCGCTCGCCGCCCGGCAGTGTCCTGACAACCATCCTCTCGAGGTCGAGCTGCTCGACAATGAGGGGGTTGACGTTGGGCTTGAAACCACCAGTACCGATACCCATGAAGATGATACCGACGACCAAGGCACCCAGGGAGCCGTTGGGGTTCTTGATAACAGGAGGAAGACCGGCAACGATGAGGATAAGGTGGCCAAGGATGTCGATTAAGAGGGCGGTACCGATGGTCCGGAAGCGGCCGAGGTAGCTGTCGGCAACCCACGCACCAAATAGGGGCATGGGTGTACTGCCAGAACGAGTTGAAGGTGGTCAGGGCAAACGCTGTCCTCTGGCCGAGGCCCAGGGCACCAGCTTGCCCATGCTCGATGTCGTAGCTGGCGCCAGTGGTCGAGTATTCAGGCATTTTTTGCTGGATGAAGTTGGTAAAGACCGCCGTCGTACCGTAATACGAAAAGCGCTCGCATAGCTCGATGAAGGCAATGGTATAGATGCTCCAGGGGATCTTGTCAGGCACTCGGCGCAGAGTGTGCAGCTCCTCCTCGGTCGGGGAATCGCCATCAGCAGTAGCGACGCTGATGCCTAGATTGTTGTCTTCCTGAGCGGACAGGGCGGGGGCCAGCTTGGTCTCCTTGTCCTTGACAATGGCGTGGACATCGTCGCTCACAGCGACGCTGGTCGGGTCTGACGCCATGGCGGAGGGGGGAGCTCGTCAGTACAGTGTTGGACTGACTTGACGAGGAGGAGGAGGAAGGAGGAAGAATCGAGTTTGACAGCTGGAGCTGGAAGTCGCAGCGCGGCGACGAAAGATGGGGAAGCCATATAAATATAGGACGTCTCATTATAGTGAGACATCCCCGCACGGGAGACCGAGTAACATGGGAGAGAGACATTTGGGATGGTCAGATACCACCTTGGAATTTCTGAAAGTGGTGAAGTCCCTCCGGCCGAGCAATCAGAGGACGCGCAGGGCAGGAAGATGGTATGGAGACGCGGGGTCCAGGCGGGCGATTCCTTACGGGGCCCGAACGGCGAACCATGCGAAGGGAGGAATGGCCACCTCTGGAAAGTGCAGAAGTCTTGGAACTCTTGCCACCTTCCGAGATGGTTCAAGAGCGCCAAGTGATAGCGGGCGGCAGGGTTGTATCTCGCAACCCCTCCATGCTGTTGATCACGCGAAGGGGATGAGGCGATGGACAGCTGAATTGCCCCAGGCGCCGAGAACCCGGGACAATTGCTGTGTTTACGCTTCTCTCACATGGTGTTGCGATACTCAACGGGCATCAAATTGGGGCGGATATCTTGGCGTGCCAGGCTTGACGATGCTGAGACAGTGGCGACTTGAGCGAAGCTTTCGCCGACACGGAACGACCGCTTGGCTGCGGGCGCCAGGACGCAGCCACGGCAGCCGCCCGCAACGGCTCAAGGTTTGGCGGTCGCACTCTGGAACTGGAGAAGCGCAGAGGCTGGGTCAAGGATGGTAAGGATTTGCCATACACACGGAGAACTTCCTAAAGCAACCATGCCCAGACCCTTGGCGACCAACACCCGACTGGCTCGATAGGCCGTGTCATGTCTTGAGTGCCGCCGAAGGCGCTTGGCACACCCGGGTCCGTTGACCCGCCAAGCGGCGCCGAGGCATGGCGACCTGAGCGGAGGAAGCTTCGCTCGCCCCACAGAGCTCGCGCCGTGTTTGTCGGGATTTAGCAGCTGATGGCCGGCCAGGATTCGCCGCTGGCGCTGAGTTACCCCTTCGCAAACCGGAATAAGTGTACCTACCAAGGTGTCTGAGCCTGGCCCGAGTGTCCACCGGCTCTGGGGCCAGGCTCAGCCAGGGCAGCCCAGCCAGCAGGTACTGCCCGGTGACCAGACCGTTTAAACGAGCCGGCTGTTGTTTTTCGGTTACTCCAGGGCGGCCTCGAAGGCGAGGGCCGGGGGAAGAGGGAAAAGTCACAAGCCCTCGAAACCTGCAGGCCGTCCGTCCGACGCTATCGTCGGAGTACTGTGTACTACGAACAGCACTAGCTTATCGGCGGCCGAGTCCGAGCCTTCGTACCCGAGCGGTTCGCCCAACCGAGGTGTCGCCATCTCGTTCAGGTTGTTGGGAAGCTTCATCTCCTTCCCGAACGGTACGCTGGGCATCTTGGCCTTGACAAACAAAATCGAAAAGTTCGGCCCACCGGTATGGATGTGGTCTGGTCCACAAACAAGAATTTTCCTAGCTGTTTTTTTTTTTTTTTTTTTGAAGTTCGCTTGCTCGCCATCATCCATCTCATCTTATCTCGGGGTGAATACCTGGATTGGAACCCACAGTTTGGCTACCGGCATTTCTTGTGGTTACACAAAGAGAATTCGATTCCAAGGAATGGAGTTGACAGATGCGAGGTCCCCAATGAGACAACCGCGAAACATTGCCGTCGTACCGACCCACCTGACCATGTCGTATCGTGTCTATCCGATCTGGCAGCGCGTCGGTCAGGCTGCATAGCTGTTTCGCGGGTGGAGGAATTCGGTGGTTGATTTTGAGGTGCCGTGAACTATGGAGGGAAATTCCCCCGTCTCTTGATTAATGTGGCTTGAAGAAAAGCCGGAAAACAAAGCACATCGCTCCTGCCATATGGTCCGCCAAGCATGGCGCTAGCGGGGCACTTACACAAGAGTTACACCTGCCAAATTGGGAAGTTTGGACAGTTTGGCCGACGGCACCAATGAAATTATCTAATGCGACTTTTTTGAGGGGGATGGATGGAGCAGCCAGTTCCTGAGAAGAAACGAGCGTGCATCGACACAGAAAGACACCTGCGGCCCGGTCCAATAGTTACGTGCCCTGGTGCCCTCACGGTACCCCAATGGTAAAATCATCTTTGGGATCCCGTATGTACACCCACCATAAACTTCGATCGACTGGATCGTAACGTGACGAGTGGCAACGTTTTGTGCCGTGGAACTCCGAAGTTCCGCGGGGATAGGATATCAAACCCCCTCAATAACATGACGTCAATCTCTTCCTTCTTTTGCGGCTCGGCTATCACTGCCGTACTCACGCAGCGTCCCGAGTACCTGTCTGCACCTGCTCAAGAAGAGGTTTTTTAGATTTTTGGCTGTCAACCTGTGAGTCCGGTGTTCCATGCTGGAGGGCTTTGTTGATATTGATGGGACCCGCACCTTTTGGTTTCGTGGGGAATGTGGAGCGCTTGGCGCAATGCATCGCCCTGGAAACTTCTCTCGCAGGAACCGATTTCCATAATTAAACCTACCCAAGCGAGCCAAGAAAAGAATGAGAGAACCGAAAGCGAAGATATCTACCTTGGTGGCTCGGATGTATGCCTTTTGCTTTGGATGGCCACTGACTTACGAAATACGATGAAGGACAGTCAACCACTACGCCTAGGTAACCGAGACAAACGCTCACTTATCGCTGGCTGCCACGGTTCGGGCCGAGAACGTGACTTCCGATCCCGGCCGCTGAGTTTCTCGGGATGGTGGACGATGGGGACAACACCGACAACACCGCACGACGATGCCGGCGAGGCCCTTTAGACAGGGTGCAAATCTGGCTTGGTCCGGTATGTGATTCCTTGACGGGGCTCATTACTTCCCTTACTAGGGAACCTGTTTCGGGGGCTTTTTGAAGGATGTTAGTTATCGGGGCCGCCGCCACTGATGGAAGCTGAACTAAAAAAACTCTCTTGAACGGTAGTTATGCCCCTTCCCAAAATCGTCAACCCGACATTAAACGTCAACGACGCACACAACACTGTTCTTGACTCCCGTTTGCCCTTGCCCTTGCTTATCGATATACTGACTTGCGTCCCAAGACACCACCGACGGTGAGCCCAGTCTCAAGGCTAACTCCTCTTCCCACCCTGAGTCATCGGTAAACTGTTATTGTTTCGTCGAATCCAGTCACATAACGTGTTGGTCAGCTGTTCACTGTCGCCGAGGAAACGAGGCAAGGGTTGGGTCACAGCCATTGGAACAAATCCCCGGCGCAGATGCGAACGAAACCGTCAGCTATAGCAATCAAAAGAAAGTCATTCAGAAACCCAAAGCTATTCCTTTCTTCCCGATCTTTTTTCTTCTCGATCCTTTTTCTTCTCGATCTCTTTATTTTATTTCTTTTTCTCGGTTTCTTGTTCACCCCTCGAGTTCGGCTTCTTTTTTAGCCAGAAGGTGTGGGCAAACATTAGGGTTCCTAACTTCATCCAACGCTCAAACCCCTGACCCCTTGGGCTCCCATGGACGACTCGCAAGCTTTAGATCCGGCTGCGCGCGACGAAGCGCGGCAAAAATTCTATTGCATCGTTGAATACTTTGACCACACCTGCGACTTGGGTTCTACGAAGTCGATGGGTGGGAGCAGTTCTCGATACAGCTGTGCCAAACTCATCCGCTTGACACACGACTACGCCATGTCGCCTGTTTTACGGGACACCTACCTACGGGCATTCTTTCACGCCCTAAAGCTGCCCATGGATATGGATAGTGGCGAAGATGTTGAGCGCGATTTGGACGAGAGGGCCCAGGCGAGGTTTCTCGCCTTTGCGGATTATCTACTGAACAACTTTTTTCTCCCGAGCAGGCCATCCCACCTTCCAGCTATCTAGGCGTATGCTAATGCATACCAGTCAAAGCATCCGGCCGCACAACGCCCCAGCCGTCCCCAGAGTTTTACTCCGCCACACCAAGCCCACAAGATGGCGGCGACTTTATAGAGACCCCAAATCGGCTCTCAGCTCTAAACGATGTCTGCCTTATTTGTGACCGCCACCGCTGCGTCGTAACACGCAAGTTTGACTCGGCCGAAGCCCAGGCGCGGCTCAAGAGAGACGGCGAGAGCGCTCGAGATGACGATGGTATCTTGTTCGAAGATGACCCGAAACCATTTGACCTATTGAAAGTGGCCCACATTCTTCCACGGTCCTTGACGAGGTCCAAGAAGGGCACGGAACTGGTACGCCAAGCGACGAAGCTGTTAATACAACGTACATATGTCTAACTTCATTTAGAACCCCTCGAAGCAAGCCGCACTATCGATCCTCAACATGCTTGACGACGGAGTTGTCCACATGATCGGAGGAGCCGACATCGACAAGCCCCGAAATGCCGTGACCATTAACTACAATCTCCACCATTGGTTTAGCAACTTCGATATCTTCTTCGAGCCGGTTCCAGATGCCGACGACCAGACCTACCGCATCGGCTTTTTCCTTCCACCTATTCTCGTGAGGGGCATCCTCCCCGTCGTTCGCACGCTCCATCTCACAGACGAGCGCACAATCGAACCCCCTTCTCCCCGGCTGCTAGCAGTCCACCGCGCAATTGCGCACATTTTACATTTGTTCGCGGCGGGCGAGTATGTTGATACGATCCTCAAAGATTTGGAAAAGGCCCAATGGGAGTGCGCGGAGCCGGACGGGTCGACTGACCTGGGGCGGCTGGTGCATCTTGGACTCTGTCTTGACGGCACTATCAAGGCCTAGGTACTGAGATGCTGCCCGATGCCTCCTAAGGTATTGTTAGGTGCCGACTAAGACACTGTATGATGTAATAATAATTGTATGAATCGTGATACGAGGATAGGGGAGGTACGTTCAGGGCTCTTTACATTTCCGTGCCCGCCGCCCGCCGCCCGCCGCCTCTGTTTCCCTTTCTCTTTCCCCTTCTTTTTTTTTATATACTCGGCGTACACTAAATGCGGATGTAGTTATCCGTCGTCTGCTTAGCCACGACGGAACTGTTGCCCCTCCTTGCCGTCGTTGTTCACCCTTTGATAGATGGCGATCCGGCTCGCCGTATTGTTGTCAGTATCCACATGGCTGGCCCCCTGGTCTACCAGACTCCGGAAGCCGCTCATCATACGGTCGAACTGAAAACCCTGAAGCCCGGCTTTGACCTGGGGTGGAATAGCCGCCATATTAGCTCGCTAGGTTCGTGGCCCGCTAGGTGCGCCTCGAACCGGAGTTGGGTTAGGAAACCGTTGGCCTCCTGGTCGCTCGTCGCCTGGGGAAAGAAAAGACGAGAAGGAAAAGAAGAGCAAAATAAAGAGGGGATTTGGAATGAGAATAAGAAAGAGTTAATTAATTAAGCAAGAGAAACCTAAAAAATAGAGCGAACTCTGTCTTTCCTTCACGAGTATTTGGATGGACATACCGCGGATCGAACGCGGGACCGTCTGTAATCAATGGGTCATTGCAAAACAGAAATCATACCACTAGACCATATGCCCGTAGACTCTTGTTAAGGATATCTTCTCAGCCACTCGTTATCCGACTCGGGTGGGGGCAGCTGTACCTTTGCCATTTCATGAGAATAGGGGAAAAAAAAATAGGGGAAAAAACATGAGAATAGGGAACAAATAGGGAACAAACAAAGAAATGAAAGAGGAACTATTCCTAGATATCTATTATTATTTAAGTTTTTATAACCTAATAATAGAAGTGTGATGGGACTCGACCTTAGGTATGCGATGGTATTGAAGTGGTTGCGCGAAGGATCGCAACCATGGGGCAGGCAGGGCTGTCCAAAATACAGCCCCGACTACAAGCACTGACCATGCAGGGTGGTATGACCCTAACCCTAGCTACGGATACAACATGGCAGTCACAGGCAAAGCCTGTGACAAGTTCTATTAATTAACTATTAACTATCCTTATTTGGGGGGAGAGTGAGAAAGAACACTAGGGTACTTGCACCTCTCTCTTTTCCACCCCACTATCCCCTTCCCTTTCCCCTTCCCTTTCCCTTTTCCCTTTTTCCCTTTCCCTTTCCCTTACCCCACTATCCCTTTCCCTTACCTCACTACCAAATCCGACAACCACATAGACAACCTTATGATTGGAACTACTCCGCAACTCATCACGCTACAAATCAAAACACGGTTCGTAACGCAATGCCGCACGTTGCTCTCCGGTTCTCCAGCTGGAAAAGTTCTGGGTCCGAATTCTCAGCGAGATCGTATTCATTTTTTCCAAAATACACCTGGGAAAAAGTTGCTTTCTTGATGCATCTTAACCATGACTCCACTATTCCCGTGGAGGGAGCAGTTCATTTTTACCTGGTTTAATGGAGTGTCCCACTCACCTTTTAGTATGTGTGGTGGGAAAGGGTAAGTGGTGAAAGGATCTTAGTCGTGGGTGTCCGGTATTGCCTTGTCGTAGGTGAGTCCTTTTACCCTCTCTCCTATCCTCCGCCCCCTCTTCCGTACTAAGTTATTTTTTCTTTTTTTTCC
>NT_165980.1:890814-906299 GCF_000143365.1 Chaetomium globosum CBS 148.51
TTCAGAGGGGGTGGTTGGGGTGAGCTGGAGGGGGGACTCACGATATGGGGTGCTTGATGGGCGGCGCACAGCTGGCAAAGATGACCTTGCGCGCGCCCGCCTCGCGCGCCATGCTGACAATCTCCCTGCTGGTGGATTCCGCGGACGATGTAGTCGTCGACGAGGCACACGACGCGGCCGTTGAACTCAGACTCCATGGCGCTCAGCGTGCGGCGCACGCTCTTTTGACGCGCCTTCTGGCCGGGCAGGATGAAGGTGCGGTAGACGTAGCGGTTCTTGATGAAGCCGTTCGAGAAGGGCTTGCTGAGGCGCTCCGACACGACGGCCGCCGCCGTGTTGCTCGTCTCGGGGACCGGGATAATGACGTCGATCTCCTTTATGCCCTCCTCGCCGAGCACTTCACGCAGCTTGTCGGCCAGCTTGGCGCCCATGTTCTGCCGGCTGGTGTTGATCGAGATGCCGTCCATGATGGTGTCGGGCCGAGCGAAGTAGACGTACTCAAAGATGTCACGGCTAGTACGCCTGCGCCTCGGCGACCTGGTGGAATTGCGGTGTGCCACCCTTCTGGATGAACACTGCCTGACCGGGGAGGATGTCCTGGAAGTTGCGGAACCCCAGTTGGCGGAGGGCAATACTCTCCGACGCAAGCATGTAGTCCGTACCGCCTTCGATCGTGGCCGACGGCCGGCTGCCCATGATCAAGGGGCGGATGCCAAAGGCGTCGCGGAAAGCGAGAATACCAAAACCTGCAATCATGGCTGTGGCAGCCCATGCGCCCTTGCAACGCTGATATGTCTGGGCCAGGGAGCTGAAGATGTCATCGACGTTGACGCGGGCCTTACCCGTTTCGTTGAGGGCGTTGGCGAAGACATTGAGCATCAGCTCGCTGTCCGAGTCGGTGTTCACATGGCGGTGGGCCTCCTTGTCAAGGTAGTCTCGCAGCTCGTTCGCATTGATAAGGTTGCCGTTGTGCGCAAAGCAGATGCCATAAGGGGAATTGACGTAGAACGGCTGGCTCTCGGCACTCTGGGGGAAAGGAGTCAGCTTGAGCACACAACAACAACCAAAATACAAAGAAAGAAGACAGTAAGACCTACCGAACTCGTCCCCGCAGTCGGATACCGCAAGTGGGCAATGCCCATGTACCCGGGCAAGTCCGAGACACGCTTGCCATCCTCAAACACCTTGGACGCCATGCCATTGCCCTTGCACTGGAAGATGCGCCCACCAGTTGCGCAGGTCGCGACACCACAAGCATCCTGGCCACGATGTTGGAGGTAGTAGAGACTCTCGTGCAGGTCAACAGCAGCATCGGCGCTCGACGAGTCGGCCAAGATAAGACCGAGAATGCCGCACATTTTGCCGGTTCCTTTGTGGAAGGGGGTATCAAGTCAACAATAACAACAAGACAACACACAGAGAACGAATTGGATCGAAAGAGCAACTCTCTCTGTTTGTTGGATGATTCCCGAGGTGAGAGAGGGAATTCACACAGGTGTGGGAGGAGAGTGCCGAAGTCGGTCACAGGCTTGTTTGTTGACCACGCGACGAAAGCACGCACGGTTCCTTCGCTAGTGAGTGTGGCAAGAGATGGGGGATCGGACGAAGAGAGGCCTAGAACAACAAGCCCTCAGGAGACAATGGTAGTTCACCGCCGTGGGAGAAGGGCCAAAGGCAACAGGCGGTGGCAAAGACAACCCGAATATGCTTCCATTTTTCTAAAAGTTAAGAGTGGTTTTTCGGTTGCTGGAGACCGGGCACCGGCATCCCTCCATATATGGCGGGGAAAATTTTCTGGAGGGGCACGTTCGCTGCGGGGCAAGCTTGCAGCGTGCATGCTGTGGCGCTGGGGAATCAAGATTGCTGCTTGGCGGTCGTTATCCAGCTTATCCGTTGGTTGCCGCTGCAACGGTTGCCGGTGCCCGGAACAAACCCAGGTTACAGTGGGTTCCGGAAGGAGACCGGAACATGAACAGAACCTCGAGGCTCAAAGTGACATGGGACTTGCACCACAACATTCATTAACCTTAATTCAACTTTGGGTTACCTCATTATCACTGTGGTAGGTTAGGTTGTGTGTATGCTGGAATAACCCTACATTGAATGCCTACATAACATTACCAAATCCCAAATAAAGGATGCCGGTGAACTGCCTAGGGAGTTACCCATCCAGTCCTCCTTGACCTTGCTGTGGTGTTCCCCCGACTTCCAGGCATGGCACTGTCCTGTCAGACCCTCTCTCCTGACTAGGCTCTTAGTAACCACCCCTCTCCCCTCATGCAGTCATCCCAAGTAATATGCAACAATCTAGGCTGTTTAGACAAAGGCGCTGTTTCCGGCCCTCCACACCAAGAGAGGAAAAGAGGAAGAGGGAAAATAGAGAGCAGATGAATCTCCCAAAACGCCTATTGATGCCGCGGGGGTTGCAAAGGAATCCAGTCCTATTCCCAATTTCAGCAAACTTGGGCGCTCAAACCAATTCAGCCAGAGCTTTGGCCCGGTTCTCTTCGATCGCTTTGACAAACGTCTCGTAAGGGGTCAGGGTGCCCAGGGCCCGGCGCATATGACCGTTGACGATCTGCAGGCCGTAGATGTAGCTGGCGTTGACCCAACCGAAACTGCCACTTGGTTAGCACCTTCTCAACAGCTCTCCACTTGCTTGCTATTAGGTGGTACTCACCCCTCCTTCGCCACGCCCTTGAAGTCCAGCCCCTGGTTTCCATACTCGGCATCGACGCGGTGGGGATCGATGGGCCGTGTGACATCGTACTTCTCAACCACAACGCCGTTGAAGTCGACAAAGGCCTTGGTGATCATGAAGAGCCACTTGTACGCGAGTCGCTCCGCCTCGTCGGTGAAGCTGTAGCGGTACAACCCGGTCCAGGCGAGCATTTGTTGCGGTGCCCAGCCGTAGGGATAATCCCACTGTCGGTTTGGTCTATCGAGCCCAATCTCTCCGCGGCTTTCCTTAGTGCCAGACAGCAAGCCTCCATAGGCCTCGAACCGCGGCAACGCCTTGGTCACCATGGCGGCAGCCTGCTTGGGGCTGCTGACGCCCGCCCAGAGGGCCCAGAAGGTGGTGGCGCTCTCGTAGTCGCACCGCTGGCGCTTGGCTGTGTCGTAGTCGAAGTACATGCCTGCTTCCTCGCTCCAGAGGTACTTGTCAATGGCCAGCTTGCGGCGCTTCGCGCGGCGGTCCCACATGGCCGACGTCTCGACGTGGCCGGGCTGCATGTCACCGACGCAGTACTCCGCTGGGATAACCAACTTGTCGCCAAACACGTTGCGGATGGTGCGCCCGATGTCCGACTCGTACTTGAAAAGCAGGGAGTTGAGATCGATAGTGGCCAGATCGGCACACACGCCCTCGAGGCGGTACGAGGTGTCATGACCCGACTCACGCACGGCGCGGTCGTGCATGAAGTAGTCGTCTAACTTGGGCTCCTTGATTTTGCCTGTGTTGTACGCCTCGACGAACTCGTTGAACGTGACACCGTGCTTCGCGACGTACGGCTCCAGAAGGTGGAAAAAGTGGTCAGCCTCCGTCTCAGGCGGGACGCCGAGACCTTCGGGCCTGTACCGAGAGAGGCCGGTGACCGGGTCCAACCGAGGTTCCGCCACCCAAACGCTGTGGTACTCTTTGATCGCCGCCAGGATAGCGGTCCGCAAGAAGTCGGCCGCGCCAGGCTCGTGCTTGATCTTGTCGTAGACCCGAAGGGCCATGTCCGTCAAGAAGGGGGGCTGTGATCGGCAGAGGTAGTACGACCGCGTGGCGTTGAGGATTTTGCCGTAGTGCTTGATGCAGAAGCAGAAGTTGAGCACCATGGACTTGGCGAGGTCAACCCTGTCGTTGACTAGCAACCCCAGAGATTCCATGTAGCTATCCCAGCCGTACAATTCATTGAACCGCCCTCCGGGGACGACAAACGGCCGACCCTTCAGCGTCTTCTCCCCCGTCTCTGGGTCTGTCTCCTCCTCCATGTCCACTGCCAGCAGACCGGGCTTGGAGTTCATATCCCGGACAATCTCGGGTGTGATCTTCTCCGGGAGAAGCTGCACATCCAACCGGATATCGGGCTTCTCCTGCGCTAATTTGGTGTAGTATTCGTATTGTTCCGGAGCGCCCCTCGGGATGTAGATGCGTGGTCGAGGATCGTCGGTCCAGTCCTTGGGATCCCGCGCTGCAACCTCGATGCTCGAAGCGTCGATGCGCCGTGTCAATCCCTCCCAAAAGTGATCACGGATCAAGCGTGACAACCGGTTGACGGGGTTCTCATTGAGCCGCGCCTCGTCGAGGATGATCTGCTTTCGGCCATATTCTTTAGCGAGGGAGAGCTCCTGCAACAAGTTGGAGAGCATATAGGTGCCTCGGATGTCGAAGCGGTTGTATCCATTGGAGGCAGCTGTGCGGAGGCTGAGAACCTGAGGTTGTTTGTCAATCTTCCCCCATCACGCAGCATCTTTGCTTGGCTTTCTCACCTTGGGTCCGTTGTCTTCAATGGTGATTTGCATGTTCTGATCTGTGTCCTCCTGCGCTTGTAGACTCTGGAGTGTCGGCTCGACCTGGATCAAGAATTTGCGGGTATGGGGCATGGTAGATTCATCTACGCAGGCAGTCGTTAGTGGATGGGATGTGAACATTTCGGTGATGCTCTTACCGTGACTCCCTCGTCTGTACGGGTCAGGCGTAAAGAACCGCTCCATCTGCTTCAGCAAGCCATTCTATTGCAGATATTCCGTCAGCAATCGCCCAATGCCCACCCAGAACACAGGGCTTGGTGATGCCTACCTGTGAGTAAGTGCGCGTCCGAGGACCAGCACGGTTGTTCCTATGGCGGTCTTCGGCGGTATAGTAGGTTTTCGCATCGTCGTAAACATTCGGTACGTCATCAGACAATTTCCTCGTGTGTAGACTGGGGGGAGGAGGTGCCGGACCCGCCATTTGGGTTTCCGGATTAATGGGCATCGTGAACGAGCTCGGTGGAACGATCAATGTGTTCGATGTGGTCGGTGAACGGGCGCGACTCGGAATGTAGGCTCAAAGCGACACTCAGTCTGTGCTCGTGCCTGCTTTCGCGAGTTGGATAATTAGCTAGGTTCTCAATAGGTCGAAAGAGAATTTGTACGCTCTTGTCGCTTGTTGGTTGCAAGAGAGAAGAAAGGGACGAGACTGCTGAAGGGGCCTGCGGCGTTGCTGGGAGAACTTGTCTCACAATCGGTGTAGCATCGGCCGGGTTGGGGAGCTTTTGGGGAGGACAGGGTCCGCAAGGTGTGCCACTTACCGCAGCGAAAAAAAGACCAGGGGAGCGACCGAAATTGGGATTCGATCACGGGGGCCTAAAAACTACCGCCAATCTGGAAGCAGCAATGGGGCTCGGCTAGGGGGCGGATTGGGGCGAAAAACAGGGCTGAACTTTTTTGTTTCTGTTGGTGGGTGTCTCGGGTGTGCAATGCGTTTCTCGGGACAAGAGCGGACGGCGTTGTTGTTGGCTTTGCGGTCCTTGCACTTTGCCGATGATCGGACAGCGTCACGCAGCTTTGACTAGTTGATTCTTGAGGTTGGCCGTTTTCGGGCGTGTCAAACGTTATCTCGAGCTGACAGTTGTCATAGAATGTTGGGACAAGATTGAGAGTTGAACGAGTAACGTTGAAAGTTGAGTGCCTGTAAAGTAGATGGTCTGTTCGGACTGGGCAGCTGTTGGTGGAGTCCGGGTGGCAAGCCCACGATACTTTGGCGACAGGCAACTTTGTATGTAGATCTCCCAATCTCTTGGCTCACAGAGATGACACTTGGACAAGCTGATGGTGATCACACAAGATGGAGCTATGGGCCCAGGCTTGCCAGGCTGTGTGTATTGTCATTCACATCCTTTCCAGCTGTCTCCGGTAGGAATTTGCAAAATGGCAGTTCAGTACTTGTACCAACCCAAAATCTCGAGCTCGGTGTTCCTGGTGTCGTCACTCTGGGACCCCAGGGCTCCTCTGTAAGTGGATTGCCTCCAATGTCACAGCCGGCTGGCTGCGGGGATCATGACGCTGCGGATGCAACATGGCACTAACAGAACGGCTCAGGGCCCACTATGACGGAGGCGTTGTCTACACAGTATGTTTCAGCATCCCTCTTCCTGTTCCTTTCCACTCGCAAATCTCCAGATCCTAGGTAGGATGAGTTTACGTGGCTTCGAAATACAATGCCGGGGCCACGGACATGGAAGTCTTCCTACTTTCTTTCGACACCGAACTCTTTAGCGCGGTATCGGAGCTCGTTTTCGGCAGCTGACAGGGGCAGGGCAGCACACCAAGCATCATTCCAAGCAGCCAATGGACCCCCGCGCACCCACGCCAGAGCTCTGATACCCCGCGGTGTCATCCCGCTTCCGGGAGGTTGGAGATTGGGAAACCGGAACCGAAAGACGAGCAAGATCCGCCCGTGACACAACAATCTTACTCCCTCCGTGATATTTTCTCCCCTCTTCCATTCCACTTCACATGACCTCCTTTCGAAGCGCTTCCCGTGGTTCCCGAAGCTTGGTACCTCCTCGCAGCCCGCTAGACCAAGTCAGGCGATATTCAAAACGAAATAGCGTGGGGGTCGAGGAGCGGAAGGGACGGGAACGGCATGAGAGTCCATCGCCATTTTGGGAGGCTCGAGGAGGAGGAGGGCAGCTGAGATAGGCTCCCATAGTCTGCTCTTTTGTTGATTCCCCTTTTCCAACTCTTCAAAAATAACTAGAAATGA
Source organism: Chaetomium globosum CBS 148.51 (assembly GCF_000143365.1). Classification (NCBI taxonomy): domain Eukaryota; kingdom Fungi; phylum Ascomycota; class Sordariomycetes; order Sordariales; family Chaetomiaceae; genus Chaetomium; species Chaetomium globosum. The sequence continues at coordinate 897,554 of NT_165980.1, forward strand.
TGTGCAGCCCACCGCACACGCGCGCCAAGCGCCACCAAGCATTTGCACTGGTTATTCCGGCTGCGAGCGGGGAAATGCATATTTTTGCTGCTCAGTGGCATGGCTACGAATCGACAAGTTCTTTTTTCTATGCCTCTTCACGTCTAGTCTCCCTCGACCTAAATCCATGGAAAGCTGGCTGAAATCATGTGGCGCGGTGGGCTTGGACGACCTGGAGCTTGCCGATTTCCCGGTCACCGGGCGCGGTGTCAAAACACTGCGGCGTTTCAAGAAAGGAGAGAGGATTCTCACCATTCCATCTGGCATTCTCTGGACGGTCGAACACGCATACGCTGATCCCCTTGTTGGGCCAGTTCTGCGCTCAGCGCGGCCGCCCTTGTCCGTCGAGGACACCTTAGCTACCTACATTCTCTTTATCCGTTCTCGCGAGTCGGGTTACGATGGCCTGCGAAGCCATGTGGCGGCCTTTCCTACGAGCTATCCCTCAAGCATCTTCTTTGCGGAGGAAGAGTTGGAAGTTTGCGCTGGTACTTCACTGTACACCATCACGAAGAAGCTGGATCGATCCATCGAGGACGATTACAGGACATTAGTCGTGCGAGTGCTTGCACAATCTCGAGATCTTTTCCCACTCGATAAGTTCAGTATCGAAGACGTAGGTATTATATACGCATGTGATAGACGTTTCAACTGGACTGCTAAATGCCGCTTCTTCCCTTCGTTTTAGTACAAGTGGGCGCTGTGCACCGTATGGAGTCGTGCGATGGACTTCGTACTGCCCGATGGGAATTCGATTCGACTTGTGGCGCCCTTTGCGGATATGTTGAACCACTCGTCTGAGGTTGAACCATGTCACATCTACGATGCGTCGTCTGGAAATCTCTCTGTCCTTGCGGGAAAAGACTACGAAGCTGGTGATCAGGTACGTTCGTCTTATTCTCTGATGGTAGTTGCTCATTTACTTACGTCGGGGCTATTCCATTAGGCTTTTATCTATTATGGATCCATTCCGAATAGTCGGCTTTTACGTCTGTATGGCTTTGTCATGCCCGGTAATCCCAACGACAGCTATGACCTCGTTATTTCAACGCACCCAAGTGCACCATTTTTCGAGCGAAAGCAGAAGCTCTGGGCATCGGCGGGACTCGATTCGGCCTGTACCATCTCCCTCACTCTCACCGATCCGCTACCGAAGAATGTCCTTCGGTACCTCCGGATTCAGCGATTGGATGAATCGGATTTCGCTGCCATAGCGCATCGGCAACTCGCTGCTGCAGATGAGAAAATCAACGATTCGAACGAAGTGGAAGTCCTGCGGTTCTTGGTAGAATCGTTCTGTCAGCTCCTGGACGGTTTCGGAACGCAGCTGGAAAAGCTGGAAGCGCAACTCGCGGAGGGTGTCTATCCTTCGGGAGGGAACGCATGGGCTGCGGCGCACGTCAATTTGGGCGAACAGCGGGTGTTGAGGCTGGCGAGAAAGAGAGCCGAGGATTTGCTATCGGCGGTGGAGAGCGGGAGCGGCGATGTCAGGGGCTCGCTGCCGGTAATGGCGCGATGCGTAAATTGTGAAGCGGTCTCTGCCCAGTTGATGTTGTGCGGAAGGTGCAAGGGCCATTCCGTACTGCGGGCGGGCGTGCCAGGTCACTCACTTCACAAAGCACAAGGCAATATGTCGAGCTATCGCTTCCAAGAGTGGCTCTTGAGATGAAGGTCTTGGTAGCCTCCATAGGAAGCGGCCTGGGCCCTCTCCAGCAGTACATAGGAGGCACATGGAGAGCGTTTACCATGCAGGATATCCTCTAGTACATGCAAAACATCACATGACCGCCCAATCATCGTCCGGTCGGCTGAGATTTCCCAGAACCCCAAACATCACAATCCTCCGTTTCTGATGGAAGAAACATGGACGTTTCTAACGTGGGGTTGATTAGAGACTTGGCAAGCAGCATGGGAAGGCTCTTGGCATCTTCTCACAGCTCGCTAGGCCAGTTCAGGTAATTTCATCAAGGCAGCGTGGGGTTCGAGACGCGGCGGGTTCACCTCTCTCACTCTTTCCATCAAAAGCGGCTTAATAGTCCACGAAAACAATACAATAACTATTGCAGATTTAGCTTTTTTAGATGCCGCTAGCTTGTTTCTGCGGATCTAATGATATGCTCCTGAAACAGGCCCCCGGCTACGCCGCCTTCGGCCTTGTTGGCCATCTTCAGCAGCCCCTGCATTGAACCCAGCTGGGGGGGCCCAAGCCATTCTCCAACCATGACCCAAATTCCCACCCCCAGCGTACAACCAAAAATGTAGTTAACCAACAGCCATCATTCGTACCATGCTATGCAGAAAAAAAAAGGAAAAGTATAACGAACACAAGACAATCTGGAGAAATAGAAGAGGGCAAGGGGCAAGGTGAGCCGGCAACACTCTGGTTAGTAATCCTCCAGCTCACTCGGGTGCTCCCACTTGATGGGATGCACCAGCATGCTCCTCAAACACATACGGCCGGTACTGCTCGACCTCTCCTCCTCCGCCTTCCCCCCCCTCAGGGTCCCCTCACCGGAGCGACCCCCGTTCGGCCCCCGCCCATCATACTGCGCATAGCCCAACCAGCGCCTCCACAACAAGCCCGCAAATTCGCTGTGGTAGTACCAGCTGGTGCCCTTGTGGTTGTGTTCGTTGCGCAGGTCGAAGGGGCTGCCACGGCCGCCGCTGGAGTGGTCGCGGCCGCCGTTGAAGGCGCGGTCGACGGTGGCGAGGTCCCATTCGCGGTCGATCAGGACGGGGTGGGGTGCGTAGACCGCCTTGAGCCCGTGGTGCAGTGCCGCGGAAGCCGGGAACATCTCGCTGAACATGGTGTGGTGCAGCCGCCAGTTCTCTTCGTGCATGACGGCGAGTAGGCGACGGCTGAGTCGTGACGCGGTGATGATGGCGCACCGCCGTGGAGGTACTGGTAGGGTGGTGCTGTAGCCCGTCACGTCCTTGGAGAACACCCACCCGGAGTCTTCGGCGTCGAATAGTGGGTTGAGCGTGATCAGGTCGGCTTCTTCGCCCACGCCGCAGGCCGGGTCCGCGCGTGTGGCGCACTGCTCCGGGATGAACCCCTGCCCTGCTGCTTCGCTGCGGAGCGGGGTGCGTCCGGGGAAAGCTACGGGCCCGAAGACGGCGGAGCGGCCGCTGGCGACGGTCTCGCGGTTCACGAGGTCAGTGAAGTTAGCCCAGTCGCCGTGGTACCGCGGGATGTAGTACTTGGCGGAGCGCTCCCAGGCTCCGACGCGGGACTGCTGCTTGCCCCATTTCCCGAGGCGGTCGAAAAGCTCGTAGTAATTGCCCAGCCAGCGCATATCCAGCTCCCAGTTCCAGAAGTGATCGTACTCGGGGTGGTTCATGGCGAAGTACTGGAGTGGCATGTGCGCACTCCTGTAGACGCCGTGGATATCGCCGCCGCTAGGGTTGGAGAAGCTACGTCCAAACTGTCCCGGGATAAATCAGACGCATCTGGTCCTGAGACCAGAGCGTGCAAATGCTGTGGAATTCGGCGGGCACGTAGTCATCGAGAATTCGTTGGGCCGTTACTGGGTCTGCCCAGATGGCTTCGTTGTCGTCACGGACGTGGAGCAGGAAATGGACGTTGTACTCTCCGCCTGACTTGAGAGCGAGCTCCGATATCATGGCGCGGAAGTTGAGGACTGCGTGGTGCGTCCACTGGTATCCAGTGTATACCCGCACGACAACGGCGGTTCGCGATATTTTGTCCTTCGGGCGCTCGCTGTGTGAGAAGGACCGGCCGGTCTTTTCGGCTGGCGAGGCTACGGATGTTTGGCTTGGGGCGTTAACCTCGACGAAGCGGTTCTTGTTGGATTCGTAGCATCGGGACTGTGCGTCGCCCCAGTCAACGTTGTCGTAATTGATCTTGCCCGTCTTTGCCCATACGGCATCGTTCCCTGCTCGCTCCGTATCCATACCAACTTCCACTCCTCCTTCCTCAAACCGGTAGCCTAACCCGTAAGGACCATATCTTCCAAACCTATCGAAACAGACATCGTCCCTTAACCCCAAGAGGCTATGGGAACCAATGACAGGCTCCGACTGGCCCTGGATTAACCCGTTGTAAGCGTAGAGGTCCGGGACGGGAATCTTGTTGTCTTTGTCGAGATAGCAGGGTTGGACCTCGTGGTATTTAGCGGTGTATGACGACGACTCGTAATCAGGCTGCGGTACAAATGGGGTGGGAGTGGGCAAGCCCGTGTACGAGATCGTGAGCGGGAACGGTGACTTTTCGTCCTTTTGTCTAGGATGCTCTGGTTTGTAATCGGAGGCGGGAACGAGGGCCTTTAGGCCGAGGAAGAACCCGTCGAGACTGCCAACGTTAGAGTTTGCTACGCACCTTAGGGGCAACATCCGGGGTTCTCACTGCTTGAACTTCAGCCAGTGCGGCATTCCTTCACGCCAAACTGGGGTCGGCGTTTTGTCCGGCCCGGTTACCACCACTACAACCCCAGGATTGCCTTTGGCGGCGTCGTTAATACCATTGCCGCGTGCATCCTCATCTGGGTTGGCTTTCGCCAAACCGAGCAATCTCTCCCTGCGAAGACCTCTCTTGCTGGAGGTTAGTGCGAGGAAGAAAAGAGAGATGGCCGCGGCAGCCCAGAGGATGAGCTTCCGGTATAAGCCATGGCCTAGCAATATCCGTCCCCGGACCTTTGACCTCTGGCGCACTGAGCGAGGTAGGAGGGGCTTTTCGTCCTTGCTGAGGAGACGCGACAAAGATGAATTGGTTCGGGGAAGGAATGTGGGACGCTCCATCGCTCTAGACTCGGGAGACGGCAAGCTGGTGCGCGATCAAGTTGGTGCGAATCGAGTTGGTCTTTTGCTGGCCAGCAGTAGGCAGCTTGTCATGAGTATGTAGAAAGGTTGGCTTACAGATGCAGCCCGGAAAATGAGACAGGACGGTGAGGGAAGATGGATGTCGTGTCGGAAATGAAAAACAACGAGGACGAGCGCGACGACCTTAGGTAAGGGACTCAAGGCAAACGTCACAAGGCACCGGCACTGGACAGGCCAACCAAACGAGACTAGCCTGAAGCATGACCACCGCATGCGCAAAGGTGGCGACCCATGCAGGCACGCGGGAAATAGGTATCAGAGAAGGCGTCAGACAGCGTCCTCGGTCTGGGCCCGCACAAGACACCCACCCCCTCCCCTCCCCTCTGAGCCCTAAGCCGTGGTTACGGCGGCCGACTAGGCCCCAAAGCTTCGCATCCCCACAGGGGTGCAGTCATCGGCAGATAACATCCAATGACACTCATGTCAGCCCTGTGTGAGAGCCTCACGGATCGCCGGGAAACCGGGGTGGTTCTCGCATCCTATAACTAACAACATCCTTGACCGAGGTAATCAAGCTTCTAACCGAGCTGCGGCTGCGGCAAGTAGATGATCGATCCGGGGGAGTTAAGTGTGACAAAATGACCGATCCAGAAAAGATCGCTCCTGATACAAAAAAGAAGCCCAATGTTAGGTCTCAAGGCAAAATAATATCGGACGTTCGTTGTGATGGCAAGTGGGCATGTTGTATTTGGGGGCCGATAGATCGAGCTGCTGAAGATGCAATCGAGATGGATGGCCAGATCTGGATCTTCTTGGTATGCGGGCCCCACACCCCACACTTCTGGCTTAACACCGATTGGTCAAAGAGCCCTGAGAGGTTCCAGATCCAGCTCCTTCCAGAACTTCGAGCCTTGAAACACAGCACCAAACACTCCGAGAACTGCGCCACTTGCTGATCCCCCAACATCAGAGTTGGCCAGAAACGTCAGCCGAATCTCTACACCCGGATACCCGCCTTCGGGCCCGTCTCGGATCGGTATGGGGATCGTATCGCGGGTCCACACCATGGCTCGAGTATAGATGAAGCGGATGCCGCCAGGATGATCCGGGAGTTCCTGCCAAGCCGCCGATCCGTGAGAGACGAGAGATGTTGAAGGGTCCTCTTCGACGACCAAAACGCAACCGTTTTCAGATTCTGTTTCAAAGCTGCATTATTACATTCGCTTCATCACGACAACCCAAACAAACGGAAACGGGTACGCGCCAGGGCGCCGCTGTCGATCAGCCGCCAAGAATAGAAGCTTGAACCAACTGAGGCTCAGCAACTTGAAGCTGTAACGAGGTAACTAGCTGAGGAACCACAAATATTACTCACCTTCTTTTTTGCCTTTTCTGTCTGGTTACGTTTTTCTTTTCTTATCGGTTCTCTTCTATCACCCGAGCGGGACTCGCCAATATGACTGTTGTTAAAAAGGAGACGAAAACGCCACAACGGCTCGTAAAACTCCCGGGCGTTCTCAAGTTGACCCAACCATGGGGTCGTGCCCGTTTCATATCACGACGCTGCCTTGGAAGCGGGACGATCCGCGACTGTTGGCATTAAGCCACCCGCACATCCCTCAGCTCAACACATTATGTGGAACCCAAGCCACCCCTTAAGATGCAAAATGGGTAAGCAGCCTACCGGATGTTGTGGCCATACTGCATCTCCAGATCTCGGCCGAACACATGCTCCCGAACCACCTCGAAACAGTGCGCATGTCTAGTTTTGTAGCGCCGCCATATAGCGGCGTTAAAGATCTCAACCACAGCCTGAGGCAATGTGAACTTGCACACATGCTCCCGCCGCACAAGCAAGGAGGCACCTCAAATCCCCTTTGGCCACTTCAGCCCCGGGCCCAACATCACATCCGAGCAGTTGTACCACATGGAGTTCGGAAAAAAAAACAATCCACAACAACCAGACCATTTTTTACGGCATACTTTGCGATCTTCCAGTCGTAATTAGCCCTAAACATCCCCTAACCTCCTCCCTCTTCAGAACTTTAGTGCCTATCCGCTACCACACTAGAGTGGCGTCAACGTACCTATGTACCACCCCATAAATCAGCACCTCCCGAGCCGAGATAAACATGGTTACATTGAATAGATAGTAGCATATTCCTTTGGAAGTGTGGCACAGGGTCCGTCATTTCGCCGTCTTCCACAGTCTACTCGCTCCACCAGCCCTAATTACACAGTCCTCGCCCATAAAAATGACCTAGGGGAGGTTGGGCTTACCTATTTGAGAAAACCATCATGGGCAAGCCTGTAGACTTGACAACTGAGAGGCATCAAAGAATTTGGCGTGTTAAAAGCGGCGCCGCAGAGTCGGCCCAGGTAGCTCGGTTGCAAGCTCCTTCCCTGGCTGAATTTATGGAGTTGACGTTCACCACCTCTCCTTTTTTTAGTTCGCTTTTTTTCAAGACATATCATGGCTGACACCTGCAAGTTAATAATAATACTTCGAACCGCAGATAACCAGCGCACCATTCCTGTTTTCTAATGCTTGGGAATTTTGTCACAGTGGTTCTTTCTTGAGCAAGAAGAGAAAAAAGAGTTGAGGATGCTTTCACATCCTCTTTTCAGTGCGGTTTATGTGGATCGAACACATGACCTTCAGATTTCAATTCCCGAAGTTTTACTTCAGTCTGACGCTCTCCCAACTGAGCTAAACCCGCTGAATGATTGGTCTTCGAAAAGAAAAGAAGACTCATATGTGGAATGGGGGGTGGAGTTCGGTTGAGGGGCCAGTGGAACGACAACGCGAAGATGGTTGCACACAAGTGGAGCACGGGAGTCAGCCACCCCCGCATTCTTCCATGGCCATAACCACCTCTCGCGTAAATGGTCCACCAATCCGGTTCTCCGGGGAGCGGTTCCGGGACTACCAAAGGACTTGGAGTTGCTGAGGAGAAGACCAACCCCCTTCCCATATGTCCCTGGAGCTACTGGATGCGTGTAAGTGGCCTTCCTGGGATACTGGCAATAATATCTCTTCTCACACAGTAAGAAACTCATCAAGTCAGATAGGGCAAAGATACCTATTGACCGCCCCATGGCATTGGCAACTTGCGGCTATGAACTCGCTGTCGTTCAGTCGTTAACTCTTCATCTTCCCCAACTCCAACACCGCCAACCACCCCAAGGACCACATGCGGGGGAAATTACAACGCAGGTACAGGCCGCCCCATACCACACACCAAAATGCCATGAACACCCGATGAACCGGATGCGCGAACGACAAATAGCCGTCCCATCAGGATTTACCCGGGGTTGGCTCGCCCGGGACGGGGCCAACGGGCTTGGCCTTCCGGTTAACTGGTCCGGCTGAACGCGGACGACTCCAATTCTGGGGTTGGCGCAGGCCGTTACGTCTATCACTGCTACTCCAACCTCTGGGGGGGCCGCCATGGGTAATATGGGATGACGAACTTGTTGGTCTTGTCCCGGGTCCGCGGTGTTGGCGTCGTGCGGGGAGGCGCCTGAAAGTTGTTTATATCACCTCAGCCTCCCCCCAATATTACCATCCTTTCCTACCTCCCTCCCTCGCTCCTCACCAACCTCCCCATCCCAGGTTGCCCCCCCCCCCTCCCCCCCTACCCTCACACCGGCCACCATGAAACTCTCAACCTCCATCCTTGCCTCCGCCCTTCCTTGCCCCGGCGACGAGCCCAGCTCCACGACCTGGCCGTGAAGGGCCGGGCTTCGGGGACTTTCGGCGCTGCCACCGAAACTCACGGAAAGCGCGAGAGGGGCGCCCTACCCAGAGGCGTACGAGCAGTACGAAGCCATTGTCAACGACCCTTACCAGATCGGGCCGACGACGGCCGAACAACGGGGTATAAGATGATCGTTCGTGTAGGCGGCATCGCGCTCCTTAAACTTC
>NT_165980.1:906522-943409 GCF_000143365.1 Chaetomium globosum CBS 148.51
CAAGAAGCGTTTTCTACAACGTGGCTCGGCGAAGGAGTACATCAAGCTGGCCTTCCAGACCGCCGCCGAGGTCGAACCCGGACGCCAAGCTGTACTACAACGACTACGGCATCGAGCGGCCCGGACTCGGTCAAGACGGCGGGGGCCGTGCGCCTCGTCAAGATGCTCAAGGACGCCGGCGTGCGCATCGACGGCGTGGGCATGCAGGCGCACCTGCACGCCGACAACCACCCGACGGCCGAGGACCTGATCGCCACGAGCGAGGGCTACGCCGCGCTGGTCGACGAGGTCGCCTTCACCGAGCTGGACGTGCGCATCAAGACCCCCGTCAACGACACCAAGCTCGAGTGGCAGAAGGAGTGCTACCAGAAGGTGGTGACCGCCTGCGTCAAGGTCAAGGCCTGCGTCGGCATCACCCTGTGGGACTTTTACGACCCCTTCAGCTGGGTGCCCGATGTCTTCCCCGGCAACGGCGCGTCGCTGGTCTGGTTTGAGGACTTCTCCAAGCACCCGGCGTACGATGGCATGGTTGAGACCTTCAAGAAGCTGATCGGCGAGAAGCCGGGACCGGGCTGCAAGCGCAGGAGAAGGAGCGTGGGCTCGAAGGCTTAAGTGGCCGTGGTAGATTGGCCGAGTAGCATCAGAAACGATGAGAAGAGCATCACATTGCTAATAGCACGGGAATTCCGCGTTAGCAGGGTAATTACGAACTTTGTACATATATCCTTCATGTTCATATCATATTCATCATAATACCTTGCAAACATCTTTCCGTCCACCATGTCATCATAAAAACTCAAAAAGAAAACCAACGCCTAACCCCGTCGCTAACCAGTCGATATCCCTCAAATCGTAACCGTCCCAACGAGCGGCAAATCCCGACTGCTCCCACCCACCTCCACCTTGTACTCCCCCCTAACCAGCCGCCACTTCTGCGCCACCACGTCCCACACGCTCAAGTCTCTCCTCGTGAGCCCAAACCGGACCGTCTCCGTCGCCGACGCGTTGAGAAACGGTTTCTCAAACCCCCTCAGCTGCCGCACGGGGGCGCCCTCGGCCGGGATTCCCACATACAGCTGCGCGACCTCGGCCCCGTCGACCTTCCCGGTGTTGGTGACATCGGCCGAGACCTCGACCAAAACGTCCCACAGATCTTCCTGCCCGCCCTGGACGACTTGTCCCGTGGGATACTCCCCGAACTTGCCCTCAGCCACCTTCTCGACAACTAGGTTGTCATACCCAAACGTGGTGTAGCTTAGCCCGAAACCGAACTCATATCTGGGCTTGATATTCTTTGCGTCGAAGTGCCGATAGTCGAGAAACACGCCCTCGGTGAAATTGCTCTGCGGGAACCGCGCAAACCTATCCCACTCCCCTGCCACATCCGGGCCGAGTACGGCATAGTCGGTTTCATTCCTCGCGACGGTGTACGGCAGCTTCCCCGACGGGTTCGACTCTCCATACAGCAGCGATACGACCGCGCGACCCGAGGCTTCGCCAGGAAGATGGGCAAAGATGAGGGCTGTGACGTTGGGATGGTCGACGAACTGGTCCACCAAGCGAGTGCCCGCATTGTGGAGGACGACGACCGTGTTGCCGCATCGGTCAGCGACGTGTTTAATCAGTTCATCGGTGTAATCATCGTACAGTCCCGGGCGGTCGGCGGCCTCGGTGGCGTAGGCGTTTCCAAACACCAAGCAGGCGTCCGACATGGGGTTGACGAAAGGGGTGCCATTAACGAGGTCCCAGAAAAGGGCGGTGCCGTCATCGTACGCCCGCTGGACAAGCGCGTCAAAGGGAGAGACGGTGGCGGACTGTGAGGTCGCCCCCGAACCGCCACCAGAGTAGATGGTACCATTGAAGGCGATGGGCGTGGAGCTGTGTTCTCCGGTGGAGCCAAAGAACCTGACGGCGAACTCGGTGTAGTTGAACGACTCGGCGCCCCAGAGCCATGGGGAGAGGCCGGGCATGGGGTTGTTGTGGTCGGGGTTCTTGGCCGAGTAACCAAAAATAGACAGCATCTTCGGCTCTTTCAGGGGCAACGCGTTCCGAATGTTCTTTACGAGAACGTGCCCTTCGACTGCGCCATCGAGAAGTGTTGACCGAAAACTTGAGTTTCTAGCATCAACTATTTTGTGAGGTCGGGTAAGATCCGCGGCCATGCCGACGCCGGGTTGCGGGAAGTCCTGGTCTTGACCCATGAGGTACCAGGTTGCGAGGGTCCTGTTGTTGTTAGTCTGGGGCACCGGAAGGTTAAGGAGCCATGTATTACCTGATTGCCATGTCGTCTATGCGGGCTTCGGCAACCGATCCGTTGTTGACAGCATCCACGAGATGCGAACCCCAGAAACCGTTTCCGTTTGGCATAGCAACGTCCATGCCTGCTAGAGCTGCGGCTGTTCCAGTGTGCTGGGCGCCCCAATCGCTAACGACCCAGCCTTGAAAACCAAGTTCGGTTTTAAGATGACCATTCAGCGACTTGCTGTTTGCGCACCCGTACGAATTATTGAGCCGCTGGTACGAGCACATAATGTTGCCACTACCGGCACGGATAGCATCTTGGAAAGGCCTGTGATGTTAGATAAAAAGGCAATGGGATCAGGATTGCTTAGCTTACCAAAGGTAAAATTCGTGCATCGTTCTGTCATCAATGTTAGATGATACCGACTCGACATCGTTAGATGGGTTCCGGTTTGTTTCTTGTTCATTGGCGATAAAGTGCTGTATGGCGTTAGCACGGTTTCTCAATATCCTAGTCGGTGGGACACACCTTGGTACTCGTAATAACCCCAGCAGCTTGCACTGCCGTAACCGTTTCGTGGGCCAGAGCTCCTGATAGATAGGGGTCGCTTGAAAAGCCTATTCATGTCAACGGCCTGCCTCGCACAAGCACTTATCTGGTTGAGACCGTACCTTCCCAGTTCCTGCCGTTCAAGACAACGCGACCGGCGGGCCCAATGACAGGCCCAAGCAGCACATTCACGCCCTTGGTTTTGAACTCGCCCCCCATACCGAACCCCCGCTGGCGAGCGAGCACCTTGTTCCAGCTGGCACCGACATGGATGCCGCTCGGCCACGTACTGACGAAGTCCGTCCCGCGAAGTCCATTGCCTGCATCGCCCAGACACATGCCAGGGAATCCAAGGCGTGGGACAGCCGGAATGAACCCCGGACAGCTAGTGTTGGAGCTAGCGCCGGCAGTCAAACTAACCTACGCTACGGTTAGTCTCGCCATTGCCACGATCCCTCTAAGCAAGTTAACTTACCTTTTCCTCAAGCGTCATTCTCCCCACCAACTCCCTTGCCTTCCCAGCCGCATCAGCCCACTGCCCTCCACCCGTGATATTCGCTACCATCATCTGTCAGCTCCTTCCCACCCCCTAGTTTACACAACACCAGAGGCAATAAAACCCCCCCAAGAAAAACTCACGCGAAGGATAAACCGCCGGCGACTGGCCATAAAACCACGCATCATCCGTGACCATGCCCTCGTCATCACCCGTCCACGGCGCAGACTCGCCGCCTCCCCCGTCACGATTACGCAGCGCAGCCAACCCCGCTAGGCCGCCGCCGATAATGACGAGGCCGACGACGACTAAGATGGCGATGCCGCGCTTCGTGCGGAGGAAGGCGAAGCGCTGCGTGGGCTTTGATTGTCAGCTGCTCCTTGCGGCGGTGGCGGTGGTGTAGGAGGGCGGGTGGATGTCGCTTGGGGGAGGGGCGGGGCTGTTGTTGTTGTTGTTGTTATTGTTCCCCATCAGGGGCTTTGAGGATGGGTTGGTCGACATTGTGAGCGGGAAGGTGGGTGTGGCTTGTTGATGGGGTCAGCGGTGGTGGTTACGCTAGGTTGTGATGTTGGCTTTGGAGTCGTGGTCAATTTCCAGGTGTGGCTAAGCTTTAGGTTGTGGGTTGCGGGGCGTCTAGGTAGTGTATCATGAGCAGGGCGGTGTTGGTGAATTGCGGGATATCAAGAAAAGGAGGGGTGTAAACAAGCACCAGGCGTTGGTCGTCAACTCGCTGACTTCGGATTGTTCATAAGATTTCAATTCTCAGATCGCTGTTTGTTTCAGATGGAAAGCTACAAAACCTACACTTTGGAGGAAATCCTATTTTGGCAGGAACCAGATGGCACAGAATGTTGCAGGATTCCTTCCGGTTGTTTACTTGTACAGTGAATAATAACATGCACACACTGTGAGTTCTGTGAGTTCAGATGCTTGCAGCATTTCATGACGAGGCTATGGAACTACTAGTTATTATAATAGTTAATTATTTCAGAATATTAAATGCATTGTGCCGCAATGCATAATAAATCTAAAGATAGTTTCCCAATGCACGGGTATCTTTGAATGTTGTGTAATGTGTGGAACTGAATCGAGTTCCCGTCATTCGCACAGTGGATTGCGTGGAGGATGGTTGGCAGGGTGAATGGAGGAAGTGGGAGGAACGACCACACGAAGGACCTTCGTCAAGGGTTCAGCTGCATCTTAATCAATTCTTCTGCCCCTCCATGTGTGGCGCTGTGATCTCTCCGAGCCCGATAGCGTCCGATCTTGCAAATAATGTCTCACATTCCCTCGTGCTCAGAGACAGCATACTTCGTACACAGTGTGTTCCTGGTGTCAACTCCAAATTACTATGAGTTGTCGAGCCGTCGTACGAAACGATGGCCTCGGCTGTGCAAGATTCCACCAAATCCACTGTACAGACAGCACGGTATCAACCCACTCACATCCACGTGGTTGCCATATGGCAAACCCGAACAGCCGATCCGGGGAAAAAGGCAGCCCACTCGTCACCGTCTGACGAACACGCCATCCCGAGATTCGCAACACATCCGACACCGAATGCGACTTTCCCTCCCAAGTTCCACCCAACCCTCAAGCCAAAAAGAAAAAGAAATGGGCCTCGCCGTCTTGTTGGACTGTTGGACACCTCTCATTACATCGGAGCTCCGTTTTTCGACCCCATCTTGCAGACCACCATCGCCGGGGGAAAGAAGAGCGAAGTGGAGCCCGGAAAGCAACGGTGCTGATCGCACGGAAAAGACTGCCTCAGCTGGGCGAATCGCCCATGCTGTGTTCCGGCCCAGACCTCATGGCGGGCCCTGTCGCCGTTCCACAACGCGCCCTGGAATCTCGTGTCTCTCGTAGCACAGCATGGCCACTAGAGAAGACTCGAGAGTCAAGGTGTCTCGGGTGTCAAGTCAGGATTCGGACAGAGAGAGGCTCCATGAGAGTCCCAGCAAAATGGCATAAGTACCTAACTACTAGCTCCAGTCCGAAACTTGTTTTGATATCATTGATGATACGGAGGAGAAGCTCCTACCCCCCGTTGCATGAACGGCGTCCAACTACCGAACCAGACCGGCGCCACTAACCAGTGCCCCGGGTCCACCAGAGCTCCTTAGTTCGGGCAAGGGGGGTTGCCGTCTGGGGGGACTCGCGGCCGGCCCAGTGTGCCGATCCGCCTCAGGAAATTTCCCAACACCACCAGAGGACGACATATCTGATTCCACCCACTATCAAACAAAAAGCAACTGCCAAGTGGTCAGCGGACTCCGCTGTGTGGACTTTTCGTATCGTGGACGAGCGAATCGCCTTGTTTCAGATTCATTTCTCCGGAATCTAAAAGTTCCTTCGCCTTTGCGCCGCAGTACAGATTATCTATGTACAATGAGAGACTATCAGGCAATGTGTCATCCATCCATCCACATCTCTACCTTGTAATAAATATGCATCGTCGTCTCCTCCTGTGTATGCAGTGATGGGAGTAAGCGAATGACTTGCCAAGTGGGCCCCCAATTGCCTGAACCCAGAAAGCCACTCACCCAGCCGCATCCGCATGCCCAGCCGCGGCTCGTCCGAACCAACAGCAAGCCGCGTGTGACGCCATCATCATTTCTCGTTCTCGGCCCATCCGGCGCCCAGCGAATCCTCCGACAAGGACCCCAATACAGGAGGTAGCATTTGTAACGTTGACGGCCGACCGTTACGGTTCGTCTCCACCCCCTATTGCGCCCCACTCTTTTCGCAGGGATCGAAGCCCCCAAGTGCCGCTGGCCACTCATGCTCACGGAATGCCACACATCTTTTATCATATTCCAGCCCCCCCTCGCCCCAAAATCCATCACAAAACGATCAGTCACATCGCTAGGAGAACCGTATAACTCAGCCATAATCCAACAGCAAATAATGAACGAGAAAGAAGAAGGTCGAAGCTTGTCAGCCTCGGTGCGGTCCGGAGCCGGGTTTTGTTGAGAAACGTCGAGACCACGCCGTAGTAAGAGTTTAAGGTATATAAACAGTGTAACCGGAGCCGGCAAGAAAGAAGAAAGAAGGTAACTTTTGCCCAGGCCCCGCAAGTATAATGTACAACGAACGAGAACAGGGGATCAATCCCTGTGAGCGGTCCCTTTTTGAGGCGAGGGGTGCGGATGCAGGGCGGGCTCGGTGCAATTAGACCCTATCATCAAGTCACATATGTTAGGAAGGGAGCCACTTTTGAAATGCGAAGTAACATAGCGTTTTTGGTATCATAAAAAGCAGAATTAAAAAAAAAAAAAAGTGACAAGTGAGAAAGGAAAACGGGCCGGCCGCGTTTCTTATGCAGCCGTGCCCGGTGAGCAGTCCGCATTGGATGCTTACAACAAACGGGGTTCGCGCGTTCCCAGGGGGGAAAAAGAGCAGAACGTCATGGATGCAAATATCGCCTCTTACAGAATGAGCTGCTTCAGGTTCCGCTGGATGATCATGTCCTGCACGGAACTCATCGTGATCTTCAAAAGGTTGGTGTCGGTGGCATTCGTGAAGTGACCATAAATCTCCTTGTCCGGGTTTCGGTTCAGTGCCCTGAACTTGTCCATAAAGTACTGGCTGGCCTGGTCCCAGTCGTTCGGCGGCCCGTGGTAGTCGGTGAAACCGTGGTCTGTTATGGGGCTCTTAACGAGCTTCTCTTTGAAGAGGTCCATCTTGTTGAGGAAAAGGATGAGCGCCGATTTGGCGAACCAGTGGGAGTTGGCGATGGATTCCCACAGCATTAAGGCCTCGTTCATTTGGTTCTGCGGCACGCCATGTTAGCTTTCTCTTCCCGCGCCGACAAGATCAGGGAGTACGCACGCCATCCTTATCTTCAACCAAACACTGATCGTACCCCGAGATGGCCACGAGGAACATCAGGGAGTTGACGTTCTCGAAGCAGTGGATCCACTTTTTCCGTTCTGACCGTTGGCCTCCGACATCGAACATCCGGTATGTGAGCTGCCCCAGGTCGAAGACGGTCTCGGTGATGCCGGTTGTTCTTAACCTCGATCGCAGTAGGTCCTGGTCTGTAGGGACGTAGTTCTTATCCCAGATACGCTCCACATCATCACAGAAGCTTGATGCTTGTCAGTCCTTGCAGTTCTGCCCAACATGGTGTGGCCACTTACTAATCCAGGTTATCGTGCAGCGCATACTCGTTGCCCTTCTCCATGGCTTTCTTGATGCCCGCGTCCACCCAGAGCTTCTTGACAGGTTCCAGGTACTCCTCTGGTAAAGGCTCGTGCGCCGTCATCTCGTAGTCCACCATCATTTGGGCCATGTTTTTCTGCCAGATAGCCAGTCAGTATCAGTCGAGAAAGAGCTGACCGGCGGCGGGCCGGAAGGCGCAGTAGCTTACCTCGTTCTCTGGGTTCTCGAACGTAATACCCGCGTCATTCATCGCATCGAAAATTAGGCGGAACGACTGGAGGATATTTGTGAACACCACGGGCTTCCACTCCATTTTCTCGGTCTTGCTGAAGCCTTGAGCATAGATGAGCTTCATCTGTTTAAGGACTGTCGACTTTCCGGACTCTCCGGCTCCTGTGCAAGCGCAAGATTAGTTGATCTGGCATCGTTGCCACCCGGAACGCAGTTCGTACCTAGAAGCAGAAGCTTCACTTCTTTGGACATGCGCTTCTCGTCGGCGCGAATGATCTTATCAAGCTCGCGCGAGCGAGCGGCGCCCGACTCATCGGTCTTTTCGCGACCCCCGAAACACATGGCGGCGGTGGTGATCGGAATGGCGACGGTATGGGCAAATTGGAGCTCAAATTGAATTGTCGAAAGTTCGACGGCGGTCGCTGACGTCGTTTAATGCCCGCTGTGCGGAGCTCGTTCGGTGGGCGAACTGTGGTGGCGGGGCCAGGGAATTCCGCAGGGAGCTCTGTCGCAACTTTTGAAACGCCCGACACCAGCCAACTACCCAGTTTATCGGGGAACCTCGACGGACCTCAGCGATAGGTGTGGGCAACCCGTCAACGTTGTGTCAAGGTCTACCAAACGGTGCCCATGCAAAATCGCCTGCTGTATTTCCGGCAAGACCTCCTCGCTACTGCTCCATTCGAAAGTGGTGGTTTTCCTCTCCTTCCGGTGCTTTAAATCGGTTGTCGTCGAGGTCGGCCAAGCGGGCGATGGTGGGGATCAAACGATTCGGAAGGCGAGACGAGAGCATGAATAGGCCCGGTACGGCTGAGGGAAATGTGATGGCTATAAGTGAAATTTCGCGGCGAAGCACAAAAAGGCGTGTCGGCTCCGAAGTATCAAACGACGGGAAGATTCAACAGGTCAAAAAAGTCTGGGTTACATGGACTCCGGGTCAACAACGGTGGCTCGGGGGCGCAGAGCTCGGCCAGGTGCAACCGACCCTCATGTCTCGATTATTTGTTCCGCTGCGGCGCGCCAAAACCAATGCCCTGCATGGCATCTTCAAGGCCCGCTCTTCCTGCGGGCTCCTCCGGCAAGCATTCAAGGAGCAGGGGTGCCTTGAGGTATGTGGGTCCGCCTCACCCTGCGTTTCCTTTCCGCATCTTCCATCCCATACCCAGGCCCACCTTTTCTTCCGTTTCGGTGCAATGTGATGGAATTCCCGCCCAACTTTTCAATCAAGGCAGGTCGACCCCAAACCGTTGCGCAAACCCGCATCACCACCGTGCGAGGCCGATTCAGGGCCTACAAACTGAAGAAGCTGTTTTCTCAGCTGGTTTACTGGAGGCGTGCCTCCTCGGGTTCTCCCGCCCACGCGGGTCCCCAACGGCGGAAGAGGTCGATCACAACCGAATTAGCTCCAGTTTCATGATAGGGTTCCATCGGTTCGCAGTCTTTTTTAGCTCCGCATTCCAATCCCTGGACACTTGGGTCTGGTGTCATTCCGCGACATGGAAATCTCAACACGTTAAGTAAACGGCGTTTCCGGATTCTGTAATGACGACGTCTTGGCCGCATCTCACAGCGACGAGGTCAATGAGATGGGAGAAATAGGAATCGTGGGTAGCTAACTAGTGTAACTCCCTCGGTGTCTCCCGTCGGCCTCCTCTGCTGCTCTAGTTCCGGCAATGGGAAGATGGAGTCCCGCGCCGCTGGGAGCGCCGGCGTCCATGTTTTACCCCTATTCCCGGGAAAACCCCCCATGCTCTTGGAGATCTTGCATCTTCACTAGACCGACAAGAGGCAAGAGGTTTCGCTCCGTCCAATCGCGGACCCTTCCTTAGAAGACCTGCATTCGCGCCGAAAGCCAGAGTCTCAACGCTGTGACGCTCTTCCATCTCTCCGTCCACGCCACGCGGGTTCTCAAGCTCTTCTGTGGCGATTGGCTGTGAACTGTCTTGCCGTTCGATCTCATCGCCACGCGGTTTCCTTGCTTATCTCTCGGGAACGACGGAGGAAATGTGGTGTAACACCATACATCAGCCCGAAGTTCGATTCAGCCGAGGAAGACTCATTGCTTTCTCTGCACTTTCTTTCCAAATCCTCTGCGAGGGCTCGCAAGTCTTTCCTCGTGCCGCCCTACCGAAGCGGTATTGATCGACTTCCAGGATTGTCAAAGGCTGAAACGAGAGACAGGCACTTAACACGATGTCAATTAGTTTCGCCGAGAGGCTTCTCTGGCGTTCGAGATGTCATGGCGCAGGCGAGACAGCGGAGGAGAAAGATGGATCGACACGCTGCTTCGCGCCGCGCCATTCCACAAGGGGGGGTGGAGCGGCATATGTAGTGGAGGCGCATTGATGAAGCTCGTCGTCGCAGAAAATTGAACACTATCAAGACGATACCGATACCGACATCCCGCGCTCGCTCTCTGTCAACTCGAGAAGTGACGCGTGGCCTGCAGTCTTAGGGCAGCAGGCAGTACGACACATCAAGAAGAGTCGCGAGCTTGGCCGTCCTTGACGGCGCCATTCGTGGCCTATCGATCTTTGTAATATAATTATTGCCCTGGTTGCCGGGACCGGCAGGCGTCTGGGGGTTACTTCCATCGTCTCCAACGTAACGCCAGCATGGTCGGCCGCTGACCTCAGCGCTAGTTAACCCAAACACCAACCTTCTGGAACCCGACCGTGCTCTGTCCGTCCTGGGGCCGCGACGGACCGACCGGTTTATCCCGGGAGCCGGGAAGGAGTGCTCGGACCGTGAGCATATCCGGGAGGTTGTTTCTTAATCTCCTTACCCCTGCGTAGTAGGAGTAACTACCATATGTATGAGGTATCGCGAGAAGGTAGATAGGTAGATGTGTCGTTGCCAAGGAGGTGACAGGAGATTGATCTATCCGGTCAGCTCGTCCGGTAGTTAGGTGGCTCTCAGCTCTGTAGTTTTAAAACTCGCACACATACACTCGCACCCGGCTCTCCACCTTTTGGGCATCATTGGTCCCGACTTTTGGGTTTACCACATTCTTATTCGCTCATACAATCGGCTTCAGGGCGACCGTGGGACCGCGGGACCGAGGAAAATTCTGCACAAGTCCAAGAAGAAGTCGCACCTGTTTGCTGTTTCGAGTGGTCCATGATAAAAAGAAGGGGCACACAAACTTTTACCCCGCCTTGACCTCACTGGCTCACCTTTAAACTGGCTCTGTTTTACTCACGCCGTCTTCTCTCCAAGCCGCCTCACCAATTTCTCGGCTCACCTTTTTTCAAGTACCTTCGCCCCAGCCAAATTCGCAAAATGAGTGAAATTACACACGCTACCATCCAGGGTATGTTTTATGTTTTACTGTCGTTTTTAGTGAATTGTCCTCGTCCCTCCATGATCGACCGCGGGGTCGCTAGTTAAACAAATGCCCCGCCATCTCCAACAACGGTCCTATCGTCAACCCCTCCCTCACAAGCATCACCTCACCTTCTGCAGTAGTTTGGCGGCACATTCGGCACTGCTAGAATGCCGGTACTCGGTCTTTCACCGTTTTCACAAGCAAAATGCAGCTTGCCAGCCTCTAAATTGAACGGTGTGGTTACGCGCCAGTGTCACCACATCACTTCAGACGAGCTTCCTAAGCCGTGTCTTGCGCCTCACACGGACAGCCTTGGGAGGGTGGCAGTTGGACGCCTAGCCCAATAATATCTTCAACCCGCCTGATTGCCATCGAGGCTGCCGTATTCAATGCCGGTGGTGCATTCGGCTGTCGATGATGAGTACGTGCGCTGACCATTTCCTGGCGGCTTACAGATGGGTGGTTCCGCGAGATCTCGGAGATGTGGCCCGGTGAGTAACCAAATCACACCTCACCTGCCGCACTCATCGGTACTCATCATGCTAACTCTTGGCAGGCCAGGCCATGACCCTCCGGGTCAAGAAGGTGTTGCATCACGAGAAGAGCAAGTTCCAGGACGTCCTGATCTTCGAGTCCACCAACCATGGAAACGTGCTCGTCCTCGACAATGTCATTCAGTGCACCGAGCGGGATGAGTTCTCGTACCAGGAGATGATCACCCACCTGGCTATGAACTCGCATCCCAACCCCAAGAAGGTCCTCGTCATCGGTGGTGGCGACGGCGGTGTCCTGCGCGAGGTTGTCAAGCACGAGTGCGTGGAGGAGGCCACCCTCTGCGACATTGATGAGGTGTGTTTGGGCCCCTCCCAAGTCATAGATGTGTCAGCCACTTACACGTTCTAGGCCGTCATCCGCCTCTCCAAGAAGTACCTCCCCCACATGTCGGCTGGCTTCAACCACTCCAAGGTCAAGGTCCACATCGGCGACGGCTTCAAGTTCCTCGACGACTACAAGAACACCTTCGACGTCATCATCACGGACTCTTCTGACCCCGAGGGCCCGGCCGAGTCGCTTTTCCAGAAGCCCTACTTCAAGCTCCTTCACGATGCTCTCCGCGAGGGCGGCGTTATTACCACCCAAGGTTGTATGTCTCATTTACTCGAAGAAAGTCGAGACCTGGGAGGAATGCCCTCTTTCTCCGGGCCAGGTGCTTTAATATGCCCTGATCCAGCCTTGTGTCATCTCTCAGGAGGCTACCAAGTGGTAGTTCGTCTCGGCTTTCCCTTGCGACGAATTTCCTCCTTGCTTTTTTTCCACGTCATCGTTTCTTTCCTCCATTTCCTTCGCCGCCAACCCCATTTACCCATTGTCTCTCTCATTCTCTCTCACTCCTACTGTTGATCCCCCTGCCCCGGATGGATAGACCGACTAATACGCTGTTTACGCAACGCAGCCGAGAACCAATGGCTCCACCTGCCGCTGATCACCAAGCTCAAGAAGGACTGCGGCGAGATCTTCCCCGTGGCCGAGTACGCTTACACCACCATCCCGACATACCCGTCGGGCCAGATCGGCTTCATGGTCTGCTGCAAGGACGCCAACCGCAACGTGCGCGAGCCTGTCCGCTCGTGGAGCAAGGAGGAGGAGCGCAAGCTGTGCCGGTACTACAACGCCGACATCCACAAGGCCAGCTTCGTCCTTCCCACCTTTGCGCAGGAGGCCCTGGAATAAGCAGATCACCAGCCTGGCGATGGGTATAGGGACCAAAAGGACGCCCGGGGTTTTGTGCCTTGGTTAAGGGGGAGGCTCGGATGAAAAGGGGTTGCAGCAAGCATCTGGATGATGCTAGACAAAACAAGCTGCTGCAAAGCGGGATAGACGATGGTCGTCACTGGCCAGGTAGACTCCCCTTGGGTAAATAGGGGCTCCTGGAAACTGGATAGGGGCCAAAGCCGAAAATAGACCAGCCTCCCTCCCAATCTTTACATGAACAAATAAAGAAGTGAAAGACAAGCCGCCCACGCACACATACATACAACGTACACACGCTATCATTGATTCATTACAAAACCTCCCCTACACCCCAACCGCGCATTCACTGCACCCGACTAACATCAGGATACACATCAAACCGGCGCTGATCCCTCAACGGAATCCCCCTCCTCGCCAGCTCAATCCTCTCCCCATCCAACTCCACCACCACAATCCCCTCCCCCTCCCCCGCCTCCGCCAACACCTTCGCCATCGGATCCGCCACCAAGCTATGCCCCCACGCATGGTACCCAGCCGTCATATCCCGCGCAGGACTACACAGCGCCACATACAGCTGATTATCGACCGCGCGTGCCCGCGCCAGCAGCTCCCAGTGCAGCGGGCCCGTCGTCAGGTTGAAGGCGCCCGGGTAGACCAGGGCGAAGCAGCCGCGGCGCGCGGCGATGGTGGCCAGCTCGGGGAAGCGCACGTCGTAGCAGATGGCCACGCCGATGCGGCCGTACTCGGGCAGGTCGACCATGGTCAGCTGGTTGCCGGGGGAGAGCACGTCGGATTCGCGGAAGGTGATCCCCCCCGGGGATGTCGATGTCGAAGAGGTGGATCTTGCGGTGCGTGGCGAGGAGGGCGCCCGACGGGGAGAAGGTCAGGGAGGTGTTGTAGTAGGTGTTTTGGGAGGGTTCGGAGGCGGAGGTGGCCAGCTCGGGGATGGAGCCGCCGATGAGGTAGATGGCGTTTTCGCGCGCCATAGTGGAGAGGGCGTGGTAGGAGGGGGATTGGGCGGGCGTGGGTGGTGAGGGGAGCAGTGTCTCGGCGTAGGAGGGGAAGTAGTCGCAGCCGTAGGGCGAGTTGAAGCACTCTGGGAGGACCACGATCTTGGCGCCGGTCTGGGCGGCCTCGCGCACTTTGACGGCGGCGTGGGCTAGGTTGGCGGCTTTGTCGGAGCCCGAGGCCAGTTGCACGCATGCGAGCTTGACGGGCTGCTTGAGCACCGGGGGGTGGGTGGTGGATGATGATGACGCCATTGTGCGGAAGAGGAGGGAGGTCGATGGTGGGAGTGGTTGTTGCGAGAGGGATTGGCGGTAGGACGACCGGATAAAAGGTCGT
Organism: Chaetomium globosum CBS 148.51; assembly: GCF_000143365.1. NCBI lineage: Eukaryota > Fungi > Ascomycota > Sordariomycetes > Sordariales > Chaetomiaceae > Chaetomium > Chaetomium globosum. The sequence continues at coordinate 920,629 of NT_165980.1, forward strand.
GAGAGGACGCGGAATGTCCTCCAAGCTTGTGTTCGCATGATGGCGGAGGAAAGCGGGGTTGGGATTGAAGGTGCTGCTCCGGGTCGGTTGCGGGTTCGGAGGTCGTCGGCGCGGGGCATGGGAGTTTAAAGTGGGCCCGGCTCGGATCGCGGCTAGAGGCGGAAGGAACGAGCCGGCCCATCTCATGCTGCATCTCTCGATGACACAGTGCAATGATGGAAGGTGCTCCCGACCTTGGATATTCGTGGGAAGGAACAATTGGAGTTCTTGGAATTTGACCAGTTTTTTTCGGTCTTTTTTTTTTTTTTTTTTTGGCCATGCAAATCTCTCACTTGAGGTTCATACGTCGTTGAGGCCACACCTGGATGACTCCGGCTCAAGACTCGACATTCAGCATCTGCTCTGCTCAGGGGCATCGATCCATGATCCATCGGTTGGATTTTAAAAAGACACAACCTATCCCCGACACAATTCAGTCTGCTTGATATGAACTGGACTGAGGGCAATCTCTACCGCCACAACCGCGGCCGGATGCGGAAGATAAACCCAGCTCGTCAGCGCCAGAAGGAGTACTTCGCGCGCGCTCGTGCTCGAGCTGCGGAGCAGAAAGTTGCAGAAGAGAACGGCCCTCCTCCAATCTCGTTCCTCCAACATTCTAACACCCCGTCGTCTCAACGCTCCCACGCCTCGAACAAATCTGACTCCCCGTCCGGCCGGCGGGCTTCACTAACACCCAGTCGGCGGAGAGGAGAACCGGGCAGGAAACGACACAAGGTCGCAGCAACAACGGAAGACACCCCTCTCCCAACCGTCAATCGCTTTTTTCAGGAACGAGCAGGCGGGCAACCCGTTCCTAGCTCCGAGGTTGAATATGATGAGGAGGCCCTAGAGCGGATGAGGCAGAAGTTGCTCGCGAAAGACTAGAGGACCATTCGTGAGCCACTGCCGGTACCCGCCAAAAGGCCCCGAAGCACGAAGTCACAAGTCCGAAGCCCTTCTACAGGGTCACAAGGAAGTAGGAAGAGGCGGTCTCATATTGTCGGCGATGGGTTGGTGCAGGGACGCAGAAACCAGCAGGTATATTCCCTTCGTCGGGAGGATGTAACAATTCAAATCGGGAGCCAGGAAAAACGGCCAGGAGAGACCTCCAGTATCACGAGGTCGAACCCCGGGCATTCCGCCCTTGGATCGCAGGTTGAGCCTGGTCGCCAACATCCACCGTCCAGCCTGAGAAATACACATGGTATGACCACTTGCGAATTTGATATTGAAAACATTGCTGATAACGCTCAGGTGGCTTGGTCCCGGACCATTCCTCCCACAACGAGGAGCTACCACGGTCTGTACTACCTATGAGAGAGCCACCGAGTGACCGGAGCGAAAGAGAGCAGCGTTGTTGCATCTCAAGCGATGCCGAGGGCCACATCTGGACTTCATTCCCTCCGCTCTCCCACCCACTTTCAATACGGCCTGTACCTGAATCATTCTACCGCCTCGAGCAGTTTGACTCCGAAAACACTGGCACTGCCATAGCACGGGTTGGCCGGGCCATATCCCCGGTGCCACCTTCCCAGAAAGCCGAGAACGCCATCTGGCATGCGTGGGTTGGCCAACCGAGCAGCCCTATCAGCAGTCATGTCGCCATTGAAGGGAGCAGAGCTTCTCTCGAGCACAGAGTCAGTCCCGGTGTTAGCGAAGTCCAGGGGCACGAGCAAGAGCCTCAAGAGCCTCAAGAGCCCCCTACATTCTTACCACCGCCGAGCGACTTCATGGTCGGTGAGCTCAGCTATTCCAGCGCTAGTAAGTTACGAGACGTCAACAAGGCGCCCAGTTCTAGTAATTCCTCGGAAATACTGAACCGGTATGAGGAGCTTGTCGCCAAGCTTCGGCGGTTGGAACAACTCGACACCCCCATACCTCGAAACCCGCCGGTCGGAAGCCAAGCCAAAAAGAGGACAGATCAACCTGGGAATGATTTTGAAGGTCTCGGGGAAGAAATATGGCCTGTATCTCACTCCAATCCCGTCCAGGAAAGCAGTGCGGAGGCTGGAGTTGATATCCAGGACCAAGGCAGTTGTGCGACTTGCGAGGAGGGTGAGCTAAATCCCGAGTTCCCGTCTGACGATAACTCATCCTCCCAATTTGCGCTTGCTTCACCGCAAACCTGTACAGAGGCGGGTGAAATAATTCCTGATGAGGCCTGGAAGACATTCGTCTTTGGTAACGAAAACAGTGACGAAATCAGCAGGGCGGCGTTTGAAGAAGCCAAGCACGATGTAGCGCGGATTCTACAACCATCGGACACTCCTGTCCCCTCCAGTAGTAGCCTGAAGTCCAGCAACATTGCAACGGTCGGCACCACCTACATACAACAAGATTGCCAAACGTCCGATTCCGATTCGAGGGATGCCTACTCCCCAGATGGCGCATCTTCAAGCCAGAGAGCCACATATGACCCATCGTTGGCCGAGACGGGGCTAGACGTACCATTGAGCAGCTCTGGCGTTTCTTCCCAGCCTCCTAGCGTCGAGGTAAACGCGGGTAGCAGCAGTCCGCCGCAGATCGGAACTATCATCAATACCTTGGAGACCAATGAGCTTGAGTCCCCAGAACAAGCGGACATCAGCGATTCAGAGTCACCTGTGACCGCGCCTTCGATGACGACGTCGATGGCGACGTCGATGGCGGTTGTTCCAGCCGAATCTGACGTTGCCCCTAGTGAGATAAGCAATATGTCAGAACTGTTCCGGTTCAGCCAACCCAAACTCTTCGTCGGTAGTCGTTCAAATTTGCCACACATCGCAGGGCATGGTGTTGGGCCCATCAATCCCACTAAAAGGAGGAGAGGGCGGCCGAAGAAGCGGGCCAACGATGGCCGAGCAGATATCCGGGCTCTCCCTAACTACAGCAGCGATCCTATCGAAGATTTTGAGGAAGAGGGACGAGTGCGAAAGGACGGCCGGGTCCCTGAGTCTCTGTTCCCTGCGCTCGAGCTGACTTGAGTTTGTCTTATCGGAGAGACAACGGTTTCCCCAGTTCGAATGTTTCAGGCGGCGGGTTATGAATGGAGTACGGTAGCTTGTGACCTGTTAGAGTTTACCTGTTGGTTCCAGAGTATCTGTGAACGTTGCGATATCCTGGCTTCTGTCTTGACCGGCGTTTCTCCCTAGCGAGGCCCTCTCGCCACCATACTCGGCCCCCCTATTGGCCCACTCTTGACTTCTTTCCCTTCCACGACTCAATGTAAATCCCGCAGATGATCGGCAGCTGGACCATGTTAATGCTCGTCCCCGTACCCATGCTAGAGCGGAGCGGCAGCGGGGGACGCGGTCTCCACGTCTGGGGGGGTGCTGATCTCGAAGCTTAATCCAAGCTCGCAAGCTCGCCCCTGTCGCCATAGTGAGCTGCCCTCGTCGCAGGGCCGAAATCAACAAATGCCTCTGCCCCGTTACGCATCCCCACTCTCTTGTGGCCAGACCATAACTACCTATTCTATCCGTCCATCTACCTGACTCGAACCTACCGCCTATGGGGCAAATCGGTGTCTTTTCGGCAGATGCGGAACCGGAGAGGTTTCCCAATTGCCTCCTCGGCAGTGGTCTTCTCGAAGCATCTGCCACTCGGGAGTACTCGAGCACACGTGTACGTACCTAACCGTACCCTACTCGCGGCCGGCTCTTCCCTAGCCGCTCTAGCGCCCCCAAGTGTACACTAGCACCTAAAACCCCAATGTTAGATACTTTCACATGCATGCATCTACTGTGTAAGGACCTCACCGACTCAGGTACCCAGGCACCAACAAACCAGGACACCTCGACCACCTATCGTGGCGTGCGCAGATATCAGCACCTGAATCAGAACCCCGCTGCCTACCTCAGTCATGATCGCTACAGGACCCTCACATCACCCGATATTGACATCTCCCATCTTCCACCGCCCCTCCGACGGGAGTTGTCAACCCCGGGGCGATCGATCATCGACGATGTGATGAATGTCCAAAATATTACGTGCTCAAATCAGCTGCCAACCCCGCCCAGACCGAGGGGCAAGTGAGGGGACAAGACGGGAACAAGAAAGATGCGGAGCCGGACCCGGAACCAACGCCGTTGCCCCTTAGGTGGTTTTTGGTCGGTGGCGTTGTTTGAGGGAGAGACATGACTAGGTGGTAGACAGACATACATGACTCGGGACGAGACGCCGCCAAGGCCGGCGGGGTTGAAAGGAAAGTCGAAGGGAGAAGGGGAGAATGGTGGGAAGAAGGGGCGGGACGGGGGCGGGTGGAATGCCCGGGCGTGCATGCCTGCCTACACAGCAGGAAAGGGTCCTACGGAGGCAAAGGAGGCTCGAGAGTGGGCCTGGGGCGGGGAAAGGGGGCGTTGTTGGCGAGGGCGTGCTGGGATAGTTTGTCCTGGGGAGTTTTCGAGTGTGCGTGCGCAGCTTGGGGGATAGGGGGCGTCGGCGCTGGCTCCGTGGCACGGGTCTTTCGTTGCCAGAGCACGCCACGCACGCACATCACGAGGGAGTCGGGAGTCGGGAGTCGAGCATGTCGCAGCAGAGGGAGAGGATATGTGCAGCGTGCTTCGAAATGAGGAGATATGGGATGCGTACAGTTGCATTAAATTGAACACTAGATGAGGTTATTGCTGTTGAAATTCCCATAGCTGTACTATAATCACAGGTACATTCATGTTACCGCTTTTCGCCCAACTCCCAACCCCCTTACGCCGTTGACCTCAGTTGCGGCACAGCGTATTTGCACGTCTCGTTTGCACGCAACCTCGCCAACCCCATCAATCCCTCCCTTGCTTCCTAGCCACTACATCCTTGTAGTATCAGCCTGGTCCGAGATTGATTGTTTTGGTAGAGAAAGAAAAGATGACGTTAACCGGTCGTTGGTATCATTGGTATCTTGCCGATCCGTTTTTGCCCGCGCACTGGAATATCATATGACTTTGATTTCGGCCGTGATAGCATCAGAAGAAATGAAGCCTTTATGCCTGAGATATAAAAAAGATAAGGTTGTCGCCGACAACGCCGTGCCCCGGGGTGTATGCTAGAATACAATTGTACAGAAAAGAAGAGGTAAGAATGCAGATCAGTATGTAGATAGATCGATGATGGCAAATAACCAAGAATCGATAAGAGAGAAGAAAAAAGTTTAAAAGATAGCAGTTGAAGGAATGACAAGAAGGGTATCTTCAAAGTTGAGATGTATAAAAAAGCGAGCCGAATTATAAAGGTGGTGTGCGGTCAGCTGCAGTACAGTGCTGCTACCGAAAGGAACGTGAGCGTCGTGACGACAGTAACAAAGTTGAAGCGAAGAGCGTCTCGTCTAGTCGAAGACGACCGAATGCGGTTATGCTGGCGTGTTGAATGATGAATGGCTGTCAAGGCTTGAAAACGGCACTGGTGAGAAGGACCTCCCCAGTGTCTGGTTCAGCTAAAGGGGGTGTTTTAGTGGAAGACGTTGACGAGGAAGTGGGCGACGAGGAAGTCAATGACGAGGAAGACGGCTTCTCAGCCAACTTCGAAACGGGTAGGGGCTTTCTTGGGATAGAGCCACCACTCGGGACAGAGCCGCCGCTGAGGACATCATGGCTAAGGGTACGGCACAGCTTTCGCCGTTCCGCCTCGGACACTATCGCGCAAGAGTCCTTGGTCTGGGCATCGCAACCGCCCATCTTGGTCACAGTGTCCTCCACATCCGCCATGAGAGCGTACACCCCATGAGCCCCGTACATGTCATGAGCTTCGTCTGTGTCATGAGCTCCGTACACGTCATTAGCTGCGTACACACGGATGGTTTCGGCACGGCGGAGAGCTGGCTCCTTTACGGCGTCTTTGGCATCCGGTATGTCTTTGGCATCTGTGGAATCTTTCGCATCCACGGTCTGTTTGGCATCCATAGAGTCTTTAGCGTCCATAGAGGCGGCCTCCTCGAACAGTGGTTGCTCTAGGATTGTGGATGGCACTTGGGCTCGATGCGGCGAAGACGACGATGATGGTACGGCGTGTGCAAACGAGGTCTTGACTGGGCTCCGAGGCGGGGTGGATAGCTCAGCGTTCTGGGGCCGAACAACGCCAAGAGCAAATTGCAAGCTCTCGCTGACTCCCACTACGCTCCCAGTCGGGGAACCCAAAGTGGCGGCGGCAGCAACATGCTCAAGCAGCTTCTGGCGGACCCTGATGCGTCGGTTCTCGACATGCTCTAGTTTAGTGGTCCACTCGTCGATCGAGGTATCGAGCTCCGCAAGGGCCTCCTCCTGTTTGAGGATTGATTCGTGACTGAACTTGGCTGTGCGCGGAGAGCGGAGATATTGGCAGATGCGCGAGTGGAGGTTTCGCCTCCCTGACCGAAGGGACGTGTGTGTGTGGCGAAGGTAATCGGCACGCTCGTCGAGTTGGCGAAGTTCCTAAGTATCGAATTAGTGAGCGTGTTAATGAAGCCAAGACCAAGCACACGAACCCGTGATAGACTATCGACATCCTCTTTTCTGAGGACTTCGAACCGGGCCGCTTGCTGGAGGGCCTGCCTTTGCAGGGAAGCAATTTCTGCTGGGCTCATGATGTTGACAGCGTCACTAGCTTTCCAACCCTTCGGGAGCTGCTCGATTGCATGCCCCTCCGAGCTCTTGTTCCTCTTCGAGCCGCTGCGCTTCAAAGTCGCCGGGCCCGCACAGATTTCGAGTCGCCTAGGCGGCCTTCCCCGATTGATTATACTGTCCGACTCCGACTGGTTCCGCCTGTGTCCAAGGGTGAGGCTTTGTAGTGGGTCACTGAGCTCCCCTCTGGGTGTGGAACGTTCAGAGGCGACCTCCTTCGGCGCCCCTGTTGCAGCGTGGCCCGTCGACCTCTCCCATGGTTTTGGGGATTCCCTGTGGTCCGCGGGAGCCGAAATCGGAGTAGCCAATGTCGATGTCGTCGTGACTGTCGTCGCGGCCGATCTCGGTGTAGTCAAAGCGGCGGAAACTGGCGTGAAGGGCGTCCATACCCGCGGGGAGTCGTCAACCCGCGCGCCGCGGGTTGGGCCATCGACGGGAGTGCTGCCAGACCGGAGTCGACTGTTGGATATCCGTCTCGCCAAGTGGGGGGCGATGGGGTTTGACGTCGGTATGACGAGTGGCGTCAGACTCTTCGGGGACAGTGGCTGTCGGGGCTCATTTTCAGGGCGCTGTAGCTCTTCATTGCTTCGGTAAGCTGATCGAAGTTCTGGTCTCTCATCCAGTGTCCGTGTCCTCCCAGACGTCATGCAGTCGCCAAGGGAATACTGTTTCCACGAGCTTCCCGGTGCGCTGATAGACCGCTCATGGACAGGTGGCCGCCCGGGGATGGTAGCTGGCGGATGTCAGTCATAAACTAGATAGAGAGTAAAGGCAACCAAGGACATACGGGAGTCCATGGCAGCTTCCTGCACCGTCGTCAAGGGAGCAAGATCCGAGACGCTAATCTTCCGGTTGCGCATCTCGCGCTGATTGAGCCGGAGCTTCAGGTGCAGATTAGCCGTCCTCTCGCTTTTCTCGCCGTTCTGGCTCCTGGCCAGGGCGAATGCCTGAGCCTGCTCGGGATCTAGTGGTTTCCCTGGGGCAGGAACCGTCTGTTTGCCCTTGGGAAAAAGCTGATATTTCTGGGGCTGCATTCTCCAGGCAAACGGTTTATCTCCCGAAGGGGATGCTCTACCTAACTGCAACAAAATGGTGAGCTTTGACCAGCAGCAGAGAGACGGGACATAAGTGGTTGCATACCGGCTCATTGGACTCCTCGGTGACGGTCTTTGCCGCTATATAATTATTGAGACCAATGGTGAGGTCCTCCTGGTCCATTTCTAGGCAGTTGGCAATGTGAGCCATCGGGGTGGACACAGGGTCGAATCCGTGTAAGAGATAGATGGTTCACGCTGGGCCCGGGAGATGCGGTGCGGATAAGGACCAGGGAGCGTTTTAAGGTTCCCGCGCGGGCCAGCCGGCTGATAGGTCAGAGGTTGTGGTGAGGATATATACTTTGAGGTATGCAAATCCAGGGCGGAGAGAACCCTTTCAAGCTGGCTGCTACACGTCCATACATGCAGGCCGGGCCAGAGTGGGCTCCCAGAGGTTCAAAGCCCTGTCCATCAGGGGCGAGAGGGAAGCCATGTGACAGGGGGGTTTGGAGAGGGAGGATCCATGGAGAGCCATGTGCTCCCATGCAAGATTGTTGCTGCACCGCCGGTACACTAAGGAACCCGGTTGTCTGCGGGCGATGTCCCTGGTTGGGCGTGTTGGAGCAGCTCGAAAGGGAACCTCGCCTCGGAGAGGGCAACACGGCCGGGAGCCTTGATACGGGGCTTTCTTTGTTCGGGGGCACAGCCATGCCTGGGGCGTCTGGTGGGGTGCTCGGTGTCAAGGAGATGCAGCCGAGAAGGGAATGGCTCGCGTCCAGGAGCACACTGTAACAGGACCGAAAGGTGAGAAGCAGCTGCACGAGGAGGACACAATGAAACCGCTAAGACCGCTTTGAGTGAAGCCCGACCCTGGTCAAGAATCCCTGCCGGCAAGGATGGAGAGACGTCCCGGTCAAGGATGGTTGCAGCAGGGGGGCCACCCAAGCCTGTCCATATCGGGGAGGGCTATGAACAACGCCTGCAACCGACCCCCACTAACAGACCAATGGCTTCCGTTTGGCTAAATCAAGAGACATTGGTTAAAGCTGGGGTACCTGCTTCTGCATGTCGAGGGGTGCTGCAGGCGGCCAGGGCAGCTGCCTCGACGAGAAGTCTAACCCGCAGGACGGGATGAAGCTGGACGGGTCCAAGCTCAATGGATGGAACTACGCGGAAGTGAATATGCCGACGATGATGATAGTGGAGATAAGTGATGCCGGTGGTTTGTGAAGAGGTGAGACCTCTCTCCAGCAGTAGCCGGGAGATCGACTGTGGCCCAAGCGTTGAGATTCACCAATCTTCCCGCGAGATTCATACTTGATGCTTCCCTGGGGGCTGCAGATCACAGGCGGAAGCGGAGGGCGTCGCTGGGGGGCAAAAACCGCAAAACCCCCATTGACCCCGCATCCATCAAGAGGCTCGAGAGCCAAATTCGATCAGCAGCACACCAGGATGTCGTGAATCTTCAACAGTGGAGCAATTATCGCCCGAGCTCGCCCGAAGCACGGGGGCTTGACGGATCGCACGGACATGTCGATTTTTGATCGTTTGTTTTCGAGCAGCCCATTGGTGCGAGCGGGAGAAGCAGGACGGATGCCCGGCAGCCTTTTCTGGTCGTTTTCTTCATTACGCAATGCGTAAGGAGAAACCCTGAACTTCCAGGGCAAGGTCTGCTGTCGTCATCCATCGTCTGATTGATATTCAGCTGCTCGGGGATCCAGCATGGGCGAAGTACTGTGTTTCGTACCAAAAGACCAACAAAAAGAGAACGTCCAGCCCTACCCCGACTGATGTGCATGATGTGGTTATCTCCACACTGCTTGCGCTAGTGTCTCTGGAGAGTGTGCATGAACTTGGTGGCGAATAAAAGAAGGGCGTCATTGCGGCAAACTCGAGATCCGAAGACTGGTTGGTGCTGGGAGAAGGGGGAGTCCATGCCATGAGAGTGTCTGACTCGAGTGAACTCCTCTCAACTCTTTTTTGTGCGAAGTTTGCGTTTTCTAGAAGCCACGAAGGTGCTGTCAGGCCATTCTGACGTTCCATGACCACACAATGTGGAAGGAAACTCCCAGTACTTCGTACACAGGAAGGCAATGAATGAGGGGCAACCTAGGTGGCTGACTCCTTCAAGGCTTCTGCTGTGTCCTCTGATCGGTCGAAGTTCCTTCCCCTCTCCCCTTCAAGTTTCATTGAGACAGACCCGAACCGTTCATTAACCACAACGGCTCGGGAACAGAAATGCGACAGCTGCAATTCAAATTACCTAGTGGACATACGCCAACTTGAATCCTTGCCATGCAGATATCGGCAAGTTCCTTTCGCCAACTCGTGACTCTAACGAAGCTAATATATCAGATTTGCTAACATGCCGCGTCTCAACTCTAGCGAGGCCCAAACAAGGAAGAGGATACACACAAGTCTCGTCTTTAAGTTGGCTTCAAACAGCTGTGGGCCCTCAGCCAAGGCGCTAAGTGACCGTTCAGACAAAATCATTCGAGACCCCAAGAGAAACCGTCGGCCTTATTTCTCGAAACGGCCTGGGCAACAACGGGCTGCTTTGCGATGGGTAACGCCCCGGGGGTCAGTGCGCCCTGCTGACCGACGCGATGCGATGTCATCCATTCTGGGCTGCCAGTTTGCATCGAGGGAATGGACGCGCGCACAAAGTGGCTCGACGGCCGGTTTCCGTCATCTCCAAAAACCAGCAAGCACAAGGTGCTGCTGCCCGGTGTGTCGACGATAACGAAGCTTATGGTCGATTTAAGGGCCGGAGTGCTGCCAAACACCATCTCCCCACAACCGCTCATCGCGATGAAAACTTGGCGTTTCGTCCTATGTTTTTAAGCTCAGGAAGGTCAACATACCAGACCTTCTCAGCGTAACGGCCCGTCTCACACACACTGTGCACTGGAAAACCGGCAGTTGTGGTCGGTGCGTCCCAGTGCTATTCACATACCGGATTTGGACGTTGCTGGGTGATCTTCGTCCTCCACCGGGTTTCGCAGTCTGTTCTGGTCGTCATGAACACCTTTTCGAGCATCGCTAGGTTGCATCACCACCACCTTCCTGCAGTCAACTCCCCTTTCTCACCGCTTCAAGGTTGGGGACGTTGTTGACAGCTTCGGCTCCCTCGAACAAGCTCTGCCCGTGCGCGAGAGCTAACCGTGAGCGTCTCACCCACATCGTGACTGACGCGCAGAAAGCAAGCGCCCTCACCCCGCCCGTTCGCCCATGTAACTCGGAGAAGAGATGCAGATGGTTGACTTGCCGATTTCGGTCCGGGGAGACGGCGGACGCCGATAGAAATTTCTCGCAGGTGCTGCTTAAAAGATATGACACACAAGGATCCCGCCCCACGCAGCCTTCACTACACGGCAAACTCCATACTCTCGGGCACACAAGTGTGGATCGACTGTCATTGTTGCATTACAGTAACTTGACCATGTCGCAAGATATGCGAAGTATCTGATCACTTGGGGTGAACGCGGGACTCACTTTCAGTTGTGACAATCCACGCGGTTCACAGCTCCGGGCACAATGCTCTTGACGTGCCTGGAATCCCTCAAGTGATGAACGTTCTGGCTCCGAGTCAAAATGTTGGTGGGGGCGAAACCCCAGCCCCAACCCCTTGGCCATCCACCTCCTAAGCGAAGGGCTGCCCCCGGGATCTTGTTGCCCTTCATCACACCAAAACTGGTCGTGGATCTTCGTGGAAGCCGCGATCTCCCCGAGAAAACCAGGGATCTCAACCTTAAGTGCAACGATATGGACAAGGGCCCATGTGCCCGGCCCCTTTGCCGTTCCCTCAAAGCTGGGAGCTCTCACTTACCACCGCCAACCCCCTCACTATCGGGGAACATTGTTTCCAGAATCTCGACAGAGCACTGGTTGCCTCGCAAGTTGCTGTTGGCGACTTCATCTCCGAGCCTCCCGAATACACCACCCTTGTGGCTGGCTTGCCTGGTACCTCGTCCCCAAAACGCGGCATGATTGCTCGCGTGAACAAGAAAAAGAAGAAACAGAAACACAATGGAAACACCTCCAGCCCGAACAGACGGCAGATGCCCCGCTCCAAACGAAACGGTTTTTGCACCCTCCAACAGGAATATTTCCTCGCACCCGGGACGCGGAGATTTCCATAGACAGGGATACGAGACGCCGTTTCAACTCTCTGATTCGCGGGTTTGACTCCGAAACTTGTTCTGCTCCCGTTTTAGCAGCTCGTCAATCAACATCCATCGAAGAGACGCAGTTTCATTAACTGCAGCACAAATCCTCATCCCCCTTCCCACTCCCGCTACCGCGACGAAGATTTCTCTTACATACTGACCGGGTCTCTTCATGAACGATCACTCTAGTTCAATATGAATGAGCCGCCCACCCCACATCATGTGTATATACAACACACAGTGGTGAGTTAACAGTTGCTCGTCGAGCGCTTGGATGCCCTCAAGCGCGGGAAGGGCCTTCTCAGTTATGTTATCCACTGATCCGCTCACCGCGCGCGGTTGAGCGGCAAGAGCGAGCCAGCCACTCAGCGTAACTTGTGGTCCCTAACCGGCCGTGAGCCGTCCCGTCCCGTGGCCCCGGGCCACACACGAGCAGGTCTTGCGCGTGCGGGTTGATGCAAGCACTCAAGTCAGATTCTAATCTCGTAGCCCCGTGCCTCGCCGTGCCGTCTTTTGGATATTAGATATTGCTGGTGGTGGTGAGGGGAAAAGGGGGGGGAAACAACGAGATGTCCGTGCGGTTAAGTCACGGGATGGGGGAACCGACTGCAAAAAAAAAAGTCGAACCGTTGCACCGCATCCCTCGATCTCCAACCCCAAGTTTGACCATCGTACGATTTTGACGTGGGTGGGGGGCCCGCCGGCCAGGCCATGTAACGATGCTTGGGAGTGCTTATCTGTGGTGGCAGATTAGTCATTGACAACTCTGCAACTGACTTCGCGTGCTCTGCTCGGTGTTCCTAAAAAGAAAGAGAGGGAAAAAAAAAAAGAAAAGAGCGATGACAAACAACGCGGAGATTACACACCAAGCCCAGTTCCATGTCAGGGGAAGCCCCCACAGCACAGACGATATCAGACTCTGTTAAGGCTCGAGAGCGCAAATGATCTTTCCCTGGATCGCTCGCCTCGCGTTTGGTGAGGGTCAGGATATGGCACTCCTTGTTTGCGGTGTCCCTGTTTGTGGTGGAGTCGGCGTCACTGCGGACGAGCATCCTCACATCCTCAGGGGGGAATACGTGGGGGGTTGGGATGGGCAGTTGAGCCTTTTTCGGGACCCGAACAGCCATTCCTAGGAACGGTGATAGTGATGTGACCAGCAGGGGCTTGCAGGGCCTCGCTCATTGAGAAAACGACAGCTGACGAGAGCCCGCAGCGGGCTCGAAGCAAGATGATGGCGGAGTCCGATTCACCTGCGATCCCTCGCATGCGGGTATGTATTCCGGGGCCCGCGCAGAAGGAAGGTGGTTACTAGTTCCATGTTTACCGTTCCAACGGCGGCCACGGTCATCAAGAAAGGTGATGGTTCTGTTAGCCGACGGATGTACTTCGTAGAGACAGCTCGGAATAGTGGCCACGCAAAAAGCAAGCCTCCTCAACGGTGAGCCGAGGGCACAAAGGCTGTGTGTGACTTCTTGATGTTGTCCTCGCTCAGGGAGGTGAGACATGATCCAGTCCCAGTCCAGCAGGCCGGGTACAAACCTTATTTTCAGCGTCCCCGAGTTCCGAATACACGCCCGGCAGTCGGTTCTTCGAAACGTTCATTCCCGGGGGGCGGAACAGCCTCGAAGAGCGGCAAGTTTCCGCTGGTGTGTCATGGAATACCTGTGTTCTTCCATGTTTTCCATGGTTCTGTACACAGCACATAATAGGGAAGCTTCAGTGCCCAGAAGCAAGCTTCCCCCCATTGGCGAGCAGGGCCCCTGGTCGGTTCCTGCAGTCCAACCCCACTAAAGGAGGGGATAAACAGGGACCAGGCCCGCGGGTTCCTGTCCCAATGGGTTGCCTTGGGACTGTCTCGGATCTTCTTCCGGGGCTGGCAGAGCGCAAAAGAGCAACCAAATCCGAAGAGAACTTCCTGCACCTTCCTGCTTTCTTCTTCGTGGGTGAAAAAAGAGACTAGTCCAACTAGCGTTCTGTAAGCCCTAAGCGATCTTTCCTTCAGGGGCACCGCACAGATGTTGGGGTCGAGGCGATGCTGTAAGGGCACCACGTTGTCTTGCCATCAACGCTCGACCACTGTCCGAACGTGCATCGCTAAGGGGTCGAAGATTGATCATGCCGTTGTACTTGATGTGCGTCACGGTGGCAGCTCCTCCGCAGCATGCAGACGCTCGACATACACATCAGACAATAAATAGGCCGCATGACGATGTCCGAGCGTGCAAACGATAGGAGGAACGGTGTGCTGGGACCACCAGCGTGCATGCCCAGGCCTGCGAACAGCGTGCTGGGCAAACCGTCGGCCGTTCTCGGTGCATGGCGACAGTCCAACCCCATGGTCCGCGCCGCTTGACCTGCACAAGTGAGCTTCGCTTCGATGCGCGAGACTGCATTTGACAAGGTTCCTGAGACAGACGGCCGCTGAGCCGGTGGAAATCGCCAAGGCTACCACGAGACACCAACACGAACAGCCTTAATGTTTTTGGGGATTCCTTGACGGTTGAACCTTGTTGCCCATCCTGGCTAGAGAGGATGACCCGAATTCCTTTTTGAGTCTGTCATTGAAGCAGTGAGACGGGGAAACTGCTTGACGAATCCAACTGCCGCTTGGCTTCAGCCGACATATGGACAGGGCGGCGTCTCTGAGGACCGCTGGGTATCGATTTGCATGGCGGAGTCTGCGCTCTTTGCTTCAAAGGCACGCAGCTCAGGAAGGAAGATCTCGTCTCGTTCGATGCGAAATCTTCTCGAACGCGGGTTCCACTCCCCAGCCGCGACATGACTACCGCGGCCCTTCTTGTTTCGACAAGCCCGTATGTTTCAACAGAGGTTCTTGATTCTTCCCATGTTGAGCGAAACGCCCGAAATGACGGAAAGTACATTCATGCAACGGGCTCGGGAGATTACCCGAGCGTGAGTCTTAGGGTATAGAACAGCAGGCATATAGGAAGCTGTCAAGCCGGAACCTTGGATATTCGGTACGAAGAGGGGATCCACGGTGATCATTCTTATTGTGGCATTCATTGCTCCAGGGGACTGGGACCGTGAACCTTTCAACTCCTAACTTGAGAGGGAGCGTTCACCCGAACGGACTGAGTATCAAAGCAATCGTTTAATGAAGAGGGGCAAGCGTGGTAAATGATTCTCCGGCACACTCGACTTCGTCTGGGAAGACTTCTGGGCCCCGCCTGACTGTTGATAGGTTTCACCAAAAAGTCTTCACCGGGACTCGGGATCGAGCGTCAAGGAATTCAAGTACCATGGAGGCCCTGGGCTAACCATGAGAGGTTTCGTCAGAAAGAGTCCCCATCAACCAGCTGCAAACTTTAGGGGGGTGTCCGGGGAAAGCGGAGCGCGGCGCGGCTCGTAGGGAGGTCTGGCTGACCTGAGGCAGCCCATCTCAAGCCGGGCTCAGTGCAAAATAAAGCTGGATCTTGCCCATCGAGTGGGACAGACTTCGTTCCAGCGACGATCAGAAGGGGCGGCCCATCGCCATCCGAACTGGTGGCCCAGAGGTGACGGTGCATAACCAGTCCACACTTGTGAAAAGGGCTTCAAACGAGGTCGAAGGGAGCCTCCCTCCCTCGCAATGCAAACCTGCTTCGCCATGATAGCTCCGTGCTGGCTTGAAGGCCGACCGGAAAACTGCGATCCCGACTTTGGGAGTTGAAACATGTTTCGCATCGCGGGACCAACCAGACAGACACAGGTAGTGAACGCCGAGCGAATCGGCCCGCTCCAAAACCAGGAGTAAACAAGTAGCAGAAAGGAGGAAGGGAGACGGAAGCTAGGGCATAATTCGCTTGAGTTAGACGGAAACGGCAAAGAGAAAAGAGAAGAAGCGGAAGACAATACTAACAAAGTGGCAGAATTGCAGAATTATCGCGTTGTGTCAATGTTTTGTCAAAGCGATGCAAATGGAAGGAAGGTGGCTTGGAAAAGCCGCGGATTTCCGTACGAGAAGTCACGTGTTTGTCTGATGTCATCAATCTTGGGCCTATCAAACGGTGCGATTCAACTCACGCTGGACAAAGGAGGAAGGCGTGAAGGGAGAAACGGCACAGCTTGGGCATCAAGCTGCAGCTGAGAAAGCGGAGTGCTCATGTGGGGTATTCTTCGCCTTGGGAGGGCCAAGTTCGCTCAAGAAACGGCAAATTCGGCCATTACTCATAACTTGAACACGACAGCAAGAACAACAACAAAATCAAGACCATATTTTCAACGTCGGTGGTTTGGCATAAGCATTGCAAGAATGGCACCTGTGCGGGACCCCAACACGCTGTCCAACTACAACGAATGGCGCACGAAGCACACCACGGCCGATTTTAAGGTCGATTTTACCGCCAAGTGCCTTCGCGGGTCTGTGGTCCTCGAGCTTGAGTCACAGACAGACAAGGCCAGCAAGGAGATTATCCTCGACTCCAGCTATGTCGACGTCTCGGCTATCACACTCAACTCGACCCCCTCGCAATGGGAGGTCAGGGACCGCACAGGGCCCAGCGGCTCTCCAGTCCGCGTCGCAGTGCCCAATGGCGCTGGCAAGGGGGAGGTGGTTAAGCTGGAGATCGAGTTGGCCACCACGGACAAGTGCACTGCTCTCCAATGGTTGACCCCGGCCCAGACGAGCAACAAGAAGGCTCCCTTCATGTTCAGCCAGTGCCAGGCCATCCATGCGAGGTCCATCTTCCCCTGCCAGGATACGCCCGACGTCAAGAGCACCTACGACTTCATCATTCGCAGCCCCCATGTTGTCGTTGCCAGCGGCGTCCCGGTGCCGGGTGAACCAGAGAGCGTGGGCGAGGACAAGGTCTACAAGTTCCACCAGAAGGTCCCCATTCCTTCGTATCTTTTTGCCGTGGCTTCTGGAGACATTGCTAGTGCCAAGATCGGAAGGTGCTCGTCAGTCGCCACGGGCCCCAACGAGCTGAAGGCCTCGCAATGGGAGCTCGAGGATGATATGGACAAGTTCCTGGACGCTGCCGAGAAGATCGTCTTCCCTTACCAGTGGGGGGAGTACAATGTCCTTGTCCTGCCCCCGAGCTTTCCGTACGGCGGCATGGAAAACCCCATCTTCACCTTCGCGACACCCACTATCATCAGCGGTGACCGGCAAAACATTGATGTCATTGCCCACGAGCTCGCCCATAGCTGGAGTGGCAACTTGGTGACAAGCTGCAGTTGGGAGCATTTGTGAGTTCATCCCCCTGAACGCCGTCGGGTGAAGATGTCCGCTAATTCCAAACAGCTGGCTCAATGAAGGATGGACCGTGTATCTGGAGCGCCGTATTCTTGCTTCCATCCACAAGAATGACTCCTATTTTGACTTTTCGGCCATTATCGGCTGGAAGCATTTGGGTGAGTTTCTCGGCCCGAATTTGATGGCGTTATCTCTTGCTAATAACGGTGCCACCTACTAGAGGAGGCGATCGAGGAGTTCGGCAAAGACCACGAGTACACCAAGCTATCCATCAAACACGATGGAATTGACCCGGATGATGCCTTCAGCTCGGTACCTTACGAGAAGGGCTTTCACTTCATCTGGTCCCTTGACCGTCTCGTTGGGCGCGAAAACTTCGACAAGTTCATTCCCCATTATTTCAGCAAGTGGCAAAACAAATCTCTGGATTCATTCGAGTTCAAGGACACTTTCCTAGAGTTCTTCAGCGCCCCAGAGTACTCCAAATTGAAGGACAAGATCTCGCAAATCGACTGGGAGGGCCGTTTCTTCAACCCTGGCCTGCCGCCGAAGCCCGAGTTTGACACAACGCTTGTTGATGGGTGCTTCCAACTCGCCAACAAGTGGAAGAGCAAGGACTTTTCTCCCAGCCCGTCGGACACATCATCTTGGACCGGAAACCAGCTTCTCGTGTTTTTGAACGTGGTCCAAGACTTCGAGGAACCACTAACGGCGGAGCAGTCGGTACGTATCTTGGGAAGACTCAAATTTCTTGTGACGGCCCCCAGCTAACCGGCCATAGCAAAACATGGGCAAGATTTACGCTCTTGCTGACTCTAAAAATGTCGAGCTCAAGGCAGCTTACTACCAAATTGCGATGAAGGCCAAGGACACCACCTCGTACCCAGGTGTGGCCGAGCTTCTCGGAAATGTTGGTCGTATGAAGTTTGTCCGGACGTTGTTCCGCACTCTCAACAAGGTGGACCGTGACCTTGCAGTCAAGACCTTTCAGAAGAACCGTGATTTCTATCACCCCATCTGCCGCCAGCTGGTTGAGAAGGATCTTGGGTTGGGAGAGTCAAAGTAGCGCCAACAATCGAACAAGCTCCACATGGATGAGCCTCTGGGCGAACATCTAGGATATCATTGATTTGGGTCTGGAATATCCTGCACTGAGCATCGAATTGGTAGGATGAGCAACAACTGGCAACATGTTCCCCCCCATGGATCTGGTTAACTCGTGATGTCGTGGCCAGAATGTATTGGAATCAATCTGACCCTGGCACTGACACACTGACGCTGACACTTGTTGAGTTGCCCCACTGAAGCCACTTGAGAAGACCCCAATATTCATTCGTTAACTCAGAGAACTGGTGATGGAAGAAAAAGGCGAATTAACCCTGTCTATATTGATATTAAATAGTCTTAAGTTTCGCATTGACTTGCTTGCGAAACGGGTAATAACGAGATGAATGTTGCACGTGAATTGCCGTCAGTGAGATGAACAGCCGACCGTTGACACGTGAATAGAGCTCGTTTAAGGTTCTGTAATCTCTCGCCATAGCGCCCCGCGTCCACCAATGAGCTAACGCCCCGCCCCTGGAAAGGCCCCGAGTCAAGCTCGCGCCTCGCGTCCCGCTCTCGAATTTGTTGACACGGGACGCATTCTCGAAATCGCATTCCTTCTGTGCCGCATCTTGGCGACAACAACACCAACACTCGTCAACTTGCACAACTGCGAAACTTCCAGACACCTTGCGCCCGCACAACAACCAAGACAGGCGCCCGACATCAGCCCGACATCTCGACGACTCAACTTTCCGGGGGCAAGCGGCTGCCCCTCGCCCTCGCCCCGCAGGTCAAATCTCCACTCTCAAATAGCCGACCGCTACTCGACGGCTGCAGCTGCAGATTGCTAGCTATCGAACACGACATCGTGGTGGGAGAATGCGCGTGGATGCCGTACCGCGGGCTGGGAACTGCATGCTGGGAAACTCGAGGACCGCGCAAGAATCACGAGCTCTTTGAACCCGCCTGGCCAGGAACCGGCTGTCGCTCAGGGCCAGCCGCGACGCCGTCTTTCGCCGTAGGCCTCGAAAGCCACGCCAGCCCGTCATTGTAAAACCGCAACCATGGCTCCGGCTACGCCGCCCGCCGGCGGGGGCGGGAATATCAAGGTGGTGGTCAGAGTTCGCCCCTTTAACGGAAGAGGTGAGTGGACTGCTGTCTGAATTAGGGATGGGTTTTTTGGTGGCAGGGAAGCTGATGCTGTCGCTTGGTAGAACATGACCGGAACGCAAAATGTATCGTGGAAATGAAAGACAACCAGACGATCTTGACACCGCCGACCGACAACAAAGCGGTCAAGGATCATGGCCAGAAAGTGTTTGCCTTCGACAGGTCGTACTGGTCCTTCGACAAGAACGCGCCGAACTATGCGGGGCAGGACAACCTCTTCACAGACATGGGCAAGCCGCTCCTTGACAATGCCTTCCAGGGATATAACAACTGTATCTTTGCCTACGGCCAGACCGGTTCCGGGAAGTCGTACTCCATGATGGGGTATGGAAAGGACGCCGGTATCATTCCGAACATTTGCCAGGATATGTTTAGGAGAATTGGGGAGATGCAACAGGACAAGAACCTGCGCTGCACCGTTGAGGTGTCGTACCTCGAAATTTACAACGAACGGGTGCGCGATCTGTTAAACCCGGCAAACAAGGGCAACCTGAAAGTCCGAGAGCACCCTTCCACTGGGCCCTACGTCGAGGATTTGGCGAAATTAGTGGTCGGGAGTTTTCAGGAAATCGAGAATCTGATGGATGAGGGCAACAAAGCCAGAACGGTGGCGGCAACCAACATGAACGAGACCTCGAGTCGAAGTCACGCCGTGTTTACCCTCATGTTGACCCAGAAGCGCTTCGACCCCGAGACGAAAATGGCCATGGAGAAGGCAGCCAAGATCAGTCTCGTAGATCTGGCTGGATCGGAAAGAGCCACTTCTACCGGCGCAACCGGAGCTCGTCTCAAGGAAGGCGCAGAAATCAACCGCTCTCTTTCTACCCTCGGCCGTGTCATCGCGGCATTGGCGGATCTTTCCACTGGGGCCAAGAAAAAGAAGGGCGCGGCTGGCCAAGTTCCCTACAGAGATAGTGTTCTTACATGGTTATTGAAGGACTCCCTCGGAGGCAACAGCATGACAGCCATGATCGCCGCCATCAGTCCGGCGGACATCAACTACGATGAAACACTGAGCACGCTGCGGTACGCCGACTCTGCGAAACGCATCAAGAACCACGCAGTCATCAACGAAGACGCCAACGCTCGCATGATTCGCGAACTCAAGGAGGAATTGGCCCTCCTCCGCGGCAAACTGGGCGGCGGAGGCGGTGCTGGCGGAGCGCCCGTTCCTGCCGAGGAGGTATACGCAGAAGGCACGCCTCTAGAACAACAGATCGTCAGCATCACGCAGGCCGATGGCACTATCAAGAAGGTGTCAAAGGCAGAAATTGCGGAGCAGCTAGACCAGAGCGAGAAGATTCTCCAGGACCTCAACCAGACATGGGAGCAGAAACTGGCCAAAACGGAAGAAATCCACAAAGAGCGAGAATCTGCGCTCGAGGAGTTGGGAATCAGCATCGAGAAGGGCTTCATCGGCATGTCCACGCCCAAAAAGATGCCTCACTTGGTCAACCTTTCAGACGACCCTCTTCTCGCGGAGTGCCTGGTTTACAATCTGAAACCCGGTGCGACTACGGTCGGCAACGTCGAGTCGAACGCAGACCACCAGGCGAACATTCGTCTGAACGGGTCGAGGATTCTCCACGAGCACTGCGTCTTTGATAACGCGGCAGATGGCACGGTTACAGTCGTCCCAAAGGAAGACGCAGCGGTTATGGTGAACGGAAAACGAGTCACGGAGCCAACGAGACTGCACTCGGGGTACCGCATTATTTTGGGCGATTTCCACATATTCAGATTCAACCATCCGATGGAAGCGCGCGCAGAACGGGCGGAAAGGCAAGAGCAGAGTCTCCTACGTCAGTCCATCACAGCAAGCCAGCTGCAGGCGCTGGAGAGAACATCACCGTCACCAAGCCCCAGCAGACCGGGGCACGATAGGAGCCTGAGCACAGCCATCTCCGACTTCAGTGACAGCCGCCCCGACTCTCCGTTCCTGCGCAATGGGAAAGAGTCCGATTGGTCTTTTGCTCGCAGAGAAGCGGCCCCCGCAATCCTCGGCACGGACCAAAACTTCACCAAGCTGACCGACGAGGAGCTTAATGCGCTCTTCGAAGACGTCCAGCGGGCCCGGGCGGAGCGCGTCAACGGCCGGGACGGCGACGAAGATATGGAGTCGATGGCCTCATACCCGATCAGGGAGAAATACCTGTCCACCGGCACCATCGACAACTTCTCGCTCGACACCATGCTGACCATGCCGTCCACCCCTAAGCAGGGCGAGACCGAGGACCGGCTGCGCGAGATGCGCGAGGAGATGCAGAACCAGTTGGAAAAACAAAAGGACGAATACCGCGACCAACTTAAGAGCGCCGAAGCGGCGAACGTCGAGGTCGAAGAGATAAAAAAGGAAAAAGTCCGCATGGAGGAGACGCTGGTCCAAATCAAAGCGGACATGCAAAAGCAACTTGAGGTTCAGCGGCGCGAGTTTGAGGCCAAGATCGAGAAGCTAGATCCGCTCAAGCGGCCAAAGGCGAACCCGAAGCTATCCGAGGACGAGATCGAGCGGGCCAAGGTCGCCGTGAAGCACTGGCGGAGCCGGCATTACGTGCGGATGGCCGAGGCAGTCTTGCAACATGCTGCCACACTAAAAGAAGCCCAGATCATGAGCCACGAGCTGGACGAGCACGTCGTTTTTCAGTTCGCCGTGGTTGATGTTGGCCACATGTTGTGCTCGTCTTATGACATGGTCCTTAATGGGCTGACCGGCGAAGGAGACGATATCGCACTCGAGGAGGCCCCGAAGCCGTGCATCGGGGTTCGCGTCATCGACTACAGGCACGGCGTTGTCCACCTATGGAGCATCGAGAAGCTCCTTGACCGAGTTAGGCAGATGCGGCAGATGTACCAGTATCTGGATCAACCAGAGTATGCCCAACACCTGAGCCTCGACAACCCGTTTATCGAGGCCTGCATGCCGCAGTACACCCTGGTCGGCGAGGTCGACGTGCCCCTGAAAGCTGTGTTTGAGAGCCGAGTCCAAGACTTTACGCTTGACGTCTTCTCTCCCCATACGTCGCATGCCATTGGCATCATCAAGCTCGCGCTCGAGCCGTCCAGCGCGCGGGCGCCGTCGAACACGCTGAAGTTTAACATCGTCATGCACGAGATGGTCGGCTTTGCGGAGCGCGAGGGTACCGAGGTGCACGCGCAACTCTTCATCCCCGGCATTTCCGAGGACGGCATCACCACGACGCAGATGATCAAGGACTTTGACGAGGGCCCGATCCGGTTCGAGAGCGTTCATAGCATGAGCGTGCCGCTGTTCGCGCCCCCGCAGACGACGCTGCGCGTGGCCATCTTCGCCAAGGTGTCGGCCATGCATCTGGATAAGCTCCTCAGCTGGGACGATATGCGGGACGGCGTCCCTCGCTCGCGGGGGAAGAAGCGCGCCAGGATAAGCGAGGCGCACTTCTTTACCGAGGAGAAACACGACTTGCTGGCGCGGGTGCAGGTTCTCGAGATGAACGAGGAGGGTGAATATGTGCTCGGTGGAAGTCAACCAGACCAGCGAGCTGGACGGCGGGAACGTTCCAATTTACATCAGGGGTGGCAAAGG
>NT_165980.1:943509-946139 GCF_000143365.1 Chaetomium globosum CBS 148.51
GCTCTCCCGTGAGAAGACGTCGCCGACATGCGCGTCGGCAAGGTTCAATTGCTGGACAGCGCAGGCAAGACGCCCGACATGGGCTCGGTCACTCCGGATATTCCACTGAAGCTCGCTGCCGAGCCCTTGTTTCACATCAACGCGAACGGCACCCGAAGCGTTGTCGTGGTTGGACAGTGGGATTCCAGCTTACACAAGTCGCTGCTCCTCGACCGGGTCACGGCGGATAAGTACCGCGTGCAAATGACCGTGTCGTGGGAGATCACCTCTGAGAAGCTAGCCGAACCGATGAAGTTCTCGATGAATGTTTGCTGCCAGATCCTGTCGCGGTCGTTCATCCGGCAGACGTCCATGTTCTCGTCACTGTTCCAGCAGGTCCGTATCGTCCACTCGACCACCGGCATCTTCACGCTGCAAATGCGGCCGGCGCCCATCAAGCGGGTGGGCGATCTGTGGCGGATGAACAGCCAACACGACTACGTCAAGGGCGAGGAGAACCTGACCGCCTGGACACCGCGTGGCGTGTCCCTTGTGGCGGACTACATCAGCTCGCGGAAGAAGCGGCGGATGATGGCTGAGATTGCGGCGGTTCAGACATTCCTCAAGAAAATCGGTTTCCAGGATGAGACCAACGGCGTTGAAGAGCCCGAAGGCGATGAGCTTCGGCCCCCGCCCATAAACTCTGATGCCGACTCCATTGCGGAGCTCCTCAAGGACGACACACCCGAACCTTCCCCGGTTGCGTCCCCTGAGCCTACGGAGGGTAACGAACATACCGAGGGCGACGACATCCCACAACCTTCCGAGACCGCAAACGGAGAACAAAACCCAGCCATTCCTTCCCCACCTGAGGAACCACAACCCGACCAACAACAAATCGATCTCCAAAACCACCAAACCCACCTCCTAACCCGCTGCGTCAACCTCTGGCAGCGCTACCCGGACCCCTCCCTCCAGATCCTCTCCCCCCGCAACACGGACCCGCCCGAAGACGGCGTGGCCCCACCATCCGGCGGCAGCGGTGACACGACGGCCTCGTCCCCCTCCGCGTCCGCGCCTGCACCCGCCCCACCGCCGCAGCCGACGTCGATCGCCACGGTCGTGCGCGTGCCCAAGAACCCGGCCGTGCTCAAGGGCGGCTACCTGCTCGTCCCCAACGCCGACGCCACCCGCTGGGTCAAGCGCTTCGTCGAGCTGCGCCGCCCCTACCTGCATGTGCACTCGGTGGCGGCGGGTGAGGAGGTCGGGATTGTGAGTTTGAGGAATGCGAGGGTGGACAGCCAGCCGGGGATTTTGGGGCTGTTGAATCTGAATGGCTCGGGTAGTGGGGGTGTTGGGTCCGGGTATGGGTCTGGTTCTGGGGGCGGGTCGTCGGATGCTGGGAGGGATGGATATGATGCTTCTGGTGTGAATGGTGAATGCCAGTAGTGAGTTTGGGACGCCGCCGAAGAGAAGCTGTCGCCGTCGCCATCGCGGTCGCCCAACCCCGCTGCCGCCAAGGCGGGGACGGGGGCGGGTTGATTGCTTCGCTCTGGCCTGGTGGTGGTGGTGGCAACAACAACCCCCAGTAACAATACCAATACCAACGGCAATAGCAACGGTGCCGGCCCCAATGGCACGCCTTCGGCGGGTAGTGGCGGTGGAGGCGGTGGTGGGGGGATCAGCAGGCTCAGCGAGCGGCTGCAGGCGGGGGTGTTTGCTGTCTATGGGACCGACAATACCTGGCTGTTTGCGGCGCGCAGCGAGCGCGATAAGATGGATTGGATCGTCAAAATTGACCAGAGCTTTGCTATGGGGAGTGCGGCGCCGAGTGGGAATCCCACGCGGGCGGGGAGTCCCGGGTTTGGGGGTTGGTGAGTGAGTGCTCGGTGGCGGCCTGGGATGGGGGTTGCTAGGACGAGTGGCTCCGGTCTGGGAAGGGGTTGGGTTGCTTGCTGGTGGTGATGGTGATGGTGAGGGCTGGGGGTTGGGGATTTGGGTGGTGGGTGGGTGGATGGGGTTGGGCGGAATGGATGGATAGACTGGGGAAGGGGCTGAAGCAAAGCATTACAGCTGCTATTTATTTATTACTAGGGATACCCGGGGAATCTTCCTCCCCTGCTCTTTTTCTTGGCCTGGATTTCCTGTCATCTCCGGATGGGGATGCGGGGCTGGGTACACTTTTTGGTTCGTCCCGGGGCGGAACGGAGTGAGGATACATATATATGACTGCACGACGTTTGGGATGGCTTTCGTCGCCGCGTTTTGGGCGTCGTTTCTCCTAGGTCATGTGTTATGATAGATAGAACTTGATGAGAGCTGGCAGAACCTGCAGCACGCCGACATGAAGCTGGAATGATAGAGTTTTTGGTGTAGTTATAGGCCTTGGCTGTGTGGATTGTGCTGGTATGGGGATCGGCAATAAACTCATTTTCTTTTATACCCCCTACTACGTATGATGTTGTACCGTAGGGGACATGGATGGCATAGGAGATCTCAAGAGTTAGATGAGAGGTACAAGCCTGCAAAGGTCCGAGTAGAGTTGTTGATTCAGAGGGTGTAACACGGTCCCCTGCATAGAGTTAAGAAAGAGTTCAACGTCGTTAACTGGAACAGTGAGGTTTCCAATCTCATGTCTGCACTGAGACGGC
>NT_165980.1:946239-1000454 GCF_000143365.1 Chaetomium globosum CBS 148.51
AGACGGCACGGATTCACTCGTCGAGGTGTGGACTCGATCAAATAAAGCAGACCAGGTTTTCAATGTACGAAGAGCATAATTCCACCTAGCAAACAAACGCCCACAGTATAGCCCCTGAATCCTCCACCACTGATTAATTATTCTTCACACAATGGAAGAGTCCCTAAGTTCCTCCGTTTGCAACCCACTCTCCTCCAAGCGACCATCTGGCCCCCATACCCAAACAACAACAGCAATTCCCTAACCACCCATAGCCCCCTTCCCCCTCTCTAACAACCCACAGTCATCTCCAACCCGCCGTCCACCCCCAACCCCTGATCAAACCCATTCACAAACCCCACCTCCCCAACCCCCACCAACTCAAACCGATACGTCATCCTTGGGCGGCACGCGAACGAATTCACCAACACCATCCTCTCCCCCCCGCCCACACCCACATCCACACCACTCCCCACCTCCCCCACGAACCTCGCCGTGCCCACTAACGCCCCCGCCGCCGGCCCGTCCACCGCGTACACGTCCACCGCCAGCGGCGGCCCGCCCGCCTGCACGCTGCTGTCGGTGATGGTCCAGTGCGGGGGGAAGACGGCGCGGAGCGTGCAGGGACCCGGGAGGGTGGTGCTGTTGGGGGTGGTGGTTGGGAGGTCGAAGGTTAGGGTTTGCGTGCTCAGGAGGCCGAGGTCGGGCCGGTTGAGAAGGTTGAGGCGCGGCGTGGAGAGCGGGTGGATGTGGGCGCAGGTTGCGGCTGCGGCGGCGGCGGCGGGTTCTTTCTTTTTGTGGTTGTGGGTGGTGGGGGTGGTTGTTGGGAGGGCGAGGGTGAGGGTGGTGAGGAGGAGGGTTGTGAGGGTGGTTGTGAGATGCATTTTTTTTGTGGTGGTTGCGGTTGTTGGGTGGTAGTTGGTAGTGTTGGTTGAAGTCGAGAATTTGGATGATTATTTCTGGAATTGGGTGCGGTGATGCGATGATGGAAAGATGAGAGCAAGAGCTCGGGTGAGGGGAGGCGGCTTGTTTTATAGACGGAAGGAGCCTGTCTCTTCTGCACCTGCTACCTCAGCATCACAATGTCATCCCAACATGATACGTCTTCGCCATGATTAACACGGCCGACCATTGTTCGGTGAATACGGCCAACAACCACGCATGGCCTCGTCTGTCCTCGACGGGCGTGTTGGTTATTGAAAAGAAAAGTGTCAACCTCGCGAGCGTCTAACACGCAATAGAGCGGCCGCTGGCCATGGCTGTTCCCAACTCCGCCTTCGCACAGGTAGGGTGATCGTAGAGTAGCCCGCGGCCTGGACGCTTCCGATATGTCGTCCTCGTATGCTTCTGCTGCAATGTAATATTGTGACATCTGATTCCGCAATTTCCGTCCCGGGCAATATGCAGCCCGTTGTCAAGCCATGAGCTGGTTGACTCGAGAGTGAGGGAATACCCAGGGCTACCTCTGCCCCAAACTACCTATGCTTGATATGTAGCAGCTTACTACTTACTACCTTATCGTCGATAATCTTGTCGTCTTTTTAAGTGGTTCCCCAGAATATCTCGACCGTGGAAGCAACAAGCATCGAAAGGCGTCTAGACTGACTGGCCTGCATCCCCGAGGGCCGGAGTGCAACCCAAGCGCCACATGGGATGAATACTATATAACTCGATGTCACAGGCACCCTCGTGTTGGGTAATTGCCACTTACCCAGCAGGTGCCGCCGTACGGTACAAACACGGCACTAAATGTCCTCGAAGCGCCTCGAAGCGCCGACGATGGCAAACATTCAAGCATCAGCCACAACAAGCGACAAACTGGGCATTCTGAGTCTCAGTAGATAATTTATTGCCATGTTGCAGGCCATAGCAACGAGGCATTGTTGCTCAAGGTCCAGACATCCTCAGCCTAGCATGGGTAAGGTAACTGTCGTTTCATCTAATGTTTATCAAGTTCAGAAATGTAATAAGTATGAATGCAGAAAGGAGAAATCGAGTTTATCGAAGTGGGGTGACTCAGGCACCGACAACTCGGATTCTGTGGGCGGCAGCGCTCCTGGGTTTCTGTAGGCGTGATTGAAGTCATCATCTCATCCAATCCAATGGCTGGATGGCCGAGTGGTCTAAGGCGGTAGACTCAAGAAAATATCTTCCCCATTCAATGGGGCGTATTCTACTCTCGCAAGAGGCGCGCGTTCGAATCGCGCTCCAGTCAGTTACTTTTTCGGGTTGTTTCCGTTGGTATGGGGGGACCCCCTTTTTGGTTAATCGTTGTAGTAAATAAGTTAGACTATGACGACCATTCATCTAAACGCCGTTTTTTATTTTATTTTTCATTAGGTACCATCCGTCGAGGAATGTCCCGGAGGAAAGAACCCAAGGTTGGCAGCGTGTGACAATGCCGGCGGCAGGCATTGTATCATCGTAAACACACGCAACCAATGGCGGCCTGAGAGATCCACTGGTGTAATGCAGGGCGCCCGCCATGGATCGTTCCAAGTTGGCAGCCCAGAGCGTCATCAGGGCGGGAAGGAACGACTTGCTCAGTGTTTCAACCGCAGGATAAGCGAGTGCCCTGAGTTTCGTAACTCTTTCTCCTCACTTCCTTCCATACCGTGCCCCTTCAATTGAGTTTACAACCTCATCGTCATATCAACCCGCAGCCACCTACATACGACGCAACTACCACACAACTACAACGCAACCACAACTACAGCCACATATCTCCCCCCAACTTCCAAAACAAAACAACCCATCCCACAAGCAAAGCCCAACATGTCCACCTCCACCACCACCACCGACACCCCCACCCCCCTCAGCACACAATACGACACGCCCCTCGGCCTCGCCCACACCACCATGCAAGCCCTCAAGGACCGCATCAAGCTGCACTACGACCTGGCCAGCGACTACTACCTCAGCCTGTGGGGCGAGCACATCCACCACGGCTACTGGCCGACGGCCGCCTCCAAGGCCGCCGACTCCAAGGAGACCGCCCAGCTGAATCTGATACGGCTGCTGCTGGCGGTTGCCGAGATGCCCGGTGCCGGGGAGTTTGGTGGGGGTGATGATGGGAGGGCGACGACGACGACGGCGGCGGGTACGGCGTTGGAGGGGACGACGGGGTCTGTTGTTGCTGCTGCTGCTGCTGCTGCTGCTGCTGTTGCTGCGAAGAAGGAGCAGGAGGTGGGCGGGGCGCGGCTGCGGATTCTAGATGTTGGTTGTGGTGTTGGGGGTACGGCGCGGTATCTGGCGCGCGAGCTGGGCGCGGCTGTGACGGGGCTGACTATCTCGGGCAAGCAGGTGGACATGGCGACGAGGTTGAGCAAGGCTGAGGGTGCCGGTGGTGATGCTAGTGGGGATGGGACCGGTGACGAGGGCTTCATTCCCGTCGGCGACAAGGGCGGGCGGGTGAGGTTTGTCGAGCTGGATGCGGAAAAGATGGGCGAGTACTTCGCCCCCGGAGGCGACGGTGGGGAGGGGGGATTTCGACGTCGTCTGGATCAGCGAGGCCCTCTCGCATTTCCCCAACAAGGCGCTCTTCTTCCAGAACTCGCACAAGCTGCTTCGGTCGGGCGGGAAGCTGGTGCTGGCGGACTGGTTCAAGGCCGAAGACCTTACCGAGAGCGTGTTCGACGCGGATATCAAGCCGATCGAAGGTCTGTTCCCCTGCCCTCTCCCCAGTTTTGTTCGTGGTCTGGTGGTTGCTGATGCCATCTAGACGGCATGCTCACCCCGCCGCTCTGCACGCAACAAGGGTATGTGGACTTCGCTACGGGTGCTGGGTTGAAGGTCTTGGGCGGCCCCAAGGACATCAGCAAGGATGTTAGCAAGACGTGGTATGTGTTCTGGCGAGTTCATGCGAGGACCCTGGTGCTAACAGTTGTAGGGACATCTCGTGGTCGCTCGTACAAAACCCTTCGCTGTGGGCATTCGCCTTCAGCCAAGGGCGAGATGGCATTGCCTTCTTACAAGCCTTCCGGGCCATGAGGAGGGGTTATGCGAACGGGACATTCAGGTATGCTGTCATGTCATTCTCGAAGCCGTAACGAATCACGGGACGCAAGACGCGCCGCCGTCTTGGGGAAATCAGCCGCAGTGTGTTTAGCTAGATAGAAATCTAGCTCCTTGGTTTTTGAGACAGGTTCGTGGCTGGCACATAGCCTACCCCGTCCCGCAATAGGGACTGTCCCTGGAATAGCCACTTAGCCCACCAAACCACCAAACCACAAACGCCGGACCCAGCCAACCGGCTTAATCATGTATCCTCCGCTATATAAATAAATGCACGGGTATAGTGGTCATACGCAACTCAAAACAAAAAGAAAACGCAGCCAACGCAGGAGCCAGATTCGGTCAGCGTCCTCCCTTTTCTGCTCTCAAAGAATCAACCGCCGCTTGACAGGCGCCGGGGCAGGCTGGTCGTTCACAGTCTCTCGTTTCCCGAAGAGAGCGGCCTTGCCGAGTGCTTGAATCTTGTTTAGAAGGTGACTGTTGATGATTAGTATCAGAGTTGTCGAGGCTGCGAGTTTTGTGGGGTGCATTGTAGGTGGACTCGACCGACCACAGCTCAGATCATGGGGGAGATCAGATTGCGCGCCAACTTGTAGCCGGCACATATGCCATCTTGGCATCATGTACGCCTGGGGTTCATGTGGATGATAAGAAGAATAGGGGGGAAGTAGGCGTACTTGATGGGCATATGGCCACGACTCTCTGTGACCGCCAGGTTGATCTTCTCAGCCTGCACCTCGTGGTCCCGGAAATGTGCCTGAATTAATTCCTGCGCATCCTGCTCGTCGGCCGACCTGACGACGTAAGTGCAACCTTCTTCGTTGCACGTCCAAGTGCCGTCGGGTCCGCTGGGTGTCGTTGTAGGGAGGTGCTCGGCATGCACGACGACACGGACTGCACCCTCGGGCAGAGGCAAACGCGATCCGACGATTGCCTCTTCGCTGGAGGCAACGTCCTCGTCGCTTGTATTATCGGCATCGTCTGGCTCGTCGTCATCACTGATATGATGACTGATCTTAACCGACTTTCTACCCCGGCGACTTCCACTAGCTTGGTCGTCAAGCTCGGAATGCGGCCTCTTCTTAGCACTTGTGGCTAGGCGTAGTGTTGCCCCTTTACCAGACCTACGGTTGCGCTGCGGCAGTGCACGGAGGTCAGCGAACTCGTCCTCCGACTCGCTCTCCTCTTGTGCAGCACTTTTAGTCCCGATTTTGAGACCAATGTCCGGGTCCAGGGGTAGCTGGGTAGCTGGTTTTGTTGACGAGCCTGCTTTAGGACCCATCTTCGCCCGCCGGAAGGTCTGCGCAGGAATTTTGTCCGGCTCGGTCTGTTCCGACGACGGCTCCCACGGCTGTTTGGAAGCCTCTTCCAGCCAGTGATACCATGGGCTACCCTTCCACTCGTCACTTAGGCGTTCGAGGAGTTCCTTGGCGTAGTATGCAAGAATGTCCTTGGCACCACTATAGTGCCGGATTTTACACTTGAAGAACACAGCCGAGTTAACCCTGGAAGGTGCCGCCTTGCTGATATTCGCCTCGGTCGCAACTTCACTGAGGGCTCCCAGTAGCCTGTCAACAGGGGTTTCGGAGTCGGCGTCGGGTATGGGTATGTCTCCCGACGTGTCAATTTTCGGTGTAACCGTCGACATATCAGCCCTATGTGTCTCTTTCGGCGTATCGGCTTTGGGGGTCTCCCTTGGAATATTGGCCCTGGGCGTCTCTCTCGGCGCATCACTCTTGGCGGATGTTCCGATACGCCCCGGGGATGGCTCGGAACGCGCAGGCTGGGTGGACTGCCGATATCTCTCTGGCAACGGTATAGGAGTTTCGCTCAACTTGACCCTGGGTTTGTCGGGTTTTGCCTGTGGCATTGGACGACTCGGTGGGTCGTCTCGGGCTTCGCTGTTTCGGCTACTCGCCCTCGCTGACTTGCCCCTCCGGCTATGAGTCGCCTTATCGTCGATGGATTCTTGGGGCTCTGGAAGGGCCGAGGGAGCAACAACGCCGTTCGCAATATCGGTGAGTTTCTTCTGTATATCCTGTACAATGTTAGCTGGATTGCATTGCACGAGCAGGTTGTTGCGCATACGGGGTGTGAGCTACGCAGCCACTTAGCGAATGGTGTTACGTTCCAGTCCAGATCAAACTCTTTATCGAAATGGGCAATGAGAAACTCGGCCCATTTATTGTATAGGGCTACGACCTCATGGTGCAGTATACCGTCCCCCGCCCTGACGGCGTATCTGAGAAAGATGTCGTCCAAGCTCGGCGGTCGCGGCCTCCTTGTCTTCTTCTTGCTGGCACACGCCGCAACATACGATTCGTACACCTCGAAAGCGCTGTAATATAAGGTTATGGCCTCGCGAACCTGGTCGTACATGCGTTGGTATGCGGGAGATGGCCGAATCTCGAACCAACCAGCGGGGCCCGAGACCCAAAGGACGAGCGGGCCGTCTCCGATTGAGTATCGTTCGGAGTGCGAGATCTCGATATGCGCAGTTCGCACGCTCGAGCGGACGACTAGGTCAGGTTAGGATACGGTATCAATAAAAGATAGACCAACAGGCTCACGGTTGGGCACAAGCTTATCCTCGTCCACTTCGAGGTGGCCGCGAACAATCAGAGGTCCTTGGACATGAACTAGGAGCGGGTTGCCCAGCGTCCTGCCATCCTTTTGGTAAATGGTCGCGTCTGTCAAGACATAACAGGGCCAGTCGTTATCTGGTAAATCCCGCGGTGTCGGTTTTAGGATTGAGGATTCCTTCGCCCACCGGATCTGGGTTGGGTCGGCGTCTGCGGTAGCCGAGGCCGACGAGGCCCTTCGCCGTCTAGGTCGGCCTGCCATGGGAGCGATTGGCAGCGGGTTGATGTAATTTAATCACGAGTTTGCAAGTGCTCAAACTGCAACCCTCTCGGCTGGATATGATGTAGGTGTTGTCAAAAAAAGATATGGTTTGGTTAAGGAACACAGGTAATCCGTACAATGGATTCCAATGTTACAGGGAAACGATTCACATCTGCCGGCTCTTTAACTACACGGCGGCAGGCACGCCACTAACGCGACCAACGCGAACTCAAGAAAGTGGGGTTGCCTTAAGAACAAGGGATTGGTATAAATACTAAATTTTGTCGAAAGTAAAACTACACCTTTTTTCCAGGTAGCTCAGGGTCGTTTTCTATCTAGTTAATTGTATCTTGCCTTTTTTCTTTTCTCTCCTCATCTTTCGAGTTCGAACCGTTCCTCGCCTTCAACACAGTGCGTATCAGCCGCGACCCCGGAAAGTGGGTCATGCCCCCGCAATCGATAACACCGCTCGGAGCAAGAAATCGAAGACAAGAAGCAAAGGAAGCCGGCACAAGAA
The DNA here is from genome assembly GCF_000143365.1 of Chaetomium globosum CBS 148.51. NCBI lineage: Eukaryota > Fungi > Ascomycota > Sordariomycetes > Sordariales > Chaetomiaceae > Chaetomium > Chaetomium globosum. Next base: position 953,594 of record NT_165980.1, read on the forward strand.
AACAATACAAAAAATCGAGTTGAAATAGAAAAGAACAATGGACTTTTGGCTTCCTAATGGTATTGTTTTTCTTATGTCCTCTCGAAGGTTTTATCACTATCTGTACTATATCTGGAGTGCAGCTTTTTTGGCTGATGCGGTGGGGTGCGCAGCCAGGCACCACAAGGCCCACCCATGTTCTCGAACCTCTCTTGCCTGGCTTGCCTGGGCACCTAAAATAAATTTCGCGGTCGCATGCTCAAGAATACGGCGGACACATCTGATTGCGCCAGTATCCCTTTCACGATTTCCCCCTTAACCAATGCAAACCGAACTGGTTCAAACCGCCTAATTCGCGGACTTTGATTCCTATTTCCTCAGCCCCCCCCCCCCATGAGGTTTTCTCGAGCTGTCAAAATGGCCACCGACAAGATTGTTGAGGGCGTTTTCGGTGTGTACTCTCTCGGAGCATTGCGCAGGTGCCTTTCGTTGCTGACTTGAGGTAGCCATTAACAAGCCCGTTGGTATGAGCTCTGCTCAGATTATCCGCGACTGCCAGCATCAATTCAACCCATCCGCCCTCTTCGCGCCTCTCCTTAAACAAGAGCAAGCATTGCGCGACAAGGAGTCCCGCTACCAGAAACACCGGCGCGGCAAGGCAAAGCGAGCTCTTCAAGTCAAGATGGGTCACGGGGGCACCCTCGACCCGCTCGCCACGGGCGTGCTAATCCTCGGCGTCGGTAAGGGCACCAAGTCCCTCCAAAATTTTCTCGAGTGCACAAAAACCTACGAGACGGTCGTCCTCTTTGGCGCTAGCACCGACACCTACGATCGTACGGGCCGCGTCCTAAAAAAGGGCAACTACGACGACGTCACGCGCGAGGCTACCGAGAAAGCCCTCGAAAGCTTCCGCGGCAAGATCAAACAGATGCCCCCGCTCTATTCAGCGCTTAAGATGCAAGGGAAACCACTCTACGAGTACGCCCGCGAGGGCAAACCCATTCCGCGCGAGATCGAGACACGAGAGGTCGAAGTCGCCGAGCTGGATTTGGTCGAATGGTACGAGCCAGGCTCTCACAACCATCGGTGGCCGACAGAAGAGGCCGAGCAGGCCGAGAAGAACCTGGTGGATTCGGTGTGGCGAGTTGCGAAGCGCCAGGCTGCCGCGACAGAAGAGGGGGTGTCCAGGACGCTCACTCCCGAGCAGCAAGATGAGGAGGACAAGGCGCTGGCTGAGTACAACAGCAAGAAGCGCGAGGCGGAGGCGCGCGTCGACAGCCTAGTCAGCGACGAGCGACCGGCGCCGCCGGCTAAGCGCAAGAAGACCAACAAGGGCGACGCCGAGCCCATGATGTCGGGCGCCCTGGGGCAGCTGCCGCCCAAGGGCAAGGGGTCGAATCTAGTACCCCCGCCGCCGTCGGCGGATACACCGCCACCGTGGGAAGGCAAGGGCCCGGCGGCGGCCCAGGATCAGGATGACGGTCACGTCGGGCTTCTACGTGCGGAGTTTGTGCCATGACCTAGGAGAGATGCTTGGGTGCGGCGCCATGATGGCCGAGCTGAGCCGCACGCGGCAGGGGCAGTTTGCTATCGGCGGCGAAAACTGCCTGCAGTACGACGAGTTATTCCAGGGGGAGGATGTTTGGGGCCCCAAGGTAGATCGTATGCTGGATTTGTGGAATAACCCGAACACAGAACAAGCCAAGCCCAAGGTGGGTGACGCGGTGAGCTCGCCAGCAGAGGCGAATGAAACGAGCAAACCGGCGGCCAAGGGCAATGATTCCCAAGAAGACAAGCTCGCCAGCGAGAGCAAGCCGGCGGAGGACGCCAAAACAACGGAGACGGCCCCTAAATCGGAGCCGGCCAGTGATTCAGTAACGACGAAAGAGGAGCAAACCGCTGCGGCGAGTGCGTAGTGGCACCATCTCTTGTGCTCTTTTTCGTAAGCCGAGAAGCGCCTAGCCCTATCTATGGGCTGGTGGGTAAGGGTCCAAAGTCCCATGCCGACTGGGGCGATGATGAGCATGCTCGACATGACTGAACACATTCAAGAGGAGTGGACAGCGTTGGTGCGCCTTGAGGTCACCATTCAAACGGCGTTGCCATATCAAAACGAATAAACAAATTGCCCAACCAGTGTCCGAATCATGCAGGCCTCGTGAACTCCCAATGCTCCCCGTTCCTTATGCCCTATCCCATGCCCATTGCTCAAAATATACAATATACCCCAGCCCGCATAGCCTCACTCATCAGTCATATCCGACATATATACCCCCGCCTCCCCATCACCTCCCCCCATCGTTACTCCCCATCCCACCGCCATTCCCACCACCATCACCCACCACCCCCTCCAAACCCTCCAACTCCCCCAACACCCCCCTCACCCTCTCAATCCGCCCCACCGCCCTCTCCAACCTCTCCAGCCTCCTCCTCTTATCCCCCTCCCGCCGCTCCAGCTCCCCGACCCGCTGCTCCAGCCGCGCCCGCGCCCGCCGCTCCGCCGCCACCATCTCGTTGGCCTGCTCGAACAGGCTAGCGCTGAGCTCCTCCACCTCGCGGCTCGTCTCGCTGAGCCGGCCTTCCGCTTCCGCGCGGAGGGCCTGCTCGCGCGAGAGGGCGGAGAGCAGGTCGGAGGGGGTGAGTTGGGCGGAGGGCGGGAGGGAGGGGGGTGTGTTGGGGTGGTGGTGGTGGTGGTGGTGTGGGGGGTAGGAGGCGGAGGAGGGGAGGGACGGGATGGGGCTTGGTGCGGAGGGTTTTTGTTGGGGGATGTTGGTGAGTGGTCGGAGGGTGGGGGGGAGTGTTGGTGCTGGTGTTGGTGCTGGTGTTGCTGCGACTGGTGCGGGGGGAGATTTGCGGGTGAGCAGGGCGGAGATGCGAGTTGCGGCGCTGGTGGTCAGGAAGGAGGCTCGAGATGGGGAGGGGGATGGCAGGCCGGCTGCTGAACTGGGCGGTGTCGGGAGGGAGGTTTGTTTTTGTGTCTGTTGGTGTTGGGCCGCTGTTGCTGCTGACGCGGAGGTGGGTGTCTGTGGGCGGGCGTCGAGTTGGGCTCGGAGTTTGGCGAGTTCGTCTTCGTAGTCAGCCCAGCGGTCGACGGCGGCCGAGGCCTTTTGGTTGAGCAGGCGAACTTGGGCTTGCAAGTCGGATATATGCTTCTGGGCATCGAGAAGGGCGGTTTGGGTCTCTTCGAAGGGCGGCAAATCGGCACCGAAGCCGCAGTTAGGGCAGCAGGGGGTCTGCGTTGGTGCAGCCCGCAAGGTACCGGGGCTAGCGACGGTCATGGTTGTGATTGCAGTCATCGCTCAGGAAAATAATGATGGTATTATTCTTTATGATTCTAGCCGCGATCCGGCGTCGTCGTCGAGTGCCAACAAAATTTCACTATTAGGCGCCAGCGGCGTCTTTGTTTGTTGGTTGTGTTGTCTCAGTCAAAAGGCTGGAAGGGGCTGGAAGTGTTACTGGTGGCTCGAAGGAGGGGTGGCTGGTTCTTGGCCAGAATGCTTGGCTTCCAGGGATCCATCGATTTGTTCTGACGTCTCGCATTGTTTCTGCATGGCCAAGCCCCACGATCGACGTCGAATACCGAGGACACGCACCACATCGAAACCCGGGACAGGGAAAAATACCCTGGATTACTGGTTCACACGTGGTACTATCACGAAAGAAAAGGGAGCCGTAAGTGCCGTCATCCCGTTGATTGGCCTGGAAGATCTGGTCCCGGGCCATGAACCCAGATATTGGGCCACACTATGGTAAGCGTGTGCTCGTCATGCACCGGGCCGGGCACTGCCGTTACACGGAGTACCATTTTGCCCAACCTATTTGATCACCTGTCTGTTCAGAGCAAGCAAGCCTAAAGCCAGTCGCATGTCCGCTTCCGCCAGTAATCATGACTGCGGTGATTCCGCCGGTCCATAAATACGCGGTATTTCTCCCGTAGATAAAACCGGAGATGTCAAAAAGCCCCATCAAGAATCTTGATGTTTGACAAAATGCAGCCGTGTTTGGCTGTGGGCGTGGAGCGGGCCGTCAGTAGTTGGAGTGATGCTAGAGCCGTGGACACCCAGCTGTCGTTCATTTGTCGCAACAGCTTGTCCGAGTATCATCGCGTTCGGCATGGGTGAAGCATAACTGCTCAATTCCAACGCAGCGTAGTCCAACTCACTGCGGCTGTGGCTGCGCGACCTTCCTCAACTCCATGGCCCCTGTCTCCGGATCCCGGAACTCCTTCCAACTGACCGGCTGCATCGTATTCCCTGCCTCGCTGACAGCCAACACCACCCCCAATTCATTCCTCGTCGTCGACAGGTAGTAATTCGCTTGATCACCTAGCGAGATCTATCCCCACCACCATAGTCAGCACCTCTCAACCTATCCCCCAGCCCAAGAAAAAAAAGAGAGAGAAAGAAGAAAAAGACTCACCACCTCCGCCCTCACCACATCCCCCGGCCGAAAGCTCTCATAAATGCGCACGCGGTCCTTCTCCGTCGCCCGCACGTCCTGCACACGGATCAGGCCCTGCCACTCGGCCTCGAGCACCGAGTCGCCGCACACCAGGATCGCCACCACCGCCTGCCGCGGCGTGATGCGCACCACCCGGCACAGCACCACGTTGCCCACCTCGGGCAGCACCTCGCGCTTCTTGCGCTCTCCTCCTCCCGCCCCCGCCCCCGCCCCAGCCGCCGAGGAACCCCCCCCCAGGGACGCGGGACGAGCGCACGTCCGCGACCGCCACCGAGATGGTCGGCCGCTCGGCGGGGGGCGTCGGCGCGGGTGCCGGCGCCGGGGTGATCTTGGTCAGGCGCTTGGCGGGGCCGGGGGCGCGCTGGCGTGGTGGTTGCTGGGCGGGTTGGGTGATGTGCACGTGCCCCAGCAGCGAGGCGTACAGGTTGGCGTTGTGCAGGTGCGTGCCGGGCCCGGGCTGGTAGCGCGAGGCGGGGCCGAGGAGCTGGCCTGGTATGGCGAGGGTTGGGGGGGCTGGTGTTGTGGTCGTCATTTTTTGGTTTGTTTTCTTTGAGATGAGATTTGAGGTGAGGTTTGGAGGGTGGAGTTGAGTGGCCCAGTGGTTGGTTCGTGCAGGTAGGTAGGTGGATATGGATGTGGTTGGTTCTGGCTTAAAGATTGGGCGGGATGTTCCGCGGTTTGTTTGTTTGTGACCTAAATGTCAAGGTTGATGTGGTGATGCTGCGAGACGTTTTCTGGAGGCCGCGGGATGCGGATGTGGATGGGATTTGCGGATCCTTGGCAGTAATGGATGCCGGCAACTTGGGATCCGGGTCGTTCGAGCAAGCAGCAGGAAAAAAAAATAGCACGGGATTCTGCCATGCAGAGCCATCTCTTTGGGGAAGGACTTGGCCTGTTATTCGCTGGCTTTCAGTGGTGTCACTCCGCTGATTTGCGGGCTTCCCCTGCCCAGCCGTGCCAGCACCTCACCGCTTTCCTTGGCTGCTGCTGCAAGGGTACAGGGGCAGCGCGCCTGGGCGACGACGCGCATTTCACAATTCTTCATAAGAAACCCCCGTTTGTTTTCTGTTTCTTGGATTTCCCCCATCTTCTTCCCATCCCCCACCGTCCATCCCACCCCATTGCCCACCACAATGGCACCCAAATCCGGCTCTAAGAAGTCGTCCTGCTGCTCCGGCGGCATCGGCGGCTGGTTCAAGTTCCTAGCCATCCTCCTCGGTGTGCTGGCGCCCGTCTACTACCTCCTGGACCAGAACCTGGAGCGCTTCTACATCTTCAAGCTCGACCAGCTGCAGGATGTGTCCTCGCGCGCCATCGAGAAGCACGGCGATGACACCCAGGCCATCGTCAAGTACATCGTTGACGAGCTTGCCGGCCAGGTCAGCTTGACGAGCTTCGTCAACCAGGACGAGGAGTGGGTGTTCAACAACGCCGGCGGTGCCATGGGCGCCATGTACATCATCCATGCCAGTACGTTTCCCTCCCAACCCAACCCAACCCAACCCAACCCAACCCAAAACTAACCCCCGCCCTCCCAGGCATCACCGAATACCTCATCATCTTCGGCACAGCCGTCGGCACCGAAGGGCACACGGGGCGGCACACGGCGGACGACTACTTCCACATCCTGACGGGCACGCAGACGGCCTACGTTCCCGGCTCGTACGCGCCCGAGGTGTACCCGCCGGGTTCGATCCACCACCTGCGGCGCGGCACGGTCAAGCAGTACAAGATGGCCGACAGCTGCTTCGCGCTCGAGTACGCGCGCGGCTGGATCCCGCCCATGCTCTTCTTCGGCTTCGCCGACGGCCTGTCCAGCACCCTGGACGTGCCCACGCTGTGGCGCACGTCGTGGCTGACGGGCAAGCAGATGATTGGGAACTTGGCCAGGGGCAAGTTTTAAGCTGGGCCCGCTGCGGGTTGTTAGTTGAGGTGTTGGAGAAGGGAGGGAAGGCTTCCATGATGTGTGGTGGGAGACGAATGAGTTGCGTGTACGACAATGAGGTGAGCCAAGGCCGGGCTGGCTGGCGCAATGACTGGGGATTAGACGCGATAGAAAGGATATAGGAGGTCTGGGGCATGTGTATGAACTTGTACATGGCTTAGTATCTAATTCATAATGAACCAGTGGGGTTGTCGGTAGCTTGCAGGTTCACGGGAGACCCTCTCTCTCACCTTGGAACGGATGTCCGGGAAGCTGAACGAGAACGATCTTGTTCTAGTCAGTCACAGCAACAACAACAACAACAACAACAACAACAACAACATGGATGCAAAAACGATTTTTGGCTATGCAATTGCCCTTACGAGCCAACATCTCATATTCAAGCCCTCTAAACCAGCCGAGGTGCTGGGCCCGCTCAGGGGAGGAAGAGCACCATCTCCCGCCATCATCAATGCTGCCGCGCACCATTTTTGGTTACGTTTTTTTTGTTTTCCCCCAGTCCCCCCCAACCCGGCCTCGAGCGTGCCCTGGAACGCCTATAAAACAGAGTGCAATGCATGTTAAATACAAGCCAAGCATTCACTTAACCCTTTCTCCCCTCCCTTTCCAGTACCGGGCCATCGCCCGCCGAAATGACGTAAGCCATCTTTTTTACTTTTCTGTTTTGGTTCGTCTTGCCCCGGGCCAGTGCTTCTTGGCTACTGTGATCTTCCATGGCGGCAAGAAGGGCTCGGATAGCGACGAAATAGCGTACAAAGATAGAGCGGAGAATCGATCCGGTGCCCGATAACGAGCCTTGATAGGTGCCGCGCGGTGGCTCAGGCCAGCCATTCCTCATCGTCTCGCTTCAGGCCCCGCATGACCAGGCCATCGTCCTCATCCTCGCCATCCGACTCGAGTGTCACCTGTTGGAGGGTGGTGATATAGCCATTCAGATGGTGGACATCGTGCGAGTGAGGAGCATGGCCGGTGGCGACACCGTTCCCGTTCCGGTGTACGTGGTTGCCCCCGCCCCCGCCGTCTCCCTCGTCCAGCATCCATGTCAGGCCATTCGCCTGCTCTTCTAGCGGGAAGACCTCGCGCGCGTACTCTTCCAGGCCCCGTGGGCCCTCCCACAGCTCCAGCGCCACTCTCGGGCAGCTCTCCTCGAGGGCGGCGTCGCCAAAGTATGGGGGCTGCTTCGTGGGATCGTCGTGGCCCATTCCAAACAGCGCCTCGAGCGCCTCCAGCTGGGCGCGGTAGCCCTCGGGGATGGTGACCTTGAGCTCGATGGGGCCGTGGACGTACCGTACCGGCCGGCCGACTCCCCGGGAGAAGACCTCGCAGGCCTCCTTTGGCGAGAGCATTTCGTATGCCAGACCAACGCGCTTGCCGCCTCCCCACTTCTTCACGCCGTCTTTAAAAATCTGGAGAATGGCGGGTCCGACGTCGTGCTCGGCGTCGAGCCACGGGAGTTTTACATCAGGATGGAAAGGGGCTTGCCAGATCCAGGAACCGTCTTCTTGCAGATCGGTACAGAAGAGCGGGTAGGGGAGGGACGTGAAGTTGTTGTTGTAAATCCCGGTATAGACAAAAGTCGCGGGGAGCCCGATCTTTTTAACATACTCCTCGACCTTGTGCTTCGACGCCCAGAGCGGCAGTGATGGCCATTCCTTATTGTAGGCGTGGTGATCTGGCATGGACGAGTAAACGTAATGCTGAATGCCAGCGCGCTTAGCCGCGTCTGCCAAGGCCTCTCCGATGTGTTGCTCGTCCCCGTAAAAAGTGGTGTTGATGAAGGCCAGCTGGGCGCCCCTGAAGAGCTCTGAGATGAGGGCGTGGTTGATGCCGATGCCGGAGATGGGGCCGTTCCGCGTCACGTCTACCTTGGCCGTCTCTGCCGGGCGCTCCTTGGTGTACAGCTCGCCCTGGAGAACCGTCACATTTGGATTTGTGGACACTTCGGTCGCTACGACCCCCTCCAGGTTCCTCAGTTGCGCTCGGACATGGTACCCGACCGCGGAGGCCACCCGGATGAAGGAGGCGGCCTGCCTGCCGCTGGCATTTATGACGGCAATGGTCTTGTCTGGTGAGGGCATCGACCGCTTCGCCGGGCGGAAATTTAATGAATTATTCCGAGACATGAGCGGCGATGCGTCCGAGTATGACGAGCGCGAGTGCTTGTGTCTTCTTTCGTCGGTGTTGACGTTGGTGACTCCCCTGATGTCCCGTGGAACCGGTCTGATGGCGAGCTCCGAATGTAGTTCGGCCGCCATCGGGGCGGTGGTTTAGGCGTGTTTCTTGCCCGAAAAGTTGCCAATCTTGAACGGATCACTCCTCCTCGGGCTCCTACGTCGGGGCCGGTCGGTATATATGAGCTCTCTATTCGAAGCGAGGTGGTTTTGCCCAGCTGTTTGGAACGTGGTGTGATGGTTGGCGCCCGGGTGCAGCGATTCAAGATGCAAGGGTTATCTTCGCAGGGAAAGGCTACCTGAGGTACCTGCCGGGAGGACGGGAACTAGGTAGGTAGGTACCTATGCACGACAAGCAGATGGGAGTGCGCACGAGTACACAGGAGGGCGTACGATTGTGTGCGGGATGGCGGTGAGGTAGCTTCACGGAAATTGGAACTTGTCTGCAGGCGTGAGAATAAACCGAATGAATCGAGTAAACCGATCGAGGGCCTTGACGGGTAGCCGGTGCCGCATATCACGAACGGGCAATCGAGCTCGGCGCAGATGGCGTACAATTCTGGATCGCGTTTATCTGTTAGTGGGGTTCCTCGCAGATTGCGGGGCAGGCCGCATGACGAGGGAACGCTGATAAACGGAACGGACAAGAGCAGCAAAGAGAATTGATGAGCCGAGCGCAACAGGGCGGGCAGGCAAGCAGGCAGGCAGAAGCGAGGCGGCGGGTGGCAGCCGAGACAACAGACGGAGTACGCAACTCTGCAAATTTGTGTTGGGACGGCCCCTCTCAGTGTGGTCATCGATGGTGCAAGCACAAGACGACCCAAAGGCCAGACGTCTGTCCACATGACGAGCCGCAGCCGGGATGGAGACTCATCTCTCTGCATGCCATCGTGTCCGAGGGCCTAGATTTGCCCCGCTGTGTTTGCGACCGACAGGGACCGTTTTGTGCCATGTAGCAATTGAAGGAGGGAACGAGTTTAGCCCATGAGCCCACATGGGCGAACGAGTCGGCCTCTCTTCCCCACCACCCGCGTTTTTGTTACGGCTGCGTTCATGGGGGGAGGGAAGGAAGGAACCCACCGTATCCACAAGCTGAGGGCTCAGCAGGCCAGGAAGAAAAGCTTCATCAAGGGAGTAAACTTGGCTTCAGCTGTCCAATCGGGATGATCGCAAGAGACGTGTGGTGCCAAAGAAAGCCTTCGAGAGGGCCGGCCTACGCAAATCATCAGGACACGCACTTCCATCCCAATAGGACCTGGGTAATGAATCATTGGGAATTGGGGGGGGCTTTCATCGGTCACCGACCTCGGCTCGCGGGCAAAGAAAGAAAGAGCGGAAAGGATACCAGTTTGTCAGAGAATCCAGGGGTCCGGTATGCCCAAAACATGCAACCCATCTCAGCCGCCATCCAGGTGTCGCCTTGGGGTAGGGGAGGCAAGCTCGCAAGGTAGGCACGGTAGGCTAGGAGAGACCTGTTGGCTTTACAGGGATGGGGGAATGGCGTGGAAGAGGACGAAAAACTGGATCCCGTCGATAACACGCAAAGCGGCGCACGAGGCACAGAACCCAGATGCATCATCAGCAGACCAGAGGAGTGGGTTCCGGGGATGGCTGTTAGCAGTGTACATGTACCTGTGCCCCGGACACTGAGAGCGTTGCACAGGAGCGTAATAGGCGATAGTAAAGATACGGCGGGCCCCGGCGTTTGGCGCCGCTTCCGGAGAGCTTTCACCGTTGAAGGTTCTTGCCCTTCCGGGCGCTTCGAGGCGTCCTTCGAACTGATAACTCGATCCGTCCGAAAGGGGCAACTGCGGTTGCTCGGCATTGTCATTTGCCTTGTGCACCCGGGCACTTACACCCAAACCCTGATCAGCAGCTGGCAGACGGAAGAGATAAGGCTTTTCGGCCCGCCACCGTCCGTGTCGATGGCGTCAATTTCTCCCCCCCACAGGAAAAAAAAAAAAAAAAAACGTCTGATGATCAACTGGAACTGGGCCTCTGGGTCAATGGGTCAATGGCCCCTCTCCTCTGCAGCTAGAAGTTGTCGTTACTTGATAATTACCTTCCGGATTCATATCCGACGACAAATTCGTTAGCAATAAGTCTTGGCAGGGCCCATCGCTGGGCAATTGGAGGGAGACAGCGGGAGGCATCATCCTTCGAACCCCAAGCTCAGCAACATCTCCTCACACGGGCGGCCATCCGAGGTGCTGGTTGGGCTCTTTGCCATGCTTGTTTTCTGCCACGCCTGTTTTCGGCCGCCTGTCTCTGCGTTATCAGATCGTCGTTTGCCAAGCTGATTAGTTAATTACACAGTACAGGGAAAGATGCGCCCTCGATGAAGGTTTCTCGGCGAACGGCGAAAAGAAAGGGGAAGAAACTGCTGATCAGCGTCCCAACGAAGCGAGTGTGATAACGACAATTGTGACGTCCGGCTGGTTATCTCTCCGGGATCCGATCAACCGGCCCGGGGATAGGTGGTTCTGGGGGGAGCCCAAACTTTCGGCGTCCATCCATTTCCCCACGATTCGGAGCATATCCGCCAATTTTAGTCTAAATTTGTGGGGAAATACCGTTTGGACTAGCGCCGCCTTGTGAGCCGCTGAACAAGTGAGGGCCAACGCCCTGGATGCTGAGCTTCAAAAAGTCGGCGAGGTCTGGATCACTGCAGCGGCCAGTTCATGAAGTGATAAACACCCGTTCGCAATGTTGCATTTCCCGCGGAGATGTTGGGCTCGGCGCTGATGCGTTGTGCAACCCGAATTGGCCCAGGCCTGCCCTAAATTGTGCTAGCGGCCCTGTTTGTACGTAATTGAAAAGAAAGCAGACGCCCAGCTTCCGAGTCTTCATTCTTCTCGAGTCAGGCCAACGCTCAGTCATCCCCAACCCTCGAGTTTTCCAACACACAATGGCATCCCCTGTCCTTCCGAGGCCAGCGCCACACCAGACCGCCCTCCCTCTCTGACGCCTCGGCACTCCCCACGACACGTCTCTCTCATGCTGTGTTCTGCCGGGGGTCGGAGGAAGAATAGCCGGAACCCGAGAACCACCTGAATCGTCTTGTACATATTTGGGATCCAATTGACCAACCCGTGTGATTACACTTTGTCGAAACCCAATGTTCATCCCCCGGTTTCCCCAAGCCAGAAACTTGTTGTGATGTCCTGTTGGACCCAAGACAGCTCCAGATAGAGCTCTCACCGCCATGGCGTGGCCCGTATCGCCACGGGAGTTTTACATCGGGGTGGAAGGGGGCCTGCCAGATCCAGGAACCGTCTTCTTGCAGGTCGGTGCAGAAGAGCGGGTAGGGGAGTGACGTAAAGTTGTTATTGTAAATCCCGGTATAGACAAAAGTCGCGGGGAGCCCGATCTTTGGCTTGGAAATCAAGACAACCATATGTCGGTTTCCCTGGCGCTCCTCTCCCGCAGCAGTTGTACAACAGTCTTTTGCGCCAATGGCTGAGTGGTCAAGAAACGGGTGATCGCCAACGGGGACGGGAAAGGTGAGAGCCAAGGGGCGGCGTTTGCGTCAATGCCCATGTCATCCTCGACTGACTCCCTGCTTGGGTGACTTGCCAGTCTTCAGAGGGCAAATGGAATCCCGCTACATAGTCGTGGTAATAGGTGGAGCTGATGGTATAGCGCGGGTCGGGGTTGGTACGTCAGGATATGAGAGGCAAGCTGATACCGCAGTCGGGTCGTTAGATGCGGGGACAATGATAAGAGGGTGAAGAGGGGAATGTCTTGAATGGCGTTTTCATCATCGGCATCATTCTCGAATGTGTGGGTGCCTGTATCATAACTTCGCTTTGTTGTTAGAATGTATCTGTTGCAAACATGAATGTTGACATACGCCCCGTCCACGCCCCCACGCAATGACAGCATGGTACGTTACTCGCAAGCTCTAGCCGGGTAGTTAGTCTTAAGCTAGTCCTTCAATGAGGTTAAATGTCCATAAAGTACAACCTGGTGACGGCCCCTCCCCTCCGTAGGCGAGGCTCGGAATGGGTTGCTGTAGTCACTTCGGTGATCTTACAGAGATTGGAATACGCCAGGGTTTACCATCCGTGAATGAGTTCAGGCGGTCAATTATCCGCTTGATTACGTCCCGTGTGATAATCGTTTGTTAGAGGCAGAGTAAAACATCAGACGTGAGCTCTGATACGGTTTTTGTGCTATCGGTCATTCTGAAGTATGAAACGTGCCTTGGCGAATCTAGGCCGCAGACTGGAATTCTGAGCAGAAAATGGAGACAGAGCCCAGGATAAGGCTAACGCAGAAAACGCTGATAGAACCTCAAAAGTACAAGTGTAAGTTCAGCCTTTTAATTACTAGAGACAGAAGCGGGAAGAGAAAAAGGAGGCCGGGGCTGGAGAAGGTGCAATATGTCAGCCGCCCCAACACGTCTATGCCTCTGGGAAGTAGAAGGAGACAGGTATGTCTGTGGAACGTTGTGGAAGCGCCGGTATGGTCGTATTGCGTTGCTTGAGTGTGGTGATCTCCGCGGGAAATAGATATGGGTGTTAAACCGGGTCTCAGCACAGCCTGCAGGCCTATGATAGCATACATACAAGCTCCAGGAGATTGATAGCTTGGTCCTGATACCTGGTAGGTCATGTCAGCGGCCGCGTATCCCCGGTAGAACATAGCAACCCTTCCGGCGCTGCCGGCGATCCTCCCCCCTTATCGTCTCCTGGAAGGAGGAACCGATAAGATACAAAATCGTCTGCGATAGCGAATCAGTGATTGCCATTTTGATGTGGGATGATGCACACGACTCTAAGGGTTGGTAGCGGATGGGAAGCTCTATTATGGGTTGCGCTTCTATAAAAACCGCCAACATGGCCCCGCCCCTGACTTCACGTAACTAATGCGACCAATCCATCTACATCCATACAACTGCAAATTGACAGCGCATGCTTCCCCCTTTCCTGCTTGTCACCAGGTGTGAGAACTGGGGTACGGGATCCCATCGCCTGTCATCTCACAACAGGGGATGCGCTGTACCGAGCGCGGAACCCTGGGCGACAAATCGGCCGGTGTTTCGGCTTGTGCTCTTCTCGCGAATGGAGCAGTCTATGATGGTTTGGCTCTGGTCTCTGCCAAATCACCGTCTGCGTCTTGGTCGACGTTTGGGAGTTGATGTCCTATGCTAGGCGCTGACGGCCACCTCAAGTAGCTGGAGCCCCGGGGAGCCTCTCAATGGCGTATTTGCCTTTCATGACGGACATTATGGGAACACCAGGGACCTTACGGATCCGCCTTTTAAGGTCGCGATCGTTTGCTAGATCACAGTTAGTAGGGGGCCCGGGAACGGTGGAGGGGGGCGTAGACATACTGGCAACAATGTAGATACGGTGTTTTTGTATGCGGTCGACGATGCACTAAATTTGTCAGTCCGTGAGCTCCTTGGAGACGTGGCGCACTCGGATGTTACATACGTCGTCGGCATATGTGCCTTTGTGGTCGCAAGTCAGGCGTGTCCACCTCTCATCGCGAGCAACTAGACAGCAGTTTAGCCGCATTCAACCCACAGGTTAGTTCAAGGGCACTCACTCATCAACGCCACCCGGTACTTTGGCCCCAGCTTTTCCAATTCACTGTACACCGCTTGTCAGAACCTAGGGAGTCCCAAGAGGTGGAGGCGGATACTCACGCCATAACACAGGATGTGATGATGATGTTGGCCGATGCATAGAGACAATCCATCGCCTGTGCAGATCGAGTCAGCGAAGATTCCCGGTGGGCAGTGTTGCTGGATCACATACTGATTCCAGTAGCGGAAGCTTGGCTCCTACTGTCCTCGAGAGGAAGTTGGTATCCTGGGACAAGTTAGGTCATGAAACCGCCGGGTGAACCCTGGACCAACATACCACCAGGACTTGATAGGGCTGTGAGAGTTGAGATTAGCGCCGTTCCAGGACAAGGACTTGGAGACGGAATGCTTACAGGAACCAAGGCTGTGTTGTGCTGAAAGAACATGGACGATGGCATCTGGGGTCTGTAAACATGTCAGCGATAAGGAACTTCACCATGACCATGACCACCAACGGCGGCATGACGACGTACACTTCACGGACGGCCTCCTCCTTCTTCTTCTTCAGCTCCAGCTCGGCCTTCTTGACGGCATCTTCCTTGCGACGGTCATCCCTTTTCCCGATCATACGCTTGACCTGTACCGGGCGTTAGTATCTGTTCTTGTTCTCTGTTGACAAAGGATATATGGAGGTCACGTGCCGTTGCGAATTTTCTTGTCCGTTTGGCGACACCCATTATGTTGTTTCCGTTCGGCACAAGCGGGATAAAGTGTAATTAAAACCCGCGGATTATGTTATTTTGAAATGGTATATGTAAATCACTCGATGTGAAAGCTTGGTCGTTTTGTTTTGGTTGATGTGTAAAAGTTCAGTGCTCTTGCCGTGACGATAATTGATGAATGATTGATGCGAAGGTTGATGCTTCGAGCCTGCTGGTGATGCGCAACAGCTGGCGTCAGCTGGCAAAAGTTGGCAGACAAAGCGGCCCAGGATTGAGCTAAAATTGAAATTTTGTCGCATCTTTATTGGGAGCGACCTGCACCCACAGTGCGAACAAACGGTGAATCTCAGGCACCAGTTTTTGACCACCGCCAAACGCACGTCATAGTTCGTTGGGTTCGATTCTTCCAGCGATCAGATCAAACTTTCAGGGGCCGGGCCGCTCACTAACAGACGGGACAGGCAACCAGACTGCCGGAGTTGCCAGGCACTCAGGGCCGTCAGGGTTTAAGTTTCAAGAGTCCAAGAGTCTAAGATTCTGCAGACTGCAATCGAATATGCAACATCCCGATCAAGCCAGCAACCCGGGAAAGGTGGGCGATTGATTGTGTTGCATTTGTTTGTCAGATCGGAAAACAAATGAATTAGCTGAGGTGGCAAGTGGTCGACAAAAAAAGCCCTACCGCAAAACATCCTCACCACCATCAACCACCACCAAAGAGGGCAGTTTGTGCCGGTCTTTTCTCGCAATTCTTTCAAAAACGAGACTATTCACTTCCTTGACATCTTGCGTCTAATTCCAACGCATTCTTTAAGCGTATGGGCGTTGTTGAACTGCACTGATACGGTGGTGTTTGGTGGTGGGACAGTTTTGCGGTCTGGCTTAATTTGTCGCTCACTTGGGTGGGTTACTTGTACAAGTATGCGGCTGACCATGCTCCGTGTCCAGCGCCATCCGTACGGTACCAATGGGTCTTTCCCAGTTTCGAAGTGGGCAGCTGAGCTCTGAGACGGCGGCAGAAAAGAAGTGCGGCATGGTGCCTCTTCCCCTGCCGCTGCCGAGCCTGGGCAGACCCCAGGGAGGGAAGGAAGGCAGGGGAACGGCGCCTCTCTCGAGCTCCTTTTCCTGCCCTGCCGTTGCTGGTTGCGCGCGCAAAGCCTCAACCAACCCACTTTCACAATCCGTCATTCCCGATGCTGCGCCAGCCATGAAATAAACTCTGTCGCCAACATCAACAGCCGTTTTCGCCCCGTTTCTCAGTCGGTCGTTTGGCAGACGCGCCGCATCCTCTCGTTTGTTTTTTGTTTCCTTTCAGATCGCCGCCGAATCCAACTCAGTTCGTCCCGTTTGCCCCCGTCTGATCCAGTCGCGGGTCCGTATTGTGAGACCTCGATTCCGACGCCGCACGTCAGCACCCAGCCGCTTTTGCAGGCCCAACCATTTGGTCGCTCCCCTCGACAGTTTACTACGAAGCACCACTTCTGCTTCGTACAACAACACACTTACTTTGTCGGCGGACCGCCATCACACGTGTCCGGGCGACTCATTATATCGAACCCCGCCGTATCAACAACAACAACAACCAACACCAACATTCCGATCCTTTCCCACCGTTGCCTACCAGCGGCACACAACAGGTCGCCATGGGGTCCTCACCTCTCTCATTGAAGCGCGCCCTGCTTCTCACGGCGTTCTTTGCCCTCAGGGCCGTGGCCCAAGGCGATAACGAGAATGACAACAGGCCGACAGACGAGCCGAATAATAACCCCCCCGCGGTCACCAACACTCGAGAAAACCCGCCAGCGCAACAAACAGAAACGACTTCAGTCCGCGACCCCCCTTCTACGAGTACAGAACAAGAAAGGACATCATCACCAACCTCATCGCCTTCAACATCAACCGATGCCCGGACGCTACCGCCGCTGAGTTCTAGTATTTCCCGAACGGTCCCAACCGACATGCCGACTGTTTCAAGGGGAGGAGTCAACACCGAGGTCCCGACGTACCCACCACCGGCAATCCCACCAACACGCAATGCCCCCTTCATGAACCACTCCACCCTCCCCGACGGCACCGTCTTCATTGCGGTAGGCGCTATCCTAGGCGCCTTTGGTGTCGCGATTCTCCTCTGGCGCGCCATCGTTGCCTGCCTCTTGCACCGGTCTGTCGAGCGTGCCGCCCTTGCCCAGCACGCTGTCAACAACGGCCGCGGGCCGGGCGACAAGAACGCTGCTTCGTTCCCGGCGCCCCCGGCTCAATTCTACAAGTACATTGAGCGCGAGTCCTCCGCCTCCCTCGCTGGCGCGGGCCTAGCCAGCGGCACCGGACGGCGGACCAACCGCGGCCCCACGCCCTCCGCCACGCCCAGCCAGACGAACCTCTTCTTCTCGCCCACCGCTGCCGGGCCCGGCTCCGGCGGCGTCGGCGGATCGAACCGCGACTCGGCCCGCTACCTCCCCTCGGGCTTCTACGCCTCGGCTTCGCCCGTGCAAGGCGGCCACGCGCAGGGCAACTCGATCAGCATGAGCACGCTGCGGCCTTCGTCGCGCGGCCGCGGCGGCCACCTCGGCCCCTCGCCGCCGGAGTCGCCCGACGTCGGGCCCAGGGTCGTCTCGAGGAACTTCAGCACCAGCTCCCTGAATCTGAACCGCCCCCCCAGCCCCGGCGCCAGGGCCCCCAGCGCCTACCTGGACGACTTGCTTGATGAACAGCCAGGCATGTTCCCGCCGGCTGCCGGGAACCCTCCGCCCCCGGCCGGTCACGGGAGTCAGCGCGGGCGGTACTAGTGATATGCGCTTTGCGAGACTGCTGGCTAGAGGCTAGAGGGGGATGGATGGATGCGTACGGGGTTAGACTTTTGACGACTAATTGGGTGCTCTTTTTTTTTTATTCGACCAAGGGTTGGGGATGGTTCCCAAAATGGGGTTAAGGTTCTTCCGTCAACAGAACCTTAAACAGAAGGTGGTGGGTGACGCTGGAGTGGTTTGCGGAGTTTTGACACAGCGAGCCTTGTTTAAGCCTGCTGCTGCTGCTCTTCTACGTACGGCATTAGACGGATGGTGTTGTGGCCGCGCCTGACTTTTTTTTCTTCTCTTTTACTGCTTATTTTTTTTTTTTTCGCCCACGGTACATAGGCCTTGCTGCTTGCTTGTTTACTCCATATGCTTTTATCGCCAGTAATGAACATACCTTCTGCAATAGCGATTCCTGCGAGCGATCGATATCCCCACGCGAATGACTTCCCTATATATTTATTTGTCTTGCCCATCCATCTACCTACCCACCCCTATCCCAGTCGAGTTGACTACACAGCAACCAACTGTCTCACTTCTCGGAGACTTAACTTAACTTTACCCCCCCGAAACCCGACCAAGCCATGGCCTGCCCTCCCCGGACCAAACCGGAGTAATCATAAACCAACGTCAAGTGAGTGAGCACTGCTTGTGTGACAACACGCACCCCGCCACCAAACGCTGTGGAACACCCAGCTGTACTTATCGGGAGGTATATGGGGACAGGCATATGCGGTGGATGCATACCTACAGACAGAGGATCTGAGTCGGGGTTGGTTTTGGTTTTGCTAGTGATGTGGCTTGCGCAATGCGATGTCATTGCCATGTTGTGGGATGCGTGCGGTTTCCCGCCGCCGTGCAGTATGTGTGTGTATGTATGTATGTATGTATGTACACAGTATATAGATAACGTACAGGCATGGGAGATGTAAGTGGGAGGGGCACTTGAGGTGCGTGGTGTGGGATAAAAGGGTCGGTCGGTAGCTTCTTGACTAGGGGCGCCTGGTCGGTGAGATCGACTATCTGACTAACTGGCCATGTATGCTTAAGCCTCCCATCTCTCCGTAATCCTAAGAAGTCGTGGCGAGTGGGAAGCCCATAGTTACTGTACATATCTACCCGGGCGATGGCAGCAGGCGGGGCGAGACAGAGATGGTTTCGTATATTCGGCGACATCCCGAGTATCACAGCATGTGCCTCCGCCAACCGAGATGTGAAATGTGTGTCGCATCGTATAACCACGGCAGCCGGAACATCCGCTTGTGAACGGGGTATGGATCTAATTTCTCTTGACATGGCAACACGAGAACTCCACCTCTCGGCGGTTCGTATACAATCCCGCAATTTCTACTCCCGAACATTGGCCCCAGAACCTGGCGAAGGTAAATATTCCATGTTTATGCATTGCTCGCTTGTATTATCATTCACAAAACATTGTCTACAAAGCGGAATATGTAACTAACTACCGCTGAACCCTTTATTACACCTCCCAAGCCAACTCCGCCGTTATCCAGAGTGACATCTCAACGCTTCCTTTTCTTTTTTTTACCCCTTATCAGGCCTCCCCTTGGCCCGCGGGCGAACCTCCCAACCCCTCTAGTACTTCCTTCGCACCCCGAATATCCTCCATCCTGATACCGCTGCGCTCGCACATGCCCCTGAAAATACCGCCCTCTATCGCCCACAGCTCGATCGGGGGGCCCATCTCGGCGATGCGCCCCTTATCCATGACGCAAATCCGATCGTACCCAATGATGGTCCGTAGCCGATGGGCGATGCACAGCAGCGTCTTCCCGCGGAAACCGGTCGCCATGGTGGCTTGAATCTTGTCGTCCGTCTCCATGTCAACACTCGACGTGGCCTCGTCACAGACGATGATCTGAGAGCCGCGCACGAGGGCGCGTGCGAGCGCCATCAGTTGGCGCTGGCCGAGGGAGAAGTTGAGGCCATCTTCCTCCACGGTTGTGTCGAGGTGAATGCGGCCAGTGTCTTTCGAAACAGCGATCGCCCCGTTGTTTTCGTTGTTAGCCGCGGCTGCGCCCTCCGTATCCGAACCCTGCGAGGTGTCGGTCGACACGAGGTCGGCTTGCCGCAGGGCAGACCAGAGCGTGGGATCGGAGTGTTCGCCGAAGGGATCGAGATTGCTCCGCACCGTGCCACGGAAGAGGGTGGGGTCCTGCGGGATGATGGCGAGTCGGGAGCGCAAGTCATGCAAGCCGATAGTTGAGATGTCGAGGCCGTCAATGGTGATATGCCCCCCTGAGAGTTCTACCAGCCGGAAGAGGGTTGACATGATGGAGCTCTTCCCGGCGCCGGTGCGGCCCACAATCCCGATGCGCTCGCCGCCCTGGATATGCATGCTGAGACCTTGTAACACCAGCGGAAGCCCCGCACGGTACCGCATCTCTACGTTGTCAAAGACAATCTCGCCCTTTTCCGGCCAAGATTCCCTGACTTCGATCGTCTTCAATGGCGCCTCCTGCTCAAGCTCTGTGCCGTAGTAGCGGAGACGCTCCACCGAGTTCATACCATTCTCAACTTCGGCCAGCTGCCGCACAGTAAACTGGATCATCTGGACGATAGAAAGGATGTATGAGAGAACCAGGCCGCCGATAGACGGGTCGACCGAGAATCGCGACGTAACGACCAGGATTCCGGTGGTAAAAACAAGGCAGTTGCCTATCATATCGAGTCGAATGGACAACCACCTCTGATTGGAAAATGTGAGGAAGTAGGCTGAGTCCACGTCGTCGATCGACTGCCGAAGGTCGGCGATGAACCGGTCCTTCAACCCATAGGCCCTGATGCAGGCAATGCCGGACAGGCCTTCGGAAAACTTGGCAGACAAAGTTGACCTAAGAACCGACTCGATGCGCTTCACCTCTCGGGCTGATGCGCGGTAATAGGTGGTGGCGAAGAGGAAGATGATGACCAAGGGAACCAAGGCAATGGCAAAGTAGTAGAAGTACGCGATGATGAGGATGAAGACGGCGATGATACTAGCAAGACTGAAAAAGTACATGCGCATCGCATCTGTAAGGGTGTTGTCCATGACGTCGACGTCACGACTGAACCGGTTCGTGATGCGACCGAGCGGCGTCGTGTCGAAGAAGGACATGGGAGCGCGGAGGACCCTGCCCACGGCTTGCCTCAACATTCCCTTGCTTGCTTTGGTACCGAAGACCGAGAGTGACACCATGAAGAGGAACATTATTATCGCTTGGGTGGCACCAAGGCCGGCATAGACGCCAATGTAGGTCCCCATCCCGTAGCTGAATTTGTCGGATGTCCACCAGGATAGCCACAGGCTTGTGACGATGTTGGCTCCTTGCGACAGGATCAAAAGTCCGATGACGAGAGGGGCATTGAGTATGGAACCGGATGCCCTAATGTAGGTAGAGTAGACCGACCACGGAACGCTCGCGACAGCGCGCTCTTCTGTTTGCATCAGACCGCCCTTGCCTTTCTTCTTCTTCTTGGATTCGCCCCCGTCCCCAGGGGTTCGAGTGGGCGCGGCATCCTCCTGCTTCTCCTCGACAGATGTCGACTCCATAAGTTGCTGAAAGCCCTCCGAGTTTTGCATAAGGTTGTCGAACGTGTCGACGGCCCGGACCTTGCCCTCTTCCATCCATATGATACGATCGCAACGATTCAGAACCCAGAGCTGGTGCGTTGCTAGGATCCGGCACTTGTCTTTCAGCAAACCGAGGATGGCGTTGTCAAAGATGTGACGACCAACGTGGGCGTCGACCGCGCTGAGGGGATCGTCCAAGAGCACAATGTCGGCATCAAAGTAGATAGCGCGGGCGATGTTCAGTCTCTGTTTTTGCCCCCCTGAAATGGTGATGCCCCTTTCTCCGATTTCTGTCATATCGTTGTTTGGCAACATGTCCAAGTCCGGTTGGAGAGCACATCTGGGAGACTGTTAGTATTTTTGCGTGGTTAAGTGGGATATGACGGTGTGGCAACTTACGCTTTGATAACGTCGGCGTACCATTTCTTGTCCATTTCTTTCCCAAAGAGGATGTTTTGCTGCACTGTTGCGTTTTGGATCCAGGCATACTGCGGACAGAATGCCCTGGAGGCGCCCAAGACGACCTCGCCATTTGTTTGGCGCATATCGCCAGCCAACGCAGCCAGAAGGGAGGTTTTGCCGCTTCCGACGGTGCCAATGACGGCAACAAGTTCGTTTCGCCCAATCTCCAAACTTATGTTCTGGAGTTTGAACGGCTCCTGCTCCTCTGCAAGGGTGCTATCCTCTTCACTAGAAGCAACGGCGGCGTTCTTGTGTTTTTCTCCCGCTGTTTTTGATGCCGCCGCCGGACCAGCGATAGTCCCCTCAGAATCTTGTGTCGGCGTCCTCTCCCATGTGAAGGAAGCATCATGCATCTCCACAGCGCTTGGGGCATCGGGCTTCAGGATGGATTCGTCCTCGCGCTCTTCGGCCAGCATAAACTCTTGAATACGCGAAACTGACGATAGCGCATCCGTGACCTGGCCGATGACGAGGGGAAGCATATTCAGAGGCATCCTCAGCCCGTTAAAAAGGGCTAGTGAAGAAAATACCTCGGCGGGGTGGAGGTTGTGGTTGGTCAAGGAATAGGTGATGAACGAGAGCATAGAGGCAAATATGGGCAACGAGACGCCGATAGCCATGATAGCATTGCGGATGCCCAGCACGACTTGAATCGCCCCGATCTCGCGGTTCCTGTAGTCGTCGAGGCGGGCCATGAAGGACTTCTCCCAGCCGAAGAATTTGACAAAGCGGACCGACTGTAGAATTTCCTGCGTCAAACTCACCCTCTGGTCCGTGATCTTATTGATGTCTCTTCTCCGGACGAACAAACCCTTGACGGCCTTGGAGAGCAGAGGCATAACAAGCACCAGCAAACCAAAGCCAGCAAGGGCGCTGTAGGTCAAGTTGACAAGGAGCAACGCCAGAGTGATAAGAATTGAGATAGGCGCGGTCCAGATGACATGGAACAGACCAAAAGCTTGATCTATTCTGTAGGTGTCGACACTCATTAAAGCCATCTGTAGAGACGTCAGTTTCTCCACGTGGATGATAGGCACCATACTGGGACTCATTATCGACTTACAATTCTTCCGTTATCCCAACCAGCGCCGTCACCAGACACGCCCGGTTGAATCCCGGCAGGGGCTTTCTTGGAATTCTTTGCCTGGCGCGCCTGATCCTTCTGCCTCTGTTCTTCGGCTACTTTAGCAGCCGGGATGTCGGGGAGCTCCGTGCCTCCGGCTCTGGCTCGTCCGGAGATCACCATGGACTTTTCGTAGATCAAGCTGATCAGAGAACCCCTCACCATGCCGCCCACGAGCATGCCACGATAGATAAAATGGTTCGTAGCCAAGCTCTGCAGAACTTGCATGGCTGTGACGCCGATCACCAATCCCACGCCGTGCCCGATGTTGGGCGCCGGAAGTCCTCGGAGGCTCGCAACGTAGGCATCGGCGGCAAACTGGATTAGGTAACGCAGGACAAAGGGGGACATGACCTGCAAGATGGAGGACATGAGAGCGCAGAAGCCGCCGAACCATAACTCCCAAAAGAAGGTCTCGTTGATAGCCCAAACGAGCGAGTACTTCTCCCCGGCGTCAAGACGGCGCTTGAAGGCGGCCCTTAGCTTTTCGGTTAGCGGGTCAACGGCGCGGTTCGGGTTGACGCTGTAGATGTCGTTGAACTCGAGTGGGCGTTTGTAGCCGCGATTCATCAGCGGGGCGATCCATTGGAAAACCAGCGAACTGAAGAAGCCAGCTTTGTGCTCTGGGCACTCGACCCTCTCTTTGGGAACCGGAGGGATCTTCCCCCATCGCAAGGGGTTTGGTTGTTTGTACCATGGTTTCTGCTCCGGGAGCTTTGTCGCGGAGGTGGTGGCCACGCTCGTAGCTGTAGCCGTGGTCCGCAAGCGATTCAAGTCGCCTCTCCCATCGACATCCTCAGGTTTTTCGTGTACGGTTTCCGTTTTTCGGAGCTGTTCCTGGTCTCGGTCCCCTAACGTCTCCTTCTCCGCAGACGATGACGCCACGGGTGGTTGTGATGGTGGCTCCGTGGATGGCTGAGGGGGGGAGACACTAGCATCCGCCGACTTTTCATGATCAGGGTCCGTCATAACTGGGCGCCCCTGGCTATAGCCTCATGTGAGGCGTAGCTGGAGTATAGTCGGCGTATAAGTCGAGCTGTGGGAATCTATGCGGACATGGAAGCATGCGGATGCAAGTTAGGAGCTTGGCGATGCCCAGTGGAGCAAGAATGGCGTATCAATCATGCAACAGGAAAAAAAAACCGTTAAAACCGTTTGGGTAATGGTGACAACGGCAAAGATGGCGGCGTGATAACAAAAATTCCGAGGGGGCGGGCAGAGAATAAAACCAAAAATGAGTGGAAAGCCGTGATGTCTCTTGACCTAAATGATTAGCAAGCGCCCCAACGGAAATAAAATAATTAATGGCAAAATTAGCTAGCTACTGGCAGCAAACCTGGAAGGAGTCCATCACTCGGAGACATTCAAGGACCCCATTTTCCGCCCCCGTTCCCGTTCCTTCCTCCGCAATTGCCTTCCCTCAGCAATCGGGATGGAGAAGCAGTCGGCCGAGCGCAACCCTCAAAAGCTTAGCGTTGCCTGCATAACCTGCCGTCATCGGTGCACGGCGGCATCAAACGCCGACCCTCTGTTCCAGAAGAGCTCAGGCACTTCCAAAGTTCGAATGGCCGTGCCCTCCCGCCTTTCTTCCCCGACTTGGCTCGAGAAACCATGATCCACACTCACACAAACTGCACACCGGAGATATCGGGGAATCCCCCGAAGCCCTTCCTTGCTCCACCGTCCCTATTACACAAACAGGACTTCTTTGCTTCAATTTTCAGGCTGGACACAGCCCTATTGGCTGGGTATCCATCGCCACAGTTTTCGTGTTTCCTCATTGAGCTTGGCGACCTACGCAAGTGCAACATTTCCCGACATGGCACTCCACTACACTGCCGACGACGCATGTTGAGACCCGAGACTTCGTACCCCTTGGGGCGCTGCTCGGCAAGGCATATCCGTGCATTTCTAATCGACCGCCGGTTGATTGGACTGCCTTGCAGGGCTCCCGGACCATCGTGTTGGTCTGGACTGCCGGGGACTTTTGAACCATTGTTTCACGGCAACCTTCCACAATCAGATACCAGTTCGGTTTCGGGTAGCTCCCCAGTGAACTAAGTGCGATGACAAAACACAGCGGTTTTTCTTTTTCTACAACCCAACGCCCCATCTAGAATATCGACCAGAGTAAAAATTGAATACCCCAATCGTACTTCGTATCGCCAGCTAAAGCAAAAAGAAAAATGAACAATAATGCAAAGGGAGAGGTAGTATCAAGGCTGACGCCGGGCCGGTGCTCGCAGCCCGAGGGAGGGCACCATTCGGGTTCAAAACGGCACCTTTCCATTCCATTCTTCGCACTGATCGTTTGACTCACCCATCTTACATCTTACATACGAGCAACCTACAGCTCAACCAACCGCTCGAGGATAAGGATCCGAACAGGCTGCTAGTGAAAGTATTCCCTAAATCCATCCTCTGCCGGTTATCTCCGTGCTGCTTGGCTCTTACTTCGCTCTCGGCCGATGCGGCGCATGGGGTGCAAGACGGGATTCGTCCGGCGACTCAACCGGGGTTGGAGACAACTTGTTCTTTCTGGCTGCGTAATTCATCCGAAATCCGACGAGGTTTGGTGGTTACCAAGCATAAAATATCACAAGGTCTTACGTCAAAAACAAACGAACTCAACATTTTCTTACAAAGCAGGGAGTGCAGGGGCAAAAAGCTCCGAGACTTCCCTTGCCTAACGCAACCCGCTGATACCTAAACTAAGCTCAAGTTTGGCATTGCCTAGAATACCGTCTACCTAGATAATGGCTCGAGGAAAATAACGAGAGAAAGTGAAGCAAGGACCGCTTGGCTCTTGCATGACGAGATACTGGAGGCGATGGGAACGGAAGACGTCAAGACAGACCCACACAACCCAACTCACCCAACCCACTGGTGGCATCTCTCCCCCACACCCGACGAGAACCAGGTGAGGTACAGATTACAAACGCAAGAGCCGCAAGAGCCCCAACCCAACCCCGCGGAACGGGCCGGCCAAGAGATGACATCCCGCCGCACGCAAGAACCAGGGTTCAACACGCCATGCCACAGCATTATGCGTGTCGCGTTGGGGTGATATGTCTCAGCCTCATGCGGAACCCCTTCCGCTTACACGGAGCCCGAGGACATCAAACAGCGTCCGCCAAGACCATTTGAGACAACGCGAGCAAGATCATCGCCGAGATTGTACGGATTAAATGAAATTCGACAGCGCCACCGAACGCAGAATGGGCCGCAAGAACGGTTGTTCAAACCAGCCCTATGAAATCAAGGTTAGCTCTTCTGTCTCATGTGGCAGGGAACCTTACCTCTGTCCCGGCCAGATTCGTGGGCTCCTCGAGCTGGTAACTGCAGTTCAGCACACCATAGGGCTAGGGGGTTAATGGTGAGGTTTCGGGCCGCTGTTCACGGAATCGACTGGGCGGGAAGACGGAGGCGGGCAGCGGGTTGCAAGGTTCACGCACGGCAGGACGAGATCGACGGCTGCAAAGACGAAGAATCAATGGGCGGGGAGCGAGAGTCGCGGTTTACAGGGTCGCAGGCGCTGCACGGCCATCCAGAACAGGCCGATAGTTGCCAGCTAACCCAGGAAGACGCTGCCACGAAATCGACGGGCATTAAAGGCTGTGTTGGTTGTCACGATCAAAGCTGCTGTAGGTTGATGGTGTTTTCGTATCATGCCGGCTACGGAAGTGAACCCCCCCGCGATAGGATTTGCTGCTGTTGCAGATTCGTCACGGTATCTGATGTGCCGCTGTGGCGTGAAAGGCGCAAAGAGGAAAAAATAATCGTACAGAGGCGGCTCCCATCCGACCCGTTTTCTAATCCAAACCGAGGGACGCGAAGAGGATTAGATGGGGGCCTTAGACAATGTCGGCTAGTGCTGCAGACCGAACTAGATCCCATCGCCATCATGTCGAATGTCGCACCACCAATGGCTAAGATCTAGGGGACCAGTTTGATGAAAGGCGATGTGCCGAAACAGGGCCAATAACCCTCCCATGCCTGCCGTGAACTCCAATCGATCGAATTTTGGGTTATCCGAATTATGTGCCCGTGCCAAAAGCGAAAACGAGATAAGAAAAAAACAGAGAGAAATCCGTGCTGTGACTTAGTTAGATGGCAAGCAAGCCTACGCAGCGAGTCTTGATGTCGGGGGCAAAATTTAACGGCCGCCTGCTGGTACAGTTAGTATTGCCAAGGTAGTGGACAAGGGGTTGGCAAGCGAGGTTACCATAGGGCTCACGGGTATCGCCACGGGGAGCGGGGTCGGCGTAAGCACCGGCAGCGCTGGGGGCGGGATCACGAGGGCGGGAGTCGCGGTCGCTGGGGCGATCATAGCCACGCTCGCGATCATAGCTGGGTCCGCGGCGGTCATCAGGAGCACCACCACGGCCACCTCCGTAACGCTCGCGGTCCTCGCGACCACCGCCACCATAGCGATCAATGCGGCCGCCATAAGCGTCATCACCGCCGCGGTCACGGCGGTCGTAGCCACCACCACGCTCCTCACGGTACTCACGGCTGTAGCCACGGTCATCACGGTAGTCGCGTCCACCGCCGCCACCACCATAGCCACGATCGTAACCGCGATCGTAGCCACGGTCGTAGCCACGGTCATCACGGCCGTAGCCACGTTGACCACGGTACGAGTCATCACGACCATAGCCGCCACCATAACCGCCGCCGCCGCCGTAACCACCACGACGACGGTCATCAAAGCGGCCACCACCACCACGGGGATCTATGATAATTAGAAACGGCACAACGGCGAAAAGATTGGGAGTAATAACGTACCACGCTTAGGAGGACCAAAGTACTTGCCCGGGGTAGGAGTGCGGGGACGGACACGGCGTGCCTTCTCGATGTTAAGGGTGCGGCCTTCGATGACCTCGCCGCGCAAGCCCTCTATGGCAGCATCGGCCATTTCGGAAGTGACCATCTTAACGAAACCGAAGCCACGCGACTCGCCAGAGTGCGGGTCCTTCATGATTTGGCACTTCTCGACCTCACCGTACTTCTCAAAAAGACGAGTAATCTCCGACTCCTCCAGGCGAGGGTGGATGCCCGTCACGAAAAGGTTTGAGCCAGGGTTGTGGGCGCCATCGTCCTCCTTGTTACCGCTGTCGCTCTTAATGGGAGCACTGTTGTGTGGTGTGTTAGCGGGCGATTCTGCCGAGGTTGCATCTACGGATTGATTGGTGCGACATACCGGTCGTTGCCGTTCGGGGACATGGAGCGGCGACGCGAGTCATGGCCATCATCGCGACGAGGCGATGCACTGCGGTCGCGGTCGTAGCGAGGACCGTCGTCTGAGGACAAGAGTCAGCAATTGTTATAGCGATTGAACGTGATGGCAAACGGCGAGATGCACCGCCCGTCACGTTGATGACGAAAAATAGAGGTTGCTCTTACCATCGTAGCGCTCACCGGTCGCTTCATAATCCATCGATGTGGTCGCCATTGTGATGGGTTGCAGGTGTTACGAAGTTGATAAATGGAAGTGGAAAGAAGAAGAAGGCTGAGGGGAACCGCTCTCAACTTTGGGAAGTGGAGCGAGATTAGCAGAAGGCTACGGAAAGGGGAAAAAAAATTATCAGATCGCGAAGATCGAGGCTGGGTGGAATTGAAGTACTGTAAAGTTTCCCGTTCCTCGCAATTGGAGGTGAAAGGGAAATGGGACGGGGTATGTGTCAATGGTGACAAAGAAATCAAGCTGGGAAGGGCAGGGCGGAGTGTGTGCCGAGTCGACGCAGGGCGGAAGAGTAAGGAAGAGAGGCGAAATTTTTGGAGGCGACGATGCGTGCAACCACGTTCCTCCAGTCGCGCTCTCCCCTTCCGGATTATTGCATAACAGATCTTCCCATTGTAAGGCTAGCCGAAAATAGCTAGGCTGCACTAATGAACTTGGCAGCTGTTTAGGGTGCAGGGATGGAGGTGAAGCTCATTGCGATCCACAATTCTCCGCCACAAACAACCACCTTGAACCCCGAATCTTCAATATGGAAAATAACAAAAAGAGTCAGCTTCAGTGGGATTATTCATTCGGTTATGTGTTGCAAAACAATTCTAGGGCTTGAGTCATTACCTGCACCATTAGAAATGGCAAGATTGAGAAGCGTTCTCATCCATTGGACAACCCAAACTCGATCAGCGATTGGTCGCCCTGGTTGTGGCGAGGCTGCAACGCCGAAAAAGATGGTGGATGCGATCATTGTCAAACCCCGATTCGCTAACAATGCGGTGGTAAACGCCAATGGCACTTGGAGACCTGTTATACCAGATACTGTGCAACATCTACTCGGTAAATCTTGCACCCGATAAGACATAGCTAGAACCACGCATCACCGCACCAAAACACGACGCACGACATCGGGGCTCTCGTAGGCTTCAGCCGCGCTTCTAGAGATCGTCCCACTTGTTGTCCGACGCCGCTCCAACATGCCGTTCCACCTGCAGCACCCTTTCCACATCAATTGCGGCGGGCGGTTTCTCGTCCAGGAACCGCAACGCCTCAACGGCCTTGCCTCCACACGCCCTCTCCAGCGCCAAAGATGCAAAATGCCCGCCGACGACCGGCCGCGCCATGAACCTGATGTTATTGGGGAAATTGCCATCGCCCTCGGTCTCGTACAGGTCCGTAAACGGGCGATCTGCGTCATGTTAGCTTCCGTGGCCTCTCAATGGCCCTAGGGTGCTCGTAAGCCAACAATTGGACGTGGAAACAAAACCTACCAACAACAGTCTCATTCACCCACCGCGCCACGGCCGTCAAGATCTCCGTCCTCGCCTTCCTGCCCGTAACAGCCGCGGCAAAGAACTCCCAATCACTCTTGGTATACAAGTGTCTCGAGTCCAAGGGCAAGCCATACTTCTGCAGCACGGCATAGTACCAATCGCTCTGCATCTGATAGACCTCGTCCGGGACAAACACGTCGCTTTCGCCGCCGCCGCCGCCCCCTCCGATCGGCTTCTGGCCGCCCCTTGGAAGGCCGCTGCGCAGCGCGGACTCGCCATCGCCCTCGTCCCCCCTGACGTGGAAGCACAGCAGCGAGTCGGCGTACAGGTTGTAGATGGTCGTCCACGAGCCATACCACGTATACGCCAACTTGGCGTGCGTCCCGTCGCGCGAGATGCCGTACTCCTGCCACTTGTCGATATACTCGGCGGCGATCTCGCGGTACCGCTTCGCGTCGTCGTCCCTGCCGACCAGGTCTGCGATCTCGCTCATGGCCTTGATGCCGACGATGCCCTTGAGGGCGAGGTTGGTCTGGTTGGCCAGCCAGCCGGCGAAGTCGTCGGTGCACAGCTGGTTGTGCGGGATCAGCGACTCGCGCACCAGGTAGCCCGTCCACTGGTCCCAGAGCTTGTATGAGCGGGACAGCCACTTCTCGGCCGCCTTGCGGCCTGTCCTGCTGCTGCTGCTGCTGCCCGTTTCGGGGTCGGTGGGCCTGGGGAGGTCGATGCCGTACTCGTCCACGTGGGCTCGCCAGTCACCGGAAAGGTTGGGGATGGCTTCCGCGCGGTCGCCCGCGGGCGCGTTGACAAAGGCCGGGTCGGTGTCGTAGCGCAGGGCGTTGGCGAGCGCGAGGCCCATGATGAGCATGTTGCCGCACTCTTCGACCGGCATATACTCGTCGTTCCCGTCCGAGTGGCCCGTCGCGTTGGGGAAGTGCGACCCCAAGTCGTGCATGCTGTAGTCGTTCGGGTACTGGCCGCTAAGCTGGTGCTCGAGGAGGGGCTCGAGCAGGTACGCCAGCCATTGTGGGTTGGTGTATAGGAAGAAGGGGAAGGCCGGGAAGATGACGTCGACGGTTTGGAAGTTCCCGTTGGAGGAAATTTCCTTCAGGAAGAGAATCGTGTTCTCCGGTGTTCCGGAGAACTGCGTGGCGCCCAAGACCTGGCGGGCCGAGAGCGCGGCAATGTCTTGGTAGTCCTGCGAGCCGGAGCGGTAGGCGTCGTGCGCGAGCGAGTCCGAGTAGTTTTGTGCCAGCGATGCCGCGGTCTGAAAATCGTCGTAGTGGTACGAGATCAGCTCGTCTGCATCGGGGATATGGGACTGCCAGAGCGGTTTCATGTGCGCAATTCCCTTCGCCCTGGCAAACTGGACCACCGGGTCTTGCACCAGCGCAAAGGTGAACGTAACGCTTTCCGTCTTGGTGTGGCAGCTTGCTTTATGCTTCCCAGCAAGCTTGAAGGCTTTAGCGAAGGCAAACGCCGGCTCCTCATCCATCACCCTGCGGAATTTCCTGTCCACCTCGTTCTTCAAAACCCCCTTCTCGGCGAAGTGCTGGCGCAGAAGTGCAGACGTCCCAGCCTGGTGGTATGTATCGGCCGGGCCCGTGAAGTGCAGCGTCCCCCATTCGGCTCGGTCCCCATACTCGGTAAAGAGCTCCTCGTGAACCCGGGAAACCTTCCACGTCTTGAGAGCCGTACTAGAGCCGCTGTGCTTGGAGCGCCCATGCTTGTGCAGCTTCCACTTCACTTCATTGCCCCTGTTCCCCGTAACCCACTCTCCGTTGGCGTCCGTGTAGATATTCACATCGAGGCAACCCTCCGCAATAACAGTCAGGTATGCAGCAGGGATCGACTGCCTGAATGTAGACGACGGCGTGATCGGCGACAAGAAAGATAGTGTCAGGCGCGTGGCCTCCGTCGGCGATTTCCCCGAGACCTGGTACGTCAGGTTCGTAGTCGAGGCGTCGAACGTGGCGCCTAGGTACTCGGGATATGCTACCTCGTACTTGCGGTGGAGGTCGTGCCGCAGGGAGTCGTGGGGGCGTCCTAGGAGGGGATAGACCTTGCCCATCTCAGGGACGGAGGCCATGACTGAGAATCCGACCTGTTCTCTCGGATTAGTATGGGCGGGGAGCGGAGCGTTCCATGTAACGGGTTTCCTCACATGAGCGCCGGTGTAAAACATGGGCCAGTTCTCCCAGGGTGCGTCGCGAGCGTTGGACAGCCAGGTGCTCAGGTATGGATTGCGGACGATCAGGGGTAACACGTTAGGGGCGAGTGTTGATGCACTGGCCGTAGCGGCCAGCACTAAGAAGTCGAATCGCATCTTGGATTCGGGACGAAAGGGAGGGAAAAGTGCGGGGACTGCTCGAGCACGACGGCAAGTTAAGTGATCAACAGATCCTCATTGCTTTACCCCAAAAGCCTACCGTAGAAGCCCAGCTAGGCGTGTTGGTAAGCAAAGGCCAATATTGGGCTAAAACCAAAAACTTCCAACCTCCCTTGGATGTGAACCATTAGCAAGAAAGAAGGGATAGTGATGGATGTGATATTCGGTATCGAGGCTATACTCGAAATGTATGTACTACAAAGCACAAAGGAAGTGGAGAGAATCCGTTCGTTAACCAAAAGCCCGAAACAGCTTGGAGGAACCGGAGCCCACGGACTCAGGGGCAACACCATGCAACGGGGATGGAAGGACAAGAGCTGGGTCTGCGGCACAAAAGATGACGCTGTCTTGGGGATCGTTTGTTCCTGCTCCTGTTACAGAGGCAGGGATCTCCCTCTGTTCATCCAATCGTTTGCGGTTAGGGGATCCATTTACAGGGCTGCTGGCGCGCAACCCCGCATCTTGGAGAAGCGGGTGGTGGGGTGCATCGGCCGCTGTGGAGATGGTTCGCATTGAACGCCGAGATTTCGAAGGCGGCCGAGACCCAGCACGGGAAGCCCCAGTGCGCATATGGGCAAGCGCCGCGCCGCTGAGAACGCAACAAACATAATTGTCAAGCGGCAATGGTCAAGGGGACGGCCGAGCTTCCAGGGTCTCGCTGAAACCTGCAGAGTGTATTATTTATATTTATTTTATTCCGACAAGATATTCGTTATCAGAGCCATACCTACATACAGCCGCCCCATCTATGAGAAAAGCAACTGGGCAAGGCACTTAACTCCTCGGTTCCTGTGTCCACTACAAACCACCCGGCAACCGCCTATGATGACCGAAGTGGCCAAACCGAGAGCTTTATCTATACCGTGTTTCAAACATCTGGGGATTCCATGACTCCTCTCGTACCCCGAATCATCCCCCATTATCCCCGCCGGCGACTTAGAATCTATATGACGCGACATGAATGCCGTCGGTGGTGACAACGTACTGCAAAGGAATAGCTATACTGTAGCAAAAATGGCACAAAGGAGGGGCAAAACGCCCAATGCGTAGGCTCGCCAGCGCTCATCGAGGCTGACATGTGATTAGTTGCCGCGGAACAAGAATTGGAGATCCTGGGGGCTGAGTGAGTCCATGGCTGCATCATCCGCATTGATCGTGGAGTTGATCATGTTAGTCTTCTTCTCCTGGAGCAGAACCATGCGGCTCTCGACCGAATCCTCGATGCAGAGTCTGGTGATGGTGCAGGGACGGGTTTGGCCGATGCGGTGGCACCGATCGGCGGATTGCCATTCACTGTTTTGCATTTTTCAGTTAGAATTACAATGATAAACACACACCGCAGAAAAGGAGACGTACGCTGCAGGGTTCCACCAAGGGTCCACGATGAAGACCCGAGACGCCTCGGTGAGATTCAGCGCCACGCCGCCAGCCTTCAAAGAGACTAGGAAGACCTCAACATTGACGTTGGTCATGAAGTGTTGGATCGAAGCCTGCCGCTGGGCTGGAGTCATGCTGCCATCGAGCATGACGGTAGTGATGCCGGCACGGTGCAGGCGCCACTCGATGAGCTGTAGCATCGTTGTGAATTGGGAGAAGATGATGGACTTGTGTGACGCATTGTCGGAGCGGAGCTTGTGCAACTCGTGGACCAACAGCTCGATCTTGGACGACGACGTCCAATTTTCCATCTTGATTCGGTTGATAATGGACGACTTCTTGACCTGGGCCTCGTCCTGCTCCATCTCGGGCTGCTCGAGGTCTATGGAGAGCGGGATGTGGCACTGCGGGCAATTCGGGCTGGTCGTCGAGTTCACATAACTCTTAACACATGTCCGGCAGAAGTCGTGCTTGCACTGGGACCGAATGGCATCCTCAGCGGGCTCGTCGCAGATGTTACATACGAGAACATTCTGGCCGCCCTCGCTGTCTTTCTTGAGGATTAGATCCGGATGGTCGGCAACCTGGCGCATCTGCATAATAAGACCGAAAATGTTGGCATAGTTGTTGAGGAGGACGCCACTGGCGACGTAGGTATCGAATTTGCGCTGACCGCTTGTCATGATGCTGTTGGCAAAATCGTTCTCCTCTTCGCCAAAGAACTGCCGTTCGACGTTGATCTCCTTGACGGGAAGCTCCATCGAGTCGGTGTGGTCGATCTTCAGCCGACGCAACATGATGCGGTCGGTTAAGATGCGCAGCTTCCTGAAGGCCTCGGCGCCACCAGCACGGTTACCGAACTTTTGAATGGGGTTTAGAAGCTCCTGGTTGAAGACTGATACATGCTGCATGCCGCCGTGCCCACAGGCCGTGCATTTCCTGTCATCATCCATCTGCCATTCGAGGGTGGAACAGGGGCAGCTCTTGCAGAGATAGCAAGCGAAAGGGCGGACGTTGAGGAAGCGAATCAGCGAGAAGAACTCGCCAATGCGGTTCTGCAGTGGAGTGCCGGAGAGACACCAGCGGTATGTGACTTTGAGAGCAAAGCATGCTTTGGCTGTCATTGTCGTCCGCGTTTTGATGCAGTGGGCCTCGTCGAGGATCACACGGTGGAAGTCGGTCTGGTGAATGATCGACTTCTCCTTGAACATGCCAGCCTTGCGCTTAAAGCCCTTCTCCTGCTTTCGGTACATTGATTCCAGGCTGTTGTACGACATGATGACAACGTCGTACTTCTTGACGTCCTTGACCGTGAGGTTCTTTGACTTGGCATTGGTCCCGTGGAAGACGAGAGTTTTGAGTGTCCCGTCCGTGTAGGACTCAATTTCCGTCATCCACTGCATCAAGGCAACCGGGGGCACCAGCACCAGAGAAGGCTTCTTGGCAGGGAAGTCAGACATGATGAGGGAGACGGCTTGGATGGTTTTGCCGAGACCCATCTCGTCCCCGAGCAGCCCACCCTTCCACTCGGTCTTTTCCATTGCCATCATCCAAGCCAAACCTTCTAGCTGAAACGGTTTAAGCTGGCGAGAGATGGACTCGGGCTGTTTCGCCTTGCCCGCTTTCAAGATGGGCATATCCTCAAGTTCCTTCCACATTGTCTTAAGTTCCGGGTGATTCGACTCGAGACGAGAACGGTTGTTCTTGACCCGGCGTCTACTGACATAGGCTCGATAGGCGCGGCGACTGCGCATGGCCATGTCGAGAGCCGAGAGGGGTGGACTGTGGCCAGCGTTCGCGCTCTCGTCCTCGGCCCCCGCACCATTCAGGTCTTGACCGCCATCGCCAGCATCGTCGTCATCATCCTCAGTCTCGTACTCCACGTCCGAAAGGTCACTGTCACTCCACCAAGCCAGAGCCTCTGCGCTGTAATCGGGGGTGTCGCTATCAGTAGCTGCTGACAGGGAAGCGAGCTCGTCGCCCTCGGGTGCTGGTCGTGTTCCTGCTTTTCCCCTTTTATTGGCCGGCTGTCGCGCTTTGTGTTTTATGGAGGCAAGTGGACCGGTGACTCGGGGTTTGCTCAAGGATTCAACGTAATCGTCGCTATCGCTCGAGTCCGAGAGTTCCGTCAACTCACTATCATCACCCCCCGAATCGGGAACGGTGACGGCCCGCCTCTTGCTCGCGGCCCTACCAGAGCCCGTGCCATTAACACGCTGCGGTGCCAAAGAAGTAGGCCTGATGCCATTGTGCGCCGGATCCATGGATACTGCGGCACGTGTAGCAGCCGGGGCTGCCACTCCTCGCCGGCTCCGGCGCGGCGCAGGGCCAGGCGTAGGACCAAGCCTAACCTCGGGAGACGGCTTGAACACTGTCGCTGCCGTCGCATCTTCTTCTGCCTGCAGCTTTCGTGCAAGGATGGCATCTGGAGAGCTGTCTGAAAACTCCTCCTCGCTGTCCTCGGCCGTATCTCGCTTCCGCTTACTGCCCATGGAGAAGATGCTCTGACGGAGGCTCGCAAAGCTAGACGGCCTCGTTGCGGATAAATGCACCTCGATTCTATTATTGACTCGTTTGCCCGAGACCGGTTGCACGGCCTCCTTTAGGGTTGCCATTTCGGAAGTGCTGGTGAGAGGGGTGGTATACCCGCTTCCGAACGAAGGCGTGGCCGAGGTGGAGATCGTGAATGAGTCGGATGCCACACTCGATGCGCTGCGTCGTTCCTCGGGCCTCTTTTCCGAGCTTATCGTATTAAGCTGTGGAGGCGCAACTGATTATTGAGTTAGAAATAGAGGCATGGCGATATTTGATCTCCATATCCGGAAAATACAAGTGCATTACTTGCGATCTCCCGATAATCTTTCGGTACCACCGAACGATCTAGAAAATACCAATTGACAAGCACAACAGAGGAAAATCGAAGACAACGCCAAATGATGGACTGTAGACACTTACCGGCGATCGCGTCGGCCGCCGCCGATCTTCTTGTTCGGACCATGATGTTTTACTCTCAGGCGTGAAAGACGACTAATTTGTAGATGTGGGAAATATAAGAGGCAAAGGGAGAAATTCGCCGTTGATGTTTGTATGTTTGGGCGGTGATGCTTCAATTTCCTAACAAAGAGAGGAATGGTGGCCAGTCCACCACATCGATCGAGTGCAACGATTGATCAAGCGCAGCCCCATCAGGTGGCAACAGCCCGAGCCCAAATCTGTGCACTTCGGACGTGAAAGAGCTGGAGGTGGGCAACCTCTTTTGTGACGGATATCGTGAATGGAGAGTTCCCATCAAAGGGCCACAACTACGACAAAAACAAAATCTGCGGCAAGGTCGAAATTGAATCGCCACCTCCTTTCGAGGATTGCCAGCGAGGCAGGGCCGTGGACCTCGGGGAAGGGAGGGGGATCTCGCGTTTTCTCCAACGCGAAGGCACATGACTTGCGGGCTAATTTATTTGCTAGCTTACTCGGGCCCCAGGCAGCAGCAGGCAAAGACCGGAGCTGGTTGGCTGAGAACGAGATGGCTGCAGGGTTTGCTTGCTGGTATTGAGACTGTTTTTCTTCTCTAAGACGAACCTTGCGCTCCCTTGCTTCGTGGCCCTTGATTTTGATTGTGATAGTGGGCTATTTTTGCGCCAGCTGATCATCTTCCGCTGCCTTTGTCCGTTCTCTGCACCCCTCGAATTAAATCTCGACATTTCGGCAAGTCTTAGTGACCCGGGTGTAAACCACAGCATTGTTATCGACATTGTTGTCCCTGCTCCTTTCTCGAGGTTCAAGTCCAACTGCATTAGTACGAGATTTGTATCCTAATACGGTTAGCGCCTAGTTGAAATATCTCTATCAACTTCCAGGTCCCTTCCCCTTTTCCCCTTCGCGGACAACGGTCAGGTGTTCTGGCGTTGCGATTTTAATTGAATTTGCCCCTCCTCGCGTCAAAGCGTGTTTCAACTCGCATGCAACACTTTCGACCGAACGATTTCACAGTTGCGCAACCTCGCATCCCCAACTTCCTTTCCCAGCACCCTTCGGCATCGTAACTAGCCGATTTGGAACCGCCAAAGATGTGAGATCTTCTGCTCCGAGGTTGTAATTGCAACAAAAAAACATATTCACTAATACATCATCATCCAGGTCTCGGCAAGCTCGGCAGCAGCGCCAGATTGTAGGCCCGTTAGTGACAGACTAATGTTGAAAATCCTGAGGCTTGAGCTCACTGACCGTCATCCCCTTACAGGCAATCGGCTTTGACTGACTTCTTGGCGGTGGGTTTCTCCCATAGTGGACTTCTGCATTTTGGAATACTGACAGGCATTCGACCAGTCACATAACATCTCTGCTTATCAAATTCGCCTAGATGCCGATGCTCGACGGAGAGCGGCTCGGGATGAACAGGGTGAGCCGGCTAACGGGGATAACCAAAGCAATGATCAGACCTCGGTAGCTTCCCCGGCCGCCACTCCAGCCGTCACTGCCAGCCCCGCGCCCACCACGCGGAGTAGACGTGCAGCGGCGGCGCCCTCGCGAGAGGAGGAGGCACGGAAAAAGGAGCAAAAGGCCATTGAGAAGATTAAGGCAAGCAAGAAGTTTCAAAAGCGCAAGCGCGGGGTTGAGTCGGAAGACGAGGATGAGCTTGCGCGGGCCCTCCTGCAAAGCACTGCGCCGCTTCCAGGCCAGCAGGAGAACTGCGAGAGTTGTGGCAAGCGGTTCACCGTCACTGCGTATAGTCGAAACGGGCCCAACGGGGGTTTGCTCTGCAGCCCGTGCAGCAAGGAGCTTGACAAGGACAATGCAGCGCAGAAGAAGAAACCGAAACGAGCCACGGGCGGGGCGGTTGGCCGACGCCGGCAGCTGCAGAGCAATATTCTGGATGGGACATACTCGCTCGGTGCCAAGAGCTTAATGACCCTCTGCATCGAGACACTGGCGAAGAACATCGATCTTGCCGAAGACCTGGGTGACCTACCCTCGCCTATCATTGACAAGATCGCCCGGAAGCTTTCCAAGCACCGCCTCCTCGACTCAAGGACCTTGAGTCTCTTCTTGCAACCCACGACTGAAGAGGTCTGCATCTATGACGGCGCAAAGCTCAGTTCCGACGATTTCATCCGCATATTCCAGACCGTTCCGGGCCTCAAGAAGCTCAAGGTAAGTAGCAGCACAGGCCGTTATTTTCTATATCATCATTCTGGGGACGGTGGCTTTCGGGATGGGGTCATACCTCGCGAAACTCTGTCGCAGCTTTGTACCGGCAGCGCAAGTTAACGCCATGGCAGGTCCGCAATGGGATTCACTTCAAGGGCCAAGTCCTAGACTTTCTCATGACGCGCAACATCGAGCTGGAAGACCTCTATCTCCACGGTGCGAATCTTCTCTCTAAGGACAAGTGGAAGGAGTATCTTGAGAAGAAGGGCCACGCTCTCCGCGCGCTACGCGTCTACTTCACCGACCTACACTTCGGCGACGAGATTCTCGCGCTGCTGCCCACCACCTGCCCCTCGCTCACCCGACTCAAGGTCTCCCACAACCAAGAAGTCACGGGGACGGGCGTCGCCGCCATCGGGCAGATCAGCACGCTCCGGCACCTCAGCCTCGACCTGCGCAACGAAATCCACTCAGACATCTACGTCGACCTCCTCAGCAAGATCGGCGCGGGGCTAGAAACCCTCTGCCTCACGCGTGTGCCCCAGGCCGACAACACGGTGCTGGACGCCATCCACACGCACTGCCGATCCCTCACCAAGCTGCGCATCACCGAGAGCGAGGAGATGACCGACGCGGGCTTCGTGCGCCTCTTCCGCGACTGGGCCAACCCGGGCCTGACCATCGTCGACTTCCAAAAGTGCCGCCAGCTCGACTCGGCCCGCCCCCGCGACAACCCGGACGGCCTCGGCCTGTGCTCCGACGGCTTCCGCGCCCTCGTCGCCCACTCGGGCAAGACCCTGCGCGAGCTCAATGTCCATGGCTGCAGGCACATTGCGGTGGGCGCGTTCGAGGACGTGTTTCGCAGTGAGGTGGGCGGGAGGCAGTACGAGGCGATGCAGAAGCTGGAGATCAGCTTCTGCGAGGAGGTGACCGACTTTGTGGTCGGCTGTGTGTTCCGCTGCTGCCCGAGTCTGAGGGAGTTGAATGTGTTTGGGTGCATGAAGGTGAGGGATGTGAGGGTGCCGCGGGGGAAGATCTTGGTGGGTGTGCCGAATGCGAAGGGGATGGTTATTGAAGGGGATGATGATGAGGATGGTGAGTAACAAGTGTATGTTGGGGGAGTGCGGTGGTTAGACTTGGTGTGGTATTTTCGACGATGCTTTGCTTACAGTTTGCCTTTGGGCTGCGTTTGGAGGCGATGGCCGACACATCAACGTGGAAAAGGGCGTCCTGCACGGGGGGCTGTGAGGTTGATGCCGTGGTAGTCATGCTACCTGTCTATGGCCCATGTTCGAATATAATTCTTGCTATCAAGAAGGGGCAAGCACCCAGCTTACACAATGGTACCTCCGCCTTCGAGTTGCCGGCATCGGACAGGGCGATACTGAGTCATCCTCGGGTTATCGTAGAGCTCATTGCAGTCATCTCTACCTTGTGATACTCACAATGCCAAGACAGGTGATACCGAGGTCCATGGAACGAAGGTCTCCTGAAGAACATCGGCGCCAATGTGAGAAAGAATACCGAGGAGTATCATCCTTCTGACGACCCCGCAAGTGACTTTCTCCCAAGAGTGCCCTTCTCGGGAGAAAATGTATATGACGCTATGGCAATTTATACGTTTCTTAAATCTGGGGGTTTTTCAAAATGCAGTTCCGCGGAGTTTAACAACAGCAGCCAGGTCATTCGTCATCTTAGACAAGGCTTGCCCTGGACGGCTTGGCTCCGGGGTCCTGACACATTCACAAGCCTCTGCGTGGGTTTGGACCTTGGAAATCCGGGGGTGGCTTGACGATGGACGGGGGAGCGGTGAAGTTCGAGAACCTCGCGGCTGAAGGTGGAGCGTGCCGGGTATGGAATCTCCCATGGCGGTTCCTTGGCCTTTTCGGGGACGGTGGAGACCGGGGAACCTCAAGGCGCATCTCAGCGTGCGGGGACAAATGGATCCTGGGGAGTAAGCGTCATGATGGTGTTGTCGTTTTTGGGTTGAACCGCGATCGGGACTGCATCTCACGCAAGCCCGTGATCATGTGCTCCCGATATTCTCCGCGACGTCCGATGGTCGGAACGAGGCAAGCAATGGCGGCAGCAGGGAAATTCCCTTCGGACCATTGCCGACGACCGACTGCCGGGCCGCCGCCGCCGTGTGTGTGGGGAATGATGCCATATTGAATGAAGCATGTGCAAGAATGCCCGATAGCCGCATCGGCTTTTGTCAGGTCGAGCTTCACAATCAGCTGAACCCAATCCCGAGAGAAGCGTCTTGAGGGGCGTGGAGCTGCAACCAAGATCAATTGGCCCATCCCGATATGAGGTCAACGGACCGAGAAGCTCCTTGACACCGAGGGCCGTAGACGGGAGAGGATCAAACAGAACGGGCGAGACCACAACTCTCTATCATGCCGGCCCGAGCATTGTCCTGCGATGGTGGGTCGCGAGAGCTCCTCGATATGACATCGGTTAGTTAACGAGAGCACTGGCCAGATTCCTTCTTCCCATCAACATGCAAAGGAACGGTCGCGGAGCGGTGGGGGCATGAGTCAGGGAGAATTCCAGACGGTTTGCAGCAGGAGAACAAGCTTGGCAATTCCCAGACTTCACAACAAACGGCCTTCGCCGAGATGGCATCGTGAAGTTCGGACGGCGGCTCGGCCAATTGCTGGGTAGCAAGCGACGCTCGACCGGCTTGGTTTGTTTGAGCATGGTGGAGGCCGCCCGAGAAGACAAGGGCACATCAGACGCGGATGTGACCTGTTTCATCCCATGCCTTGTTCTTCTCGAAGGTTTTCCTTCCCGAAGCAAGCGCGCCCGGGGTTCTTCCGAAGGGGAATTTCGTTTCTGGACGTTGCCATGCAAAAGCGTCGAATCCCAGTGTTACAGTCGGGAGAAGTCGGGGGGGATAATCGTTAGCAGATCCATGCACCTCGTGCCTTCCCCGGCCATGCCCCTGAAAACCCGCTTTTCGATGGCGACCCACCGATGCCCAACGCTCCACTGTGGGCTAGGTGGGCC
The DNA here is from genome assembly GCF_000143365.1 of Chaetomium globosum CBS 148.51. NCBI lineage: Eukaryota > Fungi > Ascomycota > Sordariomycetes > Sordariales > Chaetomiaceae > Chaetomium > Chaetomium globosum. Next base: position 995,011 of record NT_165980.1, read on the forward strand.
TGATGTGCTGTGGGCCCAGACCGGCAGGGAGAAAGATCGCGCATTTCGAACTGAACCTCGAAGTACTTCGGTACCTGCAGCTCCCGCCCGCCTGCATGCTTGCTTACACGGGAACCGATATTTGATTCCTCTCGCCTGTCGGGAGACTTTCGAGTGTGTAGCATTGGGCTCGTTCCGTCACGGCCGGTTTTCGTCGAGATAGAGAATATTCCGGGGCAGGGCCGCTGACAAACTGTTGCAAACGCCCGTGCCGTCTCCCGAGACAGGCAGATGCGAAGTCCGTCAACAATTCGGATTGCGTGTTGCCCAGCCTTCTACGATCACTTATTATTAGGTAACAAACAATGGCGGTAAAGCCCCTGGCAACAGGGCGCGTGCCTCTTTGCTTCTTGTCGCAGGCAAGGGAGACACGCTGGTTCCAGACAGACAGGGCCGACAACCGATCCCGAAAGGCCTACCGATGGATCGGGACGGGTGTTCTTAGCCCAAACAGGCAGTCTGCTGTCCTTTGCTTGGTATGTGATTGGGCCGATGGTGGCTGACAGGGAGCCCAGCCCGTGCTTCCTGGACACAACAAGGTGGCCCACCGACTTTTCCCCACGGCAGCCCCGAACGGAGGCCCCGTGACCATTGCTTCCAAAAACATTGAGAAGAGTAATAAACCACAAAAACAAAACCCATGGTTGATGGGGGTGTCCACGACTTCCGTTGGGCGCAATTGGTATGCAAAGTATTGCTGACCGCAGGAGAGGCCCTACTCTCTACGTATGATATGATAACTGCCAGCTGAGAACTGAGGTTAGTGTTGGCGTTCACCGGGACGAATAACTACATTCGTTACCAACGGACACCATGGCGCCAATGGTTGGCAGCTTGCAGGGGGCGGAAGCTCTGACACAGGGCAGCTCCGGCTAACGTCCCACAACGGCACAGCGATCTGAGAACCACCAACCAAGCCACCTAACTGCACTCCCAACAAAACAAAAAAAAAACGCTCAGAGGTCTGAGAACGTGCCAGGCCACAGCCAGATTCGTCAAGGAAAGCACTAAAGATCGCTCGTGTAATTTGAAATCCCATGGATTGCGCAGTTAAACGGGCCCTTCGGGAGCCACTCCGGTCCCCACCCGGAAGTCATCTCGGTGACTCCTGCCGCCATAGCATCCCACCATTGGCCCGGGCTGCGGTGTAAGTGCCATCACAAGAAGGAACCCGCAAATCCTCTCCGGCTCGCAGGTCTCACCAGCAAACGAAAGAGCCAGCGCTGGGTTCTTCCCGTACCAGTACCCGGCCCTTTCGCCAGGGACCCCGGCGTGCCCTGACATGGTCATTGAGTTTTTTCCCACTTTTTATTTTATTCTGCCGCGCCCCTTCCCGGCCCAACGTAACCAGCTGAGGGAGGCGTGCACCGGCAAAGCGCCCTCGACGCCGCCAGCCCTTGAAACGTGTGACGAAACCTCACAGAACAGGCCTCTGTCGCATCGCCCGCCTTCAGCATCTCGTCTTCGTTTCTCGGTTGGGCATGGGCAAACGGGCAGCAAAGTGGACGCTGCTCGCGTCTCGGGCAGCTAGCATGCAAAAGGTTTTAAACCGGCTCGCCCTCAACAACAAACGTCTGGGCAAGACTCTGCAACTGTCCCTCTTATTAACAAAGGCTCTGGTGGCCCAAACGACAGCCGCTTCTGCAACTGCACCCAAGACCCGGACGGCTGGCCCTAGTCACCCTCGTAATTCTAATAATACTGCTAAACTCACGCCGCAGGGGGCACTTTTCCTGCACCTGGTCCAGCCCTGCCTCGAGCTCGCCCCGTGGATTTACAGTCTCGTTTTCCTCGCTCGGTTGCCCTTCCTTCCTCTCCCGACTCTCACACATGCAATGGCGTCGTATCCGCTCAACACCAGCACATCCAGCTCCGACATCTCAACACCTCGGTCGATCTCCCCCTCATCCTCGGTGGCGTCAGCCCGCTCCTCGCACTCGTCTATATCTAGCTCCAAGCGCATGTCCATCTCGTCTACCCGCAGGATCTCAGCTGCCAACCCAATGTCCTCAGTCGATATCGCAGCCATTGAGGAAGCCATGAGAATGGCCAATCTCGACACCCTCCGCGGCTACAGCCAGAACCGCTACGGCGAGGTGCGCCAGTATGCCACTACTGAGTACATCAGCCAGAGCCAGGCCCTCGGCTACCAGATGCTCTCGGAGCCGATGTGGAATAGAGGTGAGTCAGCTATTGTGGTCCCTGCGTTTTTCGAGCTTCCCCTCTCTCTGTCCGTCCGATCTCTTTTGTCTTTAAAGCGCCTCCCCGGTCTGTTACGGGGCCTTGAGCGGGTTGGGGACGTCACGACCGTACTTTGTTGGGACGCACTTGGAAACGTCATCCGGTCTCCCCCCATACATATTCCAGGCCATTGCTCCTTGCCGCCCCTACTCTTACCTGCCCATCGTCTCCTATCCTCCTGCCCATCACCCATCAACAAAGAGCTGTCTGGCCACGACTACCTTCACAATGCCGTCATCCACTTCGCGGGCTATACCCCGTCTGCGCGCGCTGGCCGCTAACTGTTCTCTTCCTCAAGGCCTCTCTTTCACCCCAGAACAACGTGTAGCCAAGAACCTGACCGGTCTGATCCCGCACGTCATGGAGGACAGCGACAAGCAATGCGAGCGCGCGCTCAAGATGATTCGGACCCGGCAAACCGGTATCGATAAATATCTCTACCTGTCAACCCTCAAGGCCGAGAACGTCGACCTCTTCTACCGCCTTCTTATCGACAACGCCAAGGAGCTCATGCCCCTGGTGTACACTCCCACCATTGGTGACGTCTGCCTGCAGTACTCTACCCTGTACACACGGCCCGAGGCGCTCTACATCTCCATCAAGCAGCGCAAGTCGATCAGGACGATGCTGAAGAACTGGCGCTACCCGAATCCCGAGATTTGCGTCGTCACGGACGGCTCGCGCATTCTCGGCTTGGGTGACCTCGGCGTGAATGGCGTGGGAATTCCGGTAAGTGGCCTCGGCAATGCCCAGACTGCCTGTGTTCCCCCAATGGGGATTGCTGGCGGGTCCCAAGACGTCGGTCGGCTAATATGTGCATGCATTAGATTGGCAAGCTAGCCTTGTACACGGCCGCTGCCGGTATCCACCCCGAAAAGGCGCTTCCAATTGTCCTCGACTGCGGCACCGCCAACGAGTCGAACCTCAAGGACCCGCTTTACCTCGGCTTGCGGGCTAAGCGCCCCTCTGTCGCCGAGCAGCAGGCATTCATGGACGAGTTCATGGAGGCTGCCGCCGAGGTCTACCCCGAAATGGTGGTTCAGTTTGAGGATTTTGAGAGCGAGAAGGCTTTCAATTACCTCGACCGCTACCGCAACAACTACAAGTGCTTCAATGATGACATCCAGGGTACCGGTGCCGTCGTTCTTGGCGGGTAAGCATTTACCCATTCCCCTGGCCTGCCCCCCACTCACGTGCACGCATGCATGTCTAACACACCTCACAGTTACATTGGAGCCGTCAACCTCTCTGGCGTCCCCCTCGAGGAGCAGCGCCTCGTGTTCATGGGCGCTGGTTCTGCCGGCGTCGGTGTTGCCAAGCAGCTGGTTGAATACTACACCAAGCGTGGTTTGTCAGAACAGGCCGCCAAGGACAAGTTCTGGCTTGTCGACACCAAGGGCCTGGTGACCAGGGACCGTGGCGATAAGCTCGCCGAGCACAAGAAGTACTTCGCCCGGACCGACAACAACGGCCACCAGTTCCGCTCTCTTGAGGAGGTCATTGAGTATGTCAAGCCGACTGCCCTCGTCGGCCTGACTGCCACCCATGGCGTCTTCACCGAGTCTGTTGTCCGCGCCCTCAAGGCGTCCGTTGACGCTGGCGGTCTCGGCCGTAGACCCATCCTGTTCCCTCTCAGCAACCCTCTCACCAAGGCTGAGTGCACCTTTGAGCAGGCCGTGACGTGGACCGACGGCACCGTCATCTTCGCCTCTGGGTCGCCTTTCTCGGCGTTCACTGTCAAGTCTAGCGAGCAGCCTGTGACGTACTACCCCAACCAGGGCAACAACGTCTACGTCTTCCCCGGCATCGGTCTCGGCGCCATCCTCTCCAAGTCTAGCCGCGTTACCGATAACATGATCTACACCTCGGCCGCCGCCCTCGCTGGCTCCCTCAACGCCGAGGAGGTCCAGAAGGGTCTCATCTACCCTCGGATCGAGCGTGTCCGCGATGCTAGCTTGATCGTGGCTCGTGAGGTCATGAAGGCCTCGCGCCGCGACGGCGTCAGCCAACTACCCGAAGAGCAATGGCTCGAGTGGGAGGAATGGGGAGACCCGGCCCTCGACAAGTACATCAAGGCTCGCATCTACGATCCTGAGCTCTGAGCACCTGGCTGGCACCTGCGCGCATTCGACGTTTCCTACGAAGAGTGCCGTTTTATTTTTTTCCCTAGCAGCTTGTACACTTTGCTTTTCCTGGGAGAAGCCAGCGACACATTCCTCTTGGGCCAATTTGGCCACCGCCTTTCTCTTTTTCTTGGTTAATGATTCCCCAACTTGTTGCTTTTCGGCCGACTACGTCGGGACGGCACGGTCCATGATTCATGCCTGGGCTGGGCTAGGATGGGATCTTGCATTGGGACGGAGGGATACACTAGACACGCGCAGCGATGGCGCTGTCCATTGCTGTGTGCGCCTCACGGGAGAGGTATGTTTTGCGCATAGATAAAAGATGAGCGCTTTTATTGTTAGAAAGCAGCAGTTCAATAGGTGTCTTCGTAATAAGGGAGGGCATTCGCTTCGGTGGATGGGGTTGGGCAAGTTGGGGTCGAATTGAATATACACGGTGTTCCAGTTTATTCCGCTTCCGCCACAGGATTTGATCGTATGCCTATTGTCGCCCGTTCCATTTCGCATCGCCTCTGGACATCCACGACTCGCCTTGCGTTTCAAACGCCCCGGCTTACTTCAAAACCTCCACCCATCGCCCAAGAAGACAGACCAACTCTGTGCCATGGGCACGTGTTGTTCAAATTGAGAGTGATAGCTCCTGAGTTTAACAGTCTTATCTTCATATGCGAACCACGCATATGGATCACAGTTTGTGTCGAGTGACAAACATGATGTAGATGCTGGATTGTTTATCACTCATGGATCCGGCTAAGACCAACCGACAAGGTGATGATATCAACTTGTTAGGGCCGGACAGATAGGTGCCTAAACAGCGGGCGACGAGCATCACGTCACCTGTGGTGGTGCATACCTATTCATAGAGAGTGTGGAGATGCTGCAGGTTAATACGGTACTAGAATGGTGGGAGTTACTTGGGTGTTGCAAGGTGTCCGATGCTATTGTATGTAAGGCATCCGAATTAACCAGCTATCTAGTCAGTGGCGTCTCCACCCAGCCTAACCCGAATATAGATAAACCCCTTTCCCACCCCCACTA
>NT_165980.1:1000975-1042693 GCF_000143365.1 Chaetomium globosum CBS 148.51
TTCCCCTTCCCAATCCTCCACCGGCGGACCCTTGATCTGCGTCGCCGGCACCAACCCCTCCCCATCCCCATCCCCAATCCCCCCAATACCAACACCATCTCCCACCCCTCCGACATCCCCACCAACACCACCTCTCCCTTCCCACACCGCCCACGCACTCTCCGCCCCCGTCCTCAGCCCCCACCCCTTCTTGCTAATCGCCTCGACCTGAAAGCGCTGCAACAGCACGACATCGCCCGGGCGCACGACCGGCAGGGAGTCCTTGTGGGGCCGGTACAAGTGGACCTCGACGACGGCGTTGGGGGCGGCCGAGGGGTCGGTGACGTGGAAGGACATGAAATACTCGCGGGGTCCGCGCTTGGCGCGCGCGGGCTGGGTGGGGGGCGAGGTGGTGACGACGGCGATGATGTTGGGGAATTTGTCGAGGTGCGTGCGGAGGGACTTGAGTGGGACACATTCCGGGAGTTCGGTGCGTAGGCGTTTGGTGAGGTCGGCTTTGAGAGCGGTTGCGGTGGAGGTGGTGGTGGTGGATGTGGTTGGGGCGGGGCCATCGGTTTCGACCTTGGCCTCGGCCTCGACGGCGCGTTTGGATGGCGAGGCTAGGGCTGCTCTGGCAAGGCTGACGCTAGGGTCTTCCTTTGGTTTCTCTTTTTCCGGGGTGCCATTGGTGCCGTTTGAGCGGAGACTGCTGGATCGCGCGCGGGTGAGCCGGGGGCTGGTTCGGACTGGCTCGGTGGCCTTCTTGTGACGCTTGGATGCCACGGCTTGACGGGCTAGTCGGACGCTGAGGTCGGGGGTGGGCGAGCGGCTTCGCATTTGATACTCGGCGGCCTCTGACTCGAACGACTGCTGTTGCTCTTGGGTGAGTTGCTCCAAGATCATTGTCTCGTCTTCTAGCTCATCTCTTGGCGAGGGCGGAGGTTGCTGAGCTGTTTCGAGACTCTCCCGTGTCTCCCGTGTCTCCTGCCTCTTCTGAGATTCCTCGGTCTCCACGAGTTGCTTTCGTCCATCCTCAACGGGAGGGTCATGAGCCCCATCCAATGGCGGCACTGAGGATGGTTCAGCTGGGGTGTTCGCGCGTAAAGTATCGCTAGTCGGAGCCTTAGTGGCAGTTTCTACAACCGAGGCGTCAACACCACCTGCGCCATTGATAACCTCATTGTTAGGAGCAAGGCCTTTGCCAGTCCCAGGCTGAGATTCCACTGGCGGCGTGACCACATAATCGACAGGACTTGAAGCCGGAGGCTCCTGGGAGGATTCGGGCACCTTTGGAACCGCGAAGTCGACCTGAGTTTGAAAGCCAAAAGTGGAGGAAGCCACGTCGTCCACCATCTGCTGCAACGATCCTGCTGCGGCCAGCTCTCGGTCCGCCAAAAACGAAGACGGAACTTGTTGCTCTTGTTGTGTAGAGGACTGGGCCTCTGGAAGAAGCCCATCAGCAGCAGCGCTGGTGGCGGCTTCTGGTGTGACCTCGGTAACCACGAGGCTGGCAACAGCCGCCGTCTCGCCCAAGCTTTCCCGCAAGGGGCTGGAAGCTACTTCTTTCAGAGACGCGGAGTCCACCTGCGACGAGCCCGCATCAACCATGTCGACGTCTTCCTCAGAAGAGAAGACATTGCCCTTCTCGGAAACCGCAACCTCTTCGATCGGTTCGACCTGTTCGACCTCTTCGACCTCAAGAGCTGCCATAACAACGTTCGCAGTGACAGCAACGTTGGATGGAGCATTTTCGTCCACGCTCATGTATTCACTTTCGCTCTCCCCGAACTCATCGGGCATCTCAATCTGGCTAGAGAAAGAGAGATCATGCGCATCGGGTAGGATAGTATCATCGTCTTGAGATTCGGTTGCCCAGGTGGCGGCTTTATCCTCCTCAACCTGGCTGGAGAAGGACAGATTATCTGCGTCGGGTAGGCTAGCATCATCGTCTTGGGGTTCAGCTGCCCGGGTGGCGGCTTCATCCTCCTCAACCTGGCTGGAGAAGGACAAATTATCTGCGTCGGGTAGGCTAGCATCATCGTCTTGGGGTTCAGCTGCCCGGGTGGCGGCTTCATCCTCCCCAGGCATCTGACCCTGGCTGGAGAAGGACATATTATCTGCGTCAGATAGGCCAGCATCATCGTCTTGGCGTTTGGTTGGCGAGGTGACGGCCTCAACGTCCTCTGGCATCTCAACCTGGCCAGAGAAAGACGCATCATCTGCATTAGGAAGGCTGGTATCATCGTTTTGGACTTTGGTTGGCTGGGCGGTGGCCTCTTCCACTTCCTCTTCCTCCACTTCCTCCTCCACCACCTTCTGCTCCCGCTCCTCCTCCTCCTCCTCCTCGGGTTCCATGTCCGAGGATTCATCTTGAGCCCTCGCTCCCTCTAGCTCCGGGTCCATGTCACCATCTGCAGAGACTTCAGTAGGCTGCTCGGGCTCATTTATGGAGTCCGCATCGGCGGGCTCGTCCTCTGCATCAGGGGATCGGGAGCGAATTTGCGAGACAAAAAGACCTTCCGAAGAAGTTTCGCTTGGTGCAGGCGGAGATTTCGATAGCGAGACAAAGCGGAGGTCCGACGGGCCTTCTTCGCTGAGCACCAGTTGGGGTTGCGGGACATACGACTCAGCTCGGGCGCTGGATATTCCGAATGAGCCAGGAAATTGGGCGGCGGGCTGCGAGGTTTCGGCGCGAGCAGCCAGATCTGCCAACGGCGCCTTTGGGTGCTGGATGATATTGACGTTTCGGGTGGCGAAATCGACAACATCGGTCTGGCCGAAGACGGGGTTGGGAACCTGCTCCTCCTCCGTGTCGCTTGTTTCCACGCTCTCCAACACGCTCGGCGTGTCCTCGCGTTTTGGACTGAACGGTGCTTCCGAACTTGCCGGAGGCGCCGGAGCATGTGCCGTTTGAGGAGCAAGCGCGGGCTGTTTCGGTTCTGGGACAGGTTCGTCCTCGTCCTCAGAGTCCGAGAGCAGGCTAATAACGACGGGCTCCCCTGACGGCACTGGCGCAGCAGGTCTTCTGGGCTGGTAACGGCTCATGTCGTCCTCGTCCTCTTCTTCGTAGTCTTCCTCGCCGCTCTCGTAATCTTCCTCTTCCTCTTCCTCTTCGTCCCACTCTTCGCCTTCGCCATCCTCATCGTCGTACACCTCGTCGTTGCCATAACGCTCCTCTGTCTCGAGTTCAACCTCCTCATCTTCTTCCGAGAGGTCGTCTTCGTCATCAGAGGGCTTATCATAGTTGCGCTGGTCGTAGTCGCCCTCTTCGATTTGCTCACCATAGGCGTATTCGTCGAACTCGGCGCCTTCGTCCTTCTCTTCCTCAACGCCGACCTCGTCATCACTAATAGTATCCTCATTTTCGACGAGCGGTTGGTTATCGTGTGGTAATGCTGGCTGTAGCGGTTGCTCCTCATGTCTGTCGGGCACATTCTCATGCCCATAGCTGGCAAAGCCCTCGGGCACCCTGTCAGGGGGGATGTCCGCATGAAACGAGAGCTGTTCGGCTGGGGCCCTTGACCCTTCCTCGAGAGCATCCGTACCGAAGTGGCCGCCTTCGATCGAATTGTAGTGCGGGGGTTGTGTCGACATCTCCCATTGACCCTCACCAAAAGTCTCAATCGCGGGGGGTTCCGGAGGCATGTTTTCGCCTTGCACAGCCATCTGCTCTTTGTCCGCTGCATTGGTGTAAGTGTCCATTTCGGAATGTGTTTGGAGGACAGGTGCGTTATCTAGGAATGCCATCGGATACGGATCTTGCTGGTGCAAGCCTGTCTCGGGGACAGATTCGGGCTGTGATGGAGACGGAGAGTGCGTTGTTTGTGGTATATGAGAAAAGCCGAATCTGACCTGCTCAGCCAGGCTCAGGCTTGATTCCACTTGAGCGGGCGCACCAACACCGAAAGAAGAGAAGTTGGAGGTAAAAGATCTCGGGCCGAACAGAGAATTTGGGACTGCTTCGGCGTTGCTTTCTGCAGGCAGATTTGGGTGAGAAACCGTTGTGGAGGGCTGCCCTTGGGACTCTCCCCTGTTGGCCGGTGGCCAAGGTGAGTGTCGGTCCGGTTCCGTGGTAGGTGCTGATTCTATAGTCGAGGCGGGCTCCTCCGACGGTACATCGATGGTTTGTTGCGGTACTACAGGGCCCGGTTCCTCTTGAAGGATATGGGCGACGGGGGTGACCTCGCGAATTGGAGTGTGCTGCTTTTGGGTAGGCGCTGCTGAGGGTTTCCGGGAGAGAGGAGTCGGAGTTTCTGGCGGGACCGGGGTTTTCTCCCATCTCGGAAGACTAGCATCACTTGTTTCCGTCTCGACCTCTACGGTTTGACAACCCTCGTCCGCCATTTGCGGTTTGGGCAACGACCCAGGGGTCGCGTCTCTCAATTGATCTTCGTCCATGGCGTCTGAGACCGGCGTATCACGCTCGGGGCTCGGTGACTGACTGCTGTAGCGCCACGCGCTGCTGTCGCGACCAAACCTCGTTCTTTTTCGACCTCTACCCTTGACTCCACCATCTTCCTCGAATATGTCGAAACCGCCCTCGAAAAGAGCGCCATATGAAAGCCGGGCTCGCTTGACAAAGGCTGGCGAGGGGTACTCGTTCCCTGTGAATTCCGATATTTTGCGAACGGTGGTGGGATTTTCGAGCAAGGTCGGTTCTGGCTCGGGGGTGGCTATCCGAGGCGCTTCAGCCATCAGGTCGTCCGTTTGTTTGGCCGTGGGACTATCGATGCTAATGTACTTTGTCTCGCCCGATTCGCCGAATTTTACCTAAAGGCGTCAGGAAAACTAAAGAAAAACGCTCTAACCGGAATACGAACTTGGAGCGCAAGCTTCTGATTGAATTGCAGTTGCCATTCGACTCTGGCACCCGGGATGCGCCCAGGTGAGGCATCCTTGGACCATTCCGCGCCATCCAAGCTGAAGAGCAGTTCATCGCCGGCCCCGAGCCCACTTTCAGAAGCAGCCTTCGCGCTTGGGCCCTGAAGCTCTATCCGTATTTGCCCTTTCGCGCGGCGAAGGCGCACGTCGGGCTCCGCGATTAGGAAGGCGAGTTTCTTGGTGACGGAATTGTAGGGCCAGGTAATGGTAACCTCGCCGCGGACGGCGCGTGCAGCTTGATTGGGCAAATCGGGATTTAACTGCGCGATTGGAATCCCAGATAGCGAAGCCAGATTGGCAGCGCCATCGCCGTTGGTTGTCGCCATGTTGTAAGGTAATCCGAGAGAGGACAGCAGCTACGGCATCAATTTGGTGTCGCCAAAGCTCTTTGTAGAATCGTCATTTGCCGGTCGCAGTGGGTTGATTAAGCGTGGCGACGCAAGGGAGAAGAGTGGGGGTCAATTCGGAGGTGACGCCACAAAGAGAACGGTCGGATGTCGACAACTACTTGTGTGCGTTGTTGAGGTTGGTGTGTTCCGGAGCTTCGCTCGCAGAAAGCACGGCAAGCTCCAATGATCCAATGATGATGGCAGAGACGCGATGAAAGGGAGCTCCAACATGCCGCCCACCTACCCTGGTCAAACTCAGGCTCAAAACAGAAGGCGGTGGGCTGACCGAGCCTGGGCCAAGAAGTAAAAAGTAGGTAATTTACGAAACGGTAACTATATTACCCCTGCTATTTACCCCTCAACACCAACCATTGGACTTCATGATACATCACATGAAAACCGCCTTACCAGGTGTGTAAATGACCCGTTTCTCAGGTCTTTCCGTCAATCGCTTAAAATCTCAGATAAAACCTTCCTTCCTTCGCGCTGTCATGGGCTCCCAACAGCCCGAACGCTTTGATGTCAAGAAGGTTGCCATCATCGGCGCCGGCCCTTGTGGGCTTGCAGCGGCCAAATACTTGCTCGCTCAAAAGACCTTTCATAAAATCGACATTTTTGAGCAGCAGGCCGAAGTCGGCGGGGTATGGAATTACAGTCCTAAGCCTTCGGGGACGGTGCATGTCCCTCAAACGAGCCCCTATTGTCCTCCGGACCCGCCTCTGCCGCGCGAAGGAGAAGAGGCGCCCGTCTTCCCCTCGCCTATGTACGAAGTCCTGCACACCAACATTCCTCGGGATTTGATGAAATACTCGGATCTTCCGATGAAAGAGGACACGCTCATTTTCCCTTCTCGGCAAGATATTCAGGAGTATGTAGTTGAATACGCCAAAGAAATCCGGCACCTCATACAGTTCTCGACACAAGTGAAGGACGTTCACTTGAGGGTGGTTGACGGGAAAGACCAGTGGGATGTGGACACGGCGTGCCTCCTCACGGGCAAGACGACGAGCGCAACATACGATGCCGTCGTCGTCGTATCGGGCCATTACACTGCGGTTTACATCCCCGACACCAAGGGAGCAGGAAAATTCCACAAGGCACACCCCGGTGTTATCTCTCACTCCAAACACTACAGGACTGCAGAACAATTTACTGGTAAAAAGGTGGTCGTTGTTGGGAATGCCGCATCAGGGCTCGATATCGCAGCGCAGATCAACCGTGTCTGTAAGAAACCGCTGCTGCTCTCGGTGCGATCGCCCACATCGCAAGCCAATCTGGATTATTGCGGTGCCGAAGAGGTTCCTGTTATCGAGGAGTTCTTGCCGGAAGGACGAGGTGTCCGATTCCAGGACGGGAGAATCGAAAAAGATATCGACGCCATCATCTACGCCACTGGGTACCTCTTTGCCTTCCCGTTCCTCCGCTCTCTCGAACCACCGGTGGTAACACAAGGGACCCGAGTGCACAACACGTACCAACACTTATTCCATATTGATCACCCAACACTGGTATTCACCAGACTGCCGGTCAAGGTAATTCCGTTTGCGCTCTCTGAAAGCCAGGCGGCGGTGTTCTCGAGAACATGGGCGAATCTCTTGCCGCTGCCGTCGGTGAAGGAGATGAGGCAATGGGAAGCTGAGGAGGCGGAGAGGCAGGGGCCCAAATTTCACGTTTGGCCGGAGGGCGCTGATGGCGAATATATCAATCAGACTTATGACTGGATCAAACGCTCAGGGACGCCGGGAAAAGAACCGCCGCATTGGAGTCCGGAGTTGCTCTGGCAAAGGCAGATTTATGCCAAGGCCAAGTTGCAGTTTGAAGTGCAAGGGAGGAAAGCCAGATCTCTCGAAGAGCTAGGTTTTGGATATTCGCCAGACCAAGATGGGAGCTAAATCTGATGCCATTTCCCGTAAAACAAATAATAACTACCTTCACTGCACAGCAGATGGTTGGCCGAGCGGGATGGGGCGAGGTCAAACTGCTTAGCGCAATCAAGTCGCACGAGGCCGGAGCCGCATGCATGTCTCAGCTCGGCTCGACTGACCGTTGGGTGGTGATCGGCACTACATCCGGCGCGCGCATCGGTCTGACCACCGACTCGACACGAGACCCGGCCGGTAATATGTTACAAGGGAGGTCCGTGGTTCTAATTCGGAATCCGGGTCGGCCATACATACTTGTATGTACGAATAGCTTTGTGTGGCACAGAGATAACAAGGCCAAGCCCTGAAATATTGGCACACTGGCTCCTGCCGAGGGATAACTTCCGCATCGAGACTTCCCTACTCAAGTGGGGCTAGCGGATTCACTAATTCTGGAATCAGTGGTTTCCTCCCGCCCACCATGCTGGTAGCGATAAACGGTTTCTTGGATGCACCGGGCCCGGCGATTTATAAGCATGTCTCCGTCTCGGGCTCAGGGTTCCCGCTCCGACGGCAGTCGGGATGAGCGGCCCCCAATCTCATCCATCCCATGTTTGGTGTTGCTCTTCTTATCGGCATGAGATCGAACAGAGGACGCAGTACCTTGGATTCTCGAAAATTGGCTTGTTTTTCCACTGCGTCACAGGATAACAAGGCTCAATTCCAATTGCAACATCGGCACTAGTACATACAGCATTCGGAGGAGATTCATACAATATGGACGCTCTCTGCTCCTCACATCGCCGCGTCCGTCTCGGCCGCCGTGAGAAGCCGGTGCCATTGGACCTCAGCCACCACTACTCCGTCGTCACCAAGCGACGGATGCCCTCCAAGATCAAGGAGGCATACAAGTTCTTTCGGATCCCAGGCATCTTGAACGTTGCTGGCGGTTCGTATTATTCCAACCCCAATGCTTATCTGGTCCCCAATGGCACCCAAGGCTCATTCAATCTCCCCTACTAGGCCTCCCCCATCCCGACTTTTTTCCCTTTGATACTCTAGAAGCACAAGCAGCAAAGCCAGAAAGATGGACGCCATCGCCAAACCACCCTGGCGAGACTGCAGTGCCACCAACATCATCGCCGGATCCGGCAGCAGCCACCCATATCGTAGTACCCAAGGTAGTGGATGAGAGCGACCCGGTGAAGAAGATTGACCTTACCACGGTGCTACAATACGGCCTCGCTGCCGGTTATCCGCCGCTATTGTCATGGGTGCGCCAATTCACCCGCGAGAATCTGCAACAAGACACTCCCTATAAGGGCGGGCCCGAGGTGATTCTGACCTGCGGCTCGACCGACGGCTTCTCCAAGACGCTGGACCTGTTTGTTGACCAGTGGACTGAGGGTGTCAATGATATCACCGAGCGCCCGGGTCTTCTTTGCGAGCCATTTGTGTACACCAACATCCTCGGCCAGGCCCAGCCGCGTGGCGTGCAGGTCGTAACCGTAAAGGCGAATGAATCCGGCATGGTAGTAAAGGGACTAGGCGGCCTGGAAGATGTTCTGGCAAACTGGGACCCTTCCAAGGGGAAGAGGCCGCACCTCATGTACACTGTCACGTAAGTAACAACCCGGGAACCCGTCGCCCCTCCTATCTTCTGCTGACCTCTCTCAGCCTCGGTCACAACCCCACAGGCATCGTCCTCTCTGTCGAGCGCAAGAAGGAAATCTACGACGTCTGTAGCAGATATGACGTGGTCATAGTCGAGGATGAGCCGTACTGGTACCTCCAATTCCCTTCCGCCGCCATCGAAGAAGCCAAATCCCGCGGTCTGCCACCGCCGCCCGCCTCTTCGCACCCCAAACCCCGCCGCTCCTCAGGCTACCCTTTCCTCGACTCGCTCACGCCGTCCTTCCTCTCACTCGACACCGACGGTCGCGTAGTGCGCCTGGACACCTTCTCCAAAACCGTCGCGCCGGGCTGCCGCCTGGGCTGGATCACGGCACAACCAGCACTCATCGAGCGGTTTGAGCGCATCGCCGAGTCGACGACGCAGCAGCCATCAGGCTTCGTACAGGGCCTGATATCCGAGCTCGTCCTCGGCAGCAACGGTAGCGGCAGCGCGTCTAGCGCCGCCTTCTCCCTCCTGCGCTCCCCACGCGACCGCGCCGCCTTCACCGGCTGGGACACCTCAGGCTGGGTACGCTGGCTCGAAGGCCTGCGCGGCTCCTACGAGCGCCGCGTCGCGCGCATGTGCCGCACCCTCGACGCCGGCGCCACCCTCATCACCACCGCCCCCGCCCCCACCTCCTCCTTGGACTCCGACTCAGACGAATGGGCGCCGCTCGCCGTATCCAAAACCACGCTCTACTCCTTCCGCTGGCCGCGCGGCGGCATGTTCATTTGGCTGCGCGTGCACCTCGAGACCCACCCGCTGTGGCAGGCGCGCGGGCCCGGCCCGCACCTGCCCGTGCTGGACGGCCCTGCCCTGGCCGCCGCCCTCATGATCTGGCTGACGACCAAGCCCTTCCGCGTGCTGGTCGCCACGGGGTCCATGTTCAGTGCCAATGATGAGGTGCGTGTGGAGAAGGGGTGGCAGTATCATCGGATTTGTTTCGCGGCCGAGGAGGAGGGGAATGTGGATCTTGCGGCGGAGCGGTTTGTGGAGGGGGTGAGGCGGTTCTGGGAGGTGACAGATGTGAGGGTGGTGGGAAGGTTGTTGGGGGAGTTGGGGCCGAGTGGGGAGGTACAGGCGCTGGGGGAGGGCGTGAGTAGTTTGGGGTGGTATATGGGCTGTTAAGGTGTGATGGTTTGGTTGTGAGGTGGGAGGTGGGAGGTGGTAGCCGTTGCAAGATTATAGCATTTGTATGGAGATATATATGATGACGAACGATCTATTTAAAATCTTTTTTATATTTTGTTGGTGCCCTAGGGTTGACTACGACTTGTATTTCTCCGGGATGATAGGCGGGCCTAGCTCTCGCCTGATATCGTCGAAATCCTGGATCCCGTTCTTCCACTTGCCCTTCTTCACCCGCTTCTTGCCGAACATGGAGTAGTCACCGAGGAACTCGTCCAACATCCCGTCAAAGTCTTGCCGCGTATTCCCCTGCACTGTCGACATGGTCGATACTGCTGATACGGAGGCTGTGTCCTCCATGTCGGCGTTGTACTGCTCCTCGATCTTCTCGAACCGCGCATCGAGGATGCCCAGCTGCTCCGTCCTTACTAATGAAGACGACGTCATCGAGTAGGCGGACGGGTTTGTCATGGCACCCTTTCTTGTCTTCTTCCGCCCACCGTTGGTCGTTGTAGTCCATATTGAGGATTGCAGCTCGGATGGTGCGGCCGCCGCCCGGGGCTTCTTCTCGGTCTTCTGGTCGCTCTTGAACTTGTTGAATTCGGTCATCCAGTCGTCCGACCCGCCCTCGCTACCGACCTGCGCCTTGCTCGTGTCGGTAAGCGGTGGTACACCATCTTCCTTAATCTGCTCTCCCGCCTTCACCGTGCGGTCCGACTCCCACCCCTCGTCGTCATCCTCGAAATCGTCGTACGCCTCCTCAAACTCGTACTTGCTCAGCTCCCGCCCATCCTCGGCCAGCTCCTGGAAGATATCCTCGCCAGCCTCCTCATCCACGTACGCCTCGTCCTCGAGCGCCTCCAGCACCTCCCGCAACCGCGGGTCCATGTCCGGCTGGAACCCCGCAATCGCATCCGGCACGTCCTGCTGCGCCTGGTACGTCAGCCGCTGCAGGTTCTTGCTCGGCAGCAACTCATCGTCCAACAAATCCTCGCTCTGGTTCTTCAGATCCAACTGGCGCAGGGCGTCGTCGAGCGACTGTTGCGGCTTGGCCTTTCCCTTTCCTTTGCCCTTGTTGCCACCGACGGGGTCGGCCTCGACGAAGACGGCCTCGCCCGTGCCCTGGCCCAGGTCGCGCAAGTGCTGCATGTAGTCGTACTCGGTGTCGTCGAAGTAGACGCCGTAGTTGGCGGCCTCGCCCTCGTTGTCGCGGATGCTCATCGCGTCCGACCCGAGGTCGGATGCCAGCTCGCTCAGCCCCTGGCCCCGCGCCGACTTGTTGGGCCGCTGCGTCGGGTTGAGCACCATGGCCGGCGCCGACTCGTCGTGGATGAGGGGGTCATTTTGCGGGCGATGCACGAGCGTGAAGTGCGTCGCTGTCTTTTTGTTGCTGTGGCGGAGAGAGGGGTTAGATGCGTCGGTTGATTGAGTGGCAATGGAAGGGGATTGCGGGGAGTGCGTACATCCACTTTCCTTTCGGCATTTTGGTTACAGTTCAAACAACAAAATGGTGTTGATGGTATGGGTAGATATAATGGTTTAGCACAAGTAAATGTGGTTCGGAGTGGTAAGTCGAAGTAAGGTCGTGTGTGTGTGTATGGAAGTTCTGTCTGGATTTGCAATGACACATGATGAATGTCCAAGCAGAATTGACGGAGGCCCTCACCGTGCAAATCAGACGCACATGAATATTTTGGTGGGGTAAAACTGCTTATCTTATCGATAGGGCCGTCACAAGCCGAAAAAATACATGACAGTACGAAGTAATGACACTCTACTCTTACACAATGTACATACAATTCGACAATGGTGGGAATATGGAAACCTACTTCTCAATCATCTTGGGAATGCCAACAAACCGTTCAAACCACTCTATGAAGCCTTCAACATGTGACATATTTGGTCATATTGTGGCGAAATAAGTAGGTACCTAGATCAGGCTATGACTCCCCTGCACCGCCCAGCCAAATACCATTGGCAAATTTGCCCCTCTATCGGTATTTATCAGCAATCCCCGACATCAAACACCCCGCCCTGAAGACGGGGACTTTCATTTTCAACTGCACAACCAAGTCAGCACCGTAACAGTGCTGTCTTTACCGAATAACACCTGTAGCAACCCGTAGCCGGACGGCTGATCGCCCATTATGGTGCTTGCAAAGTCCAAGAAGTCGGTCGGCCTCGGCAACCAACTGATGAAAGATCGGTTTGGCGGGGGTAAAGGCGGCGACAGAAAACGAGTTGGCGCAGTCACACGCATCGACCATGCGACGGGCCAGGAATACATCACAAACGACAGAGCTGAGGCCGGCTGGGTCAAGATGCGCTCCGTCACCGAGCAGGGCGCTTTGGACGAGTTCTTGGCTACCGCCGAGCTTGCCGGAACCGACTTTACCGCCGAGAAGACGAACAACGTCAAGATCATTCATACCGACCAGCGCAACCCCTACCTTCTTTCTGCAGCTGAGGAAAGGGTAGTACTCGGGAAGCAGAGGGAACACAAGGCCCGTCTTACCGTGCCGAGGAGGCCGCAATGGGATGCGTCGACAACCCCCGAGGAGCTCGGTCGTTTAGAGCGGGAGAGCTTTTTGCAGTGGCGGAAGGGTCTAGCGGAGCTCCAGGAGACACAAGATCTTTTGATGACACCGTTTGAGCGCAATCTCGAGGTCTGGCGGCAGCTGTGGAGAGTCATCGAGCGGTCCGATCTGGTGATTCAAATCGTGGATGCCAGAAACCCTCTCATGTTCCGGTCCGAAGATCTTGAAGCGTACGTCAAGGACGTTGATCCGAAGAAGAAGAATTTGTTGCTCATCAACAAGGCCGACATGATGACCTACGCCCAGAGAAAAGCGTGGGCCAACTACTTGAAAGGCGCTGGGATTGCCTATCGGTTCTTTTCGGCCCAACTGGCTAAGGAACTGCTCGAAGCCCAGGGGCCGGAGAGTGAGGAGGAGGAGGAGGAAGAGGAAGCCGGCCCAAGCGGGAGTGGCGCATCTTCAGGGCAAAACGAATCAAAAGAGGAGAGTGAGGGTGAGCCTGGTACAGAGGGCGCTGAACAAGAGGAGGATGGCGAAGCGGACACCCGGATTTTGACCGTTGCCGAGCTGGAGGGCATGCTCCTTAGCTACGCGTCGAAAGACGCAGGTGAGTAATTATCCGATTTCCGATGTGCCTTCAACGCTAACTTGTACCAGGACCGGATAAGAAACTCCAAGTCGGACTTGTCGGCTACCCCAACGTCGGAAAATCGTCCACGATTAATGCTCTTCTCGGAGCCCACAAGGTGTCGGTCTCGGCGACTCCCGGCAAGACAAAGCACTTCCAAACCATCCATTACAGCGACAAGATCATTCTGTGCGATTGCCCAGGTCTCGTATTCCCCAATTTTGCCAGCACCAAGGCCGAGCTTGTTGTCAATGGTGTTCTTCCCATCGACCAGCTGCGCGAGTACAGCGGGCCCGGTACGCTTGTCGCCACCAGGATTCCACGGGCGTTCATTGAGGCCATCTACGGTATCCAAAATACGCACACGACCTTTGGAAGAAGGTGGCACAGGAATCCCGACTGGCGACGAGCTGCTCAGCGCATACGCTCGTCACAGGGGTTTCATGACGCAGGGTCTCGGACAACCAGACAGGTCGCGTGCCGCGAGGTACATCCTCAAGGACTATGTCAACGGCAAGCTTCTCTATGTCACCCCGCCCCCGGATATTGAGGATGCCCAAGAGTTCAACCGCGAGTTGTACGACGTCGCGCACCTCCCGGCCAAGCGCCAAGCGGCTGCTGCCGCGGCGCTGGAAGAAATGTCCATTGATGGTGATGATACCGCCTCCATGCTGTCCGACATGCTCCCGCTCCCGCGCGGAGCCAAGTCAGAGAGGCTGGACAAGGCCTTCTTCAAGCCCGGCCAGGGTAGCGCCGGCCACGTGTCGAGGCCTTTCAACTACAAGTACTCGGAGCAAGGCAAGGCGGAAATGGAGGGCAAGCAGCTGAGCGGCCGGAAATTGAAGGCCATGATTGCGTTAGAGAAGGGCATCGACCCTAAGGATGTGCAGCTCGCGTCGGGGAAGAAGCACTTTAAGGGTGGAGGCAAGCCGAGGGGGAAGAATAGGGGAAATACCAATAGGGCGGGCGATGAGGACTGATGGGAGGCATGTTGGACGGGGGATAAGTTGGCGATAGAGATTTTGATTTTTTTTTCTCTTTTTATTCTGGCCGGTGGTGTTTAAAAGTAGAGGATTGAATTGGTGTTTATGGCTTCTCCTGCGAATTAATGGAGTGGTGGTAGTGATAAAAGCGGCAAGTCCGTATGATAACCCTAACCCTTCCCCGGCTGCCCGCGCAGCTTTGACCCAGAAAATTTCCCTGGTGAACCTCGAACCGTCTCGTGGTTTTGGCTGAAGCTCCGTGTATCGGTCACTCCAATCCTGCCGTGCATATCACAATGGCGAGCCTCCGTGGGTTGTCGAGGCCGGCTCGTAGCCTTCACCTTTCCCAATTATCACGCCAGACTTGCACGGCCGGGTCGATACGATGCGCCTCGTCCGAAGCGGGCTTAAAGGACCTCGAAGACTCGACGCTCACGGCGCCGCAACTGAGCCATGAAGAGAAGAAGGAATTCAGGCCATGGAAGCGTGCTGCCGACAGGAAGGTTGCGCTGCCTAGCGGGAGGTAAGCCATACCCCTTCCTCACCCCCAGCCCAACCCGTCTCGAACACCATTAAAACCAGACACCCTCTCTTAGATACCAATACCACCCCCCAAAGTACAACCGCGGCCCCCTCCACCCGGTCCAGTCACCACCTTCCTCCGACCCAATCGCGCGAGACTTCGTCCCGGGCCCCTTTAACCTGCCGCGGCTCAAACAGACGTACCACTCGACGATTGCATCGGACATCATGACGCTCGCCTACACGCACGTGCCGCCGGGCACGCCCAAGAAAGAGACGCCGGAGCGGCTGCGTGGGTGGGACGGGTCGTCCCCCTACCACAAGAACCGCGCGCTGCGCGGGCCCCGCGGCAACCCCGTCCTGCCGCTCCTCGAGCGCGACGTCACCTTCAACAACATCCCCGAGATCAAGGAGGTCACCATCGCCATCTACGTGCCCGACGCCATCAAGGAGCCCGACCATCTACTGGTGGCGCGCAGTGTGCTGCTCTCGCTGACGGGGACGACGCCCGAGATTACGAAGACTAAGAGCAATGTGGTGCAGTGGGGGATTAAGATTGGGGACCGGGCCGGTGTCAAGTCGACGGTTTATGGGAATGCGGCCTATGAGTTTTTGGATCGGTGTGTACATTTGGTGTTCCCGAGGATCAAGGATTGGAGGGGGATTCGGGGTGAGTTTTGTTGCTGCTTGGGGGGTTTGGAGATGTTGGTGTTTTGCTAACGGATGGGATAATAGCGACGACGGGTGATAGCTCAGGCAACTTGTCGTTCGGTATGTCGCCGGACGAGGTCAAGCTGTTCCCGGAGGTGGAGGCCAACTACTGGGTGAGTGAAAAGCGGGTTTGCTGGATGGCATTGCCATGAGCTAACAGCTTGGTAGATGTATCCGGCCAAGATGCTTCCTGGCTGCCGGGTATTCATCAAGACGACAGCAACCTCGGACAGGCAAGCCCGGCTACTGCTGCAATCGTTTGGCGTGCCATTTTATGGCGAGGTCCGGAACTAGAGCGGCGTAGGTTTGCTTGTACAATACCACTTGTGTATACTTGTAACATCACAGGAAGAACGCATCGTTGCAACGAATAAAGACGGCCGTTTCTTCTTTCATGTTCCTCTATATCCCTTTTTTTCTAATTCGCCATGAGACTCGCCCAGATCATGCCTTCAAAGTTAGAACCCATCCCGAACGCCGACCATGCAGAAAATGCCACCCTATCTATCCCCGCTCTTCGCGACGACGCTGATATCCGATCCCGACATCATAGAATGTTTTCACGCCGTTGACGCACCGTTCACCTTCTCCCCTCAACCACTCAATCACCCCATCCACCGCGTCCATATCCCCCGCATCCACCTTATCCCCCTTCCCATGCGCACTCAACTCCGCCGTCGCAGCATCCATCGCCGGCTGGCAATTCCGCACAGCCGAGCTCAGCGCATAAATCGCCTTACGGCGGACAGCCACATCCTCACCCTCCTTCGTAGCCAGCCCCACCAAGATGGGCAGCCCACCCTCCGCAAGCAGGCGCTCCTGGGTGCGGGCATTGTTCTGGACGGCGGTGCCGACGCACCACGCGGCCATGCGGCGCATCTCGGCCTCGTCGTGCGCCAGCAGCCCCAGCAGCGGCGCCCACAGCTTCAGCGGCTCTAGGTTGTTGGCGTTGTCCAGCGACTCGATCAGCTGCTCGAAGTTGTCGAACGCGATCAGCTGGTTGTCGAGCGTTGCGCTCTTGTCCGTCAGCACCTCCATCGCCGCCTTCATCAGCTCAGCCTCGGACGGCCCGCCGAATAGCGCGGATAGGATCTCGGGGTTAAGCTTGCTGTTGGCTGCGGCTGCGCTGGTGCCGTTGGTCTGGCTGGGGGCGTCGGCGGGGGTTGTCGAGGTGTTGTTGCTGTCGCTTGAGTGGGTTGTTACGGCTGTTGTGCCGTTGGTGCCGTTGGTGCCGTTAGCGGCTGGGGCCGACGATGGAACTGAGTTCTCGATGCTCCATTTGAGCAAGCTGTTGAGGTTTCTTTCCATTTTGGATTTTGGAGGGGTTGAGGATTGGAGTTGGAGCAGTGGCGGTTTGTGAGGCCGAAGATGTCACTGATGTATCTCTTTAGACGCGTGCGTAGAGGAATAGAGCAAGTAGATTGATATTTTCCAATCCTCACCAGTGGTTTTGTTCTAGAAAGTCAAGCCCAGACTGGAATTTGCTTGCTTAGTCTTGCCCGACACGGCTAACAGTTCGTGATTCTGCCCTGTTCGCGAACCTTCAGGAAATTTCCATCCGAAACAGGCTAGTCCGCCTGTCACGTGAATCTTAAATATCTTTCCCTCACCGCGTTCTCTAGCGGGAGGAAGAGAGAAAATGAGGCGGAGAAGGGCTGGCGACATTCCATATCTACTCTCGTTACCAAACTCAACAAGATCAAGAAGTTTGAGGTATTTTACAAGGGCTTGATGTTACTCTCAGACCAACGGGACCTTGCTGGTTCTTGACGCCTTCACGGTCTGTGCTTTACCCCTCCAAAGCCAAGGAAAAAAATATTGCCCCACTTGCCCCTCGTCGCCGCTCTTGTCTAAAATTCCCATGGTCAGAGCTTCTGATAATCCCAAAGTCGTGGGGTAATTTGTCGGTTCTCAGCATTAGGACCATGGAGAATTGTGACCGCTATTTTTCCGGACTATGTGCATACACACCTACAGACATAGAAAGCTAGGGGGGTGTTCATCATTTCTTGGGCAATGTCGGACCTTTAATAGATCGGAAATGGCGAGATTTCGGATCGACCAAACTGCTTTTGGGGGTGGAGAACGGCCCCTGATACCACTGCATGGACCAGTACGTCAGCCCCTTTTCCGCCATCGCTGAGGACGCTGCTTCGGACGAGATCTGCCCGTGGAGCCGCATTGTCTCCGGTGTTGTTGTGCACGGCATCCGGCTTCAGGCTGGTATAAGATCCAAGGCTATCGTCTGAAATGTTGTTTCGAGTTCAACACCTGCCAAGCAGCATACGTACACCTCGCCAGGCTACCGAGATAGATACCCGCGTCAAAGATTCCTCTCGGGAATGGTAAACGGTGCCTGCTTGGCATCCAGGTGGTGATGCGTATCTCTTTGTCACAACATTGATTATTCTGCCATCGTGATGGTCGTTGAAACCGCTGAAAGTCCTGGGCAACGTCAGCTCTGTCATGTCTGACTTTTAGACCGCGCACCGTGCCAGGACCTCGCCGTGCCCCCCTGCTGTGTGGCAACGCCTTGCCAAGAAGTCTGATGTTCAGCGTTACTGCACCGTAACTGTCGTGCCACGTACTGTCCGGCTGTTGATGAACTGGGTAGAGATGCGATGCGGTGATGCCTTGGCGAATAATTTAGACAGCAAGGGCTTGCCGTCTCCCGCTGCCTGCGCGGTCTCCCGTGCTCAGGCGGGTATGTTTTGACGTGGAATTCTTTGTTGAATCCCAGCCACAGCGAGTTACGAAAGCTTGTGGCCAACCCGCAAACCAACCAACCTCGCTTTCATCAGGCCGTCAGCGTAAAAGAGTAAAAGCGGCAGGCGAATCTGTAATCTCTGCCAATCAGGCAGCTCCATCCGCCCCCTAGCAAACCCCACCAGCTCCCACACCGCCCACCAGCGTTCTTGCTGCCCCACAAACCGTCCAGCTTTCAGAGGGACATGGGGCGCAGGGACCCAAGGCTTTCCTTCCTCCACCCGCGCACATATCCCCCTCTCTCAACCCACGCCAACCCAAGCACTGACCTTAAATTCACCTCCCCTTTCCAACCTCGCGCCGCGACTCTAGCCATCTCTTCTTATTACCTCTGCTGCGTGCTTCGCAACAGATACCATCACGACTTCCGCAGCCGATCCGGAGATCGTACGAGCTGAATAATTAATTTTCCCCTTTTCCGCTTTTTGCACCTTTCCAGCCGTCAAAATGGAGGGTACGTCGACAGCTCCCGATCCCCGAAACCTGACCTCTTTTGGTCGGGCCCCATCGGTTGTCGCGCGCATTGCATCATGTTGAGCAGCTACTGACTGGGATTCCGTGCTGTAGAAGAAGTTGCTGCCCTCGTCATCGACAATGGGTAAGGCGACCCCCATCCCCCCTTTAGCTCACCGACTCGGCGATCGTGGGCGGAGCGTCGTCAGCGGCGGCCCACTCGTCTCGCCCAGCGAGCTCTATCGCCCAGTCGACGATAGCTTCACACACAAGAATGTATTCGGATGGACGGAGCTGACATGCGAGTAGCTCCGGTATGTGCAAGGCCGGTTTCGCCGGTGATGATGCACCCCGCGCTGTTTTCCGTAAGTCTCCCAGCCCCGGCCCCGGCCCGGTCGGCGATAAGCCGAGCTCCGGACGCTCGTTGGCACAAACAGACAAGCTAACAGCGCCGTTTAGCGTCGATTGTCGGTCGTCCCCGTCACCATGGGTAGGCTTTCAGTTCCGGTATCTCTGCGATATGGGGTCGCTGGCTAACGCGCCGCTAGTATTATGATCGGTATGGGGCAGAAGGACTCGTACGTCGGTGATGAGGCGCAATCCAAGCGTGGTATCTTGACGCTGCGCTACCCCATCGAGCACGGTGTCGTCACCAACTGGGATGACATGGAGAAGATTTGGCATCACACCTTCTACAACGAGCTCCGTGTTGCCCCCGAGGAGCACCCCGTCCTCCTAACCGAGGCTCCCATCAACCCCAAGAGCAACCGCGAGAAGATGACGCAGATCGTCTTCGAGACCTTCAACGCCCCTGCCTTCTACGTCTCCATCCAGGCCGTCCTGTCCCTGTACGCCTCCGGTCGTACCACCGGTATCGTGCTCGACTCCGGTGACGGTGTCACTCACGTCGTCCCCATCTACGAGGGTTTCTCGCTCCCGCACGCCATTGCCCGTGTCGACATGGCCGGCCGTGACCTGACGGACTACCTCATGAAGATCCTGGCTGAGCGCGGCTACACCTTCTCGACCACGGCCGAGCGTGAAATCGTCCGTGACATCAAGGAGAAGCTCTGCTACGTCGCCCTCGACTTCGAGCAGGAGATCCAGACCGCTGCCCAGAGCTCCAGCCTGGAGAAGTCGTACGAGCTCCCCGACGGCCAGGTCATCACCATCGGCAACGAGCGCTTCCGTGCTCCCGAGACCCTGTTCCAGGGCCCTCCGTCCTCGGCCTCGAGAGCGGCGGTATCCACGTCACCACCTTCAACTCGATCATGAAGTGCGACGTCGATGTCAGGAAGGACCTGTACGGCAACATCGTCATGGTGAGTTGAATGCGGCAAAGCCCATGAAGCGCGAAAACACAGCTAACGAACGCCTAGTCGGGTGGTACCACCATGTACCCTGGTCTCTCGGACCGTATGCAGAAGGAGATCACTGCTCTTGCTCCCTCGTCCATGAAGGTCAAGATCATTGCTCCCCCCGAGCGCAAGTACTCCGTCTGGATCGGTGGTTCCATTCTCGCCTCCCTCTCGACCTTCCAGCAGATGTGGATCTCGAAGCAGGAGTACGACGAGAGCGGCCCCTCGATCGTGCACCGCAAGTGCTTCTAAGGTAAGATTTTATGCCGCCGGCCGACCGGGAACGTTTGCTTACCGTTTGAGCAGCGCAGAACTTGGGCAGCTTCCCGGATTGTCGCGAGACAAGGCCGGCCGCGCCACGGAAGACCTCGGCGCCGCGCGCGTGTGTCCTGGGCGAGTCTCATATCATACAAAAGTTTTGACCCTGGTCAGGTATTGGTGGGCATCTAGCATTCTCCGTTTGGCACATGTGAACGCACGGGGGCCTTTGTTTCCTGGGCGAGCTGGCGCGTGCAGGGGGCGGCGCGGACAAGTAGGCCAAGCTTGATGATACATTCTGTTACTGCGCCTGTGGTGATTACGTCTCGTTCGTAGTTGGTCGTCTTAAGAATCTTGCGTTTATTCGTCATTGTGGTTGTGGAGTGGAAGTGTTGGTGGTTTAGTTTATGAAGCTTGCGCCGCCGTTTATTCTTGTTTGTACCTGTAACTTCCTCTGCCCTCCTAGCGGGTATCATCACCTCCAACTCTTGTGCCCTTTGTGTCTGATTTGTTTCCGTGCCCACCTTTACTACCTCCCTTCCTCTCTCTTTTCCCCCTCGCCATTTTCTCGTTGCTTTATCCCCTCTTCAACCCCTACAGAACTTTCAGCTTGTAGTTGTTCCTGCCCCTCCCCAACATCACCCTCAAGCTCCACCTCCAGCTCGCCCTCCTCCCCCTCCTCCCCTTCCTCCCCTTGCGCCTCGCCCTCAGCACCAGCCAGCTTCCGATACTTGCGCCGGCTCTTCTTGGCCTTGCTCGCCGCCCGCTTCCGCTTGGTGTCGCCCACGATCGCCGCGCGCGACTGCGCGCCGTTGGCCAGCTCGTCGAGCTTCAGCGCGAGCAGGTCGCGCGCGATCTTGCGGTTCTGTGTGCGTGAGCGCGTGGCCTGCGATTTTACCACTAGCCCGGTCGGGATGTGTTTGAGTTGGACGGCCGAGTTGGTTTTGTTCTGTTGTGGAGGGGCGGGGGGTTAGTTATGGGTTGGTTGGGACGGTTTGGTCCGTTGTTGACGGGGGGGTGAGGGGGGTGAGGCGTACAATCTTTTGCCCGCCCGGTCCGCTGCCTTTGAGGAAGGATTCTTCAATGTCGGACTCGGGGGGGTGCTTGGGCCGTGGGGGGAGCTGCTTGAGGTTGGCGACAACTGAGGTCGTGAAGCTGTTCCTCAGCTCCAGGCTTGAAGCGACGCCATGCCGGCCGCAGAGAATGCCTGCGGGGCGGAAGAGGGGGCGCAGGCTGGTAAAGGGCCGGAGCATGACGTGGGCATCTCAAGTCATGTCATCGCTTGAGCCGTGGTTGTTGTCAATGCTCGGTGCTTGGTGCCGGATGTTGCCGCTTCCAGTCCGAGAGCCAAACGGGCTTGCATAACGCCCGGTGGGGCTCAAGCTGCTTCTCCAATCAGAACGCTCCCGAGCTTTCCGCCCGGCAGGCAAAGCTTCGTCTCGTCCGATTTGCACTTCGCCGACCCTTGCTCCTGGATTTCGATGCGAACTGGCCCTGAACGCGACCTCGAAATTGAACCCGCGACAATCTCGAAAGCAACGAACCTCCGAACAGCCACTTCAACCACATACACGAGCGCGCAGCTACCCAGGCACTCAAGAACTTTGCAAGACCCCAAGCGACGAAGAACCGCTCCCCGAGAACGCCATCATCACATCGAGCCCCCTTTTTGCACAACCCCCTTAAATCGAAATGGCTTCCCAACTCGAGTCTTTCAGCAAGTGGCTGCAGCTTAAGATCTACCAGCTGGAAGTGACTTACAGCGTGTACATCTACACGCCGATCGAAAAATTCATCTTCTGTACGCCGTCCCTGCCTCTTCCCCTCTCCTCTTCCTCCCCCATCACTCTCCCTCCTCCCTCTTACCCCCAACTCCCGCTCCTCTTCACCACCACCTCCCAACAACAAACCCCCTCCACCCCCACCCCAACAACACCCACCGCCCCATATACACTAATATACTAACCACGCCCCCCCTCAAAAACCAGACTCGGTCCTCTTCCTCCTCTTCTCCCTCACCTTCATCGCGACCGTGCTCTACCTTCCCCAGCACCTGCAGTTCATCATCAGCCGCGCGTGGTTCTACATGCACGGCGACGCCTTCGACACGTCGGCGGCGGCCAAGGGCGCGGTGGGCCAGGTGCTGAGCTCGGTGGTCGGGACGATCGGGACGGCGGCGGCGGCGGTGACGGCGGAGTCGGTGAAGGAGCTTTGAGTGTTTTCTTGGGGGGTTTGGGGTTTTGAGGGATTGGGAGGCGCGGTGAGGAGATGGGGATGGGGAATGTGAATAGGGATGGGGAGTGGGAGGGCGTTGGGATGGGGTGGGATGGGATGTCTTGTTATGTAATGCGGGGAGGCTCACGATAATGGGTGCGTCGTTGTCGTCTGCACAAGAGAACGGGGAGGAAGCGCACTCCACAACGGAGGATAATGGCATGGCAAATGCGTATGAAAGGGGCATGGCGTTGAGGAATCCTTGGGATAGAGCCCGTTTTGGGCCGTAATAGAATAATACGAGACACGGGATTTAACATATATTCATCATCATGGACCATTTGATCATATTGAAGCATGTCTTTTATTCACTCACCATTGGCTTGTTCTACAGCGCAAGGAACGAGTATATCCTTAACGACCCGTCCTCGCCCGCGATCGCCAGCTCTTCGCCTTTGCGTCCCTCTCTCGTTGGTCGCCACGCAAGCTGCAACACCGCCTTGGGCAACGACAACGCCTGGCCCACAACCGACGTCGACACAACCTCCACCTCACCATCATTGACCTTGAGCGTCAGCACAGACACCTTACCACCCTCCGTGCCGACAGCCAGCAGAAGCAGGCCCGCTTCCGTCACCTCGGGCACAAAATCCAACGCTGTAACGGGATGTTCCTCGGTAACCGCCTTGCCCAGCTCAAATTGCCCTCCCTCACCCCCCTTCCTCACCCACACCTTAACCAACTTATCTCTCCCCGCTGTCGCAAACACCCTCGTGCCGTTGGCATCATCACCAACCGGCGCCCAAGCCGCATCCAACACCATCCTGGTGTGGCCTTTGGCATTTGTCTGCGCCAACTTATATCCCCCATCCCTCTCGCCCTCATTCTGGCCTTCACTCGCCTGAGTCCGTTCCCAGACAGCCCACCCGCGATCGCGCCCGACACTCAGAATGTACCGATCGTCCCGCGAGAAGCGCACGCGGGCGACGGTGAGGGTATGTGCCTGCAGGGGCGGACGCAGTTCGGTCCAGCCGCGGGTTTCAAACAAACGAATTACGGCGTGGGTCAGGGAACTGGCGCGGCAGGCGCTCGCGACCAGCGTCCCGTCATGGTTGGCGGCCAGACACGAGATTTCGTAGCCGTGCCCGTACAGCTTCTCAATCTCAGGCCAGAGCGTGTGGCGAGAGAGGGACTCCTCCAAGGGAGGGTGGGTAAGAGTGGAGAGAGGGGAGGGCTGCGCGTGGGTGGTGGCTGTGTCGGGGTCGGCGGTGGTGGGGTCTATCGCTTGGTTGGTAGAGGAGTCGGCGGCTGGCGGCCGGCCTTCTTCTGGGGAGAGGGTGGTAACGGCCTTGTTAGAGAGGCCGAGGACCGGCATGTTGGCTACGTCAGGGAGCGCCTCTTCGGTTTCGGGGGTGGGAGCGGCTGTGTTTGTGAGGTGACTGAGCATGCGGGCGACGGCTTTGGGCTCGGTGAAGACGCGCATGAGCTTCTCGTCGGCACCCGAGACAAAGGAGGCCGGACCAAGGGCGGAGATGCAGTTGAGATCATAGCCATGTATTTGCGGGCGTGACATCTCATGCCAGGAGTTGCGTGCATCGAGCGCCCATTCCGCGTGGAGGCGGGTTGTCTGGTCGGAGCTGGTCGAGAGGAGATATAGACCGTCGCGAGACCACGAAATGCCTGTCACGGCGCGGGTGTGACCGGATATAGCAAAGTTTTGCTTCCACATATCTTCCGCCGCATCGTAATCCCATCGCCGCCAGCTCCCCGTACGACCGAGGGTGATGACGGTTGTACCCGAGGGCGACCACAGGCCAGTCCAGAACCCGCCGATACTGCCCGTAGCCGTTGTTGCTCCTTTTTCTCGACTAATCTCCCCAAGACGAACGACGGTGAGCCAAATGCCAGATTCGGTATCTGATTCCCAAAGGGATAAGGTGTTGTCGGCCGAGGCGGACAGCAGCTGCAACCTGCCATCGGCAGCACGGAACCAGCGGGCGCTGTATACCCAATCTTCGTGGCCAAGGAGAAGGGCTTCGAAAACTATACAATATTCGGTGGCCCCAGCATTTATTTTGTGAGCTTTATTCCCGGGTGTGAGGGCGTCGGCTGAAAGCCCAAGCCTGCTGCGCTGAGAGCCGACAACGTCGTGCCTTGGTGAATACGCCAGAGACGGATGTACTTGTCTTGGCTTGCCGACGCAAGGAGGATGTCGCTACCCTTCTCAGGCTTCTCGCGGATGAAATCGAGTGAGCGGATCCAGTTCTCGTGACCTGGCAGGGTGGCCTGTAGGGTGAATTCGACCCCTGGATTGCCGTCTGCCGCAGAGGCTGTAAATATTTGAACGGCGTTGGTAGTCCCCGCAACAGCTAAGACGAGTCCATTTCCTTCTTCAAGTGCGCTCAAGGCGAGAGTGAGAGGCATGTACTTTCTAGTGGTCTTGATCGTCTGGAGGAGGGTGATTTGGCCAGCTTCGAAAACCCAGATCTTGACTGTGGCATCCGCAGCGCCCGTGGCGAATATTTGTTTTGCCACATCCCCAGAAGCTGGACTTTTCAGAGCGGCGATGCAGTTGATGGGTTCGCTGTGCTCCTGAATGGTCTGAACGCACGAAGCGGCGCCCGTCTCCGAGTCTATAGCCCAGAGCCGGAGCTGCTTGTCGTCTCCGCCCGTCACCAAGTTCACCGTCTTGCTCTCTTCATTTCTTCCGGGCAAGAATGCGACGGCTCTTACGTGAGCAGTGTGCCCGCTGAGAATATTTGAAATGCCTTTTGGATCCTGGAATTATCATCCGTGAGACGTTGACTCAACATGGAGAGAGGGGAGAGCGAAAACAAGCTTACAGTTGGGTCCCAGAGACACACGTTGGAATCGGATCCAAATGCAACGAGCCCATCTTCAGCCCAGTCGGCAGCAGCTGTGTATCGGTTTGCGCCTGCCGACAAGTAACGACTCTCTATCATTTTGTCGGCCATAATATGTTCGCTCTTGCCCTCACTCTTCATTCACACCAGGCAGGAGGCAGGGGGTGATTGTTGTGTGATTGGTCCGTTGTTTTACGAGGAAGAGTTTTGGGCAGTTACACCTCTTGGAGCTTCGTGCGTGTACTACGTATGTGTGACAGTCTGAATTACGAAACATTACCAAAACCGTTACACAGCCAGATGGACCCACCCGACCCTTCTTTCCAGATCTCCATTTTGGGCGGCTGAGACAGCGGCATCAGCCCCCAACGCCGCACATGCAACACTGCATTGCCTTATCACTTCCCCCTCATTCACACTCTTGCTCACTTATAACATCTCACATCCCATAATCAGCAGCACACAGCCCGCGCCCTTGACTCGCCTATCTGCCCGAAACTTTTCGGACACCTTTACAACATGTCGAGCGAAACCCAGTCGGGAGAAATCCCTATTACGGTCGACTTCTCGTCAGTCATTTTTTTTTTCTTTGCAGTCATTTCAAACAAACCCCGCTGCAACACACCCCTTCCCTCCTCCAGGGGTATTCTATCACACCTCAAAAATCCGACTTTTACACGCTGGCTGACATGATTGCACAGCGGCGGTCTTGAGATGCTCTTTGACAACCAACGCCGTCACTCTGTCTCGCTCCCCGCTGTCGGCACCGGCGGCCAGCCGGCCAATATTGCGTTCCTCATCCAACATTTATGCAAGAACTTCATGAAGGATCCGCGGGCCGAGCTGTTTGTCCTAGACAACCATATGTGTGTCTTTTTGCCCCCATCTCCGTTTTTACCCACCTGCATGCTGATTTGCTCAGCCGCCCCGGCATTCTAGTGCTCATCAATGACGCCGACTGGGAGCTCGAAGGGGAAGAAGCCTATGAGATTCAGCCGCACGACAATATCCTGTTTGTCTCAACCCTCCATGGCGGCTGACCAAGCCCGCCATCCCAAGGTCTCCGGGGGTCAAACGCAAGGTCCGCGAAACCATGGAATATGCCGGTGCCTGAATTAAACCTCCCCGACCGGGCCCACTTCCTTCCGAGCAAGCATCACACTCCCATCTCCGTTCCCGTGTACGGCACCCGCCTTGGTTACTGTGCCACCCACACGGTGCGCCGTGCGAGATGACGCCTGTGATGCCGGCCCCGGGTCCAAAACCAGTCTCTCCCCGGTGAACCAGAAGGGATCACCTGATTCTCCCGAGCTGCAAGCCGGAACGTTGTGCAACCGCGAGCGCCATGTTTCCCTTGAGAACATGGTGTCTCAAAAACAAAACAAACAAGCTGGCCGGTGGCTCAACGGTAAACAGCTCGGCTAAGCTCGCGAAACGCGGTTGACACGCCTGCTGGCTCGGACCCACTACACAGTAAGATAGTTATAGGGGAGGAGGAATGATCGCCACGGGGAGATGGATATATGTACTCGTGGTGGTTAGCTTCCGTAGCGGCCAGCCTCCAACTGGTTCTCGATACGAGCGGGAAGAACACACTCGATCGAGACAATGAACCCTTCTGCAAGGAACCCGCCAACATTGAGTCCCATTACCCATTGAGCCCATGCCCGTCCACCCATCCTTCCAAGACCATCAAACAAACGGGGATGGCCGAGCCGAAAACAGGCGGCGGGACCCGCACACCCTCGAATGTAACAAAAAACCTCAAAGTGACTATCGCCACCGTCAGGGGAACGGCGAAAAGCCTGAAGTGATGTCGCGAAACAGGGCGATCCCGACGATGAGCGGACAGGGCAGGTCGGACGAAAGGGTGTGCTAATTCACCGACCTGGCGGAAACTGCACACACACACACTAGAGACAAAAACAGAAACAGGGTGTGCGCGGAGTCGGGTCAACCAACGCAACCCCTCCCATCCTTCAGTTCCAGATGCGCACGACCGGGGTCGAGTTAACTGGTGAGTTACCAAAACATGACATTCCGGCCTCCAAAGTCCACTGTCCGGGTTCCGGTCCCGGGGCCGGGGGGGCCGTCCCAACCCTCCATCAGACTCCAAAGACACCAACCACAAGGATCGGAACCCACTCCCCCCTCTTCCCCGAGCAAGCGGAGGGAAGAGGAGCAACCTAACGAACCCCGGCGCGGGCCCGGGGAAGTGGAACGCAACAAAAGCTCCTCCAACAAGTGCCTCCCCGGAAAAGATCCCACCAAGCAGGTCCCGCGACGGCCATCAGACGCAAGGCACAGCAGGGCTCTCCAGCAAGGCAGGTCCATGTCCCCCCCAAGCCACTGGGGGCAAAATCACCAGCTCCCTTCTGCCAGTTTTGCCTGATTTGCCCATTTTGCCCATCTGGCCTCTGACGCTAGGACGCATCAGGGCATTTTCAATTCCACTGGTCGCCGCAAGGGTTCCCGCCCGCCCAGGGTTTGCGACCTTGTTGTCCAGGGTTTTGCAATGGTGCAGGGGTTTATTTGAGTTTGCCTGCCGGGATGCAGCACAGACGGCGCGTCAGGGCCAAGGGCCAGGGCGGGCGAGACAGCCAGAGCGATCAGCAGCTTACCCAGTGCGGAAATTGACGACACGCGCTAACGGCCCCAAGTTAAACCCCTCTCAGCCAGGGCAAGGCGAGCTCGCGAGAAGGGGGGGGGGGGGGAGGGGGCCGAAAAGGGATGCAAATGTCGAAAAGTGAGGCTTTCATGGGAGTGTGCCATTCAGCCAACCACGAGGCGGGACGCTGTCACTTTTTTTGCCCGCTGCTTCGTGGTTGGGGACCTAGGAAGGAAACTGGGAAGGTGGTCGAAGAGGAAGGGGGGGGCGGGGTATTGTCCCATGTGCATACCCTGTCCGGGCTAGCTGCCTCCATGCCCTCCTACCTCATCATGCGCGTCTCGAGGTTTGGAGAGGGGGGCACGGAGGTGACCCAAAAAGAAAGAAGGGAGGGGGGGATTCGATCGTCATGGACGGTCACGACCTGCTGGATCTTGCAGCATTTGAAACGCAGAGATCTGTACATCGGAGGAGTTTTTGATGGAGGGGGGAAACTTGGCAAGGTCTGTAAGAATACTCATGTCATGTTGTCACAGCTAAACTACTACCTAACGTACTCAACGTACAGACAGCCCGGTGTGCACCCCCTAAAGTTCCCCTATACCAGTGTTTCCCCCACCCAAAACGTAACCGCTTGATATGTACCGCCCAAAGGTCCTCCTCTGTATTGTTTAAACCAGTGCCCATTATAACCCTCAATATGCGAGTCCGATACAGCGCTGTCCCTCGGTAAATGCAAGTAGTCAAAAATCAAGCCGCCGCCGCCCCCGTTTTTTTTTATCCATGACCACCACTGCAGGTCAGGTTTGACGTCCTGTAGCCCCGTCGTCGACAAAAAGAAGACCAGAGCAGAGCTTGCACACCAATATAAAAACAGATATAGGAGAAGGAAAAAACAATAAAGACAAGAAAAACACGCAGTGCCGCAACCGCCATGCC
Source organism: Chaetomium globosum CBS 148.51 (assembly GCF_000143365.1). Classification (NCBI taxonomy): domain Eukaryota; kingdom Fungi; phylum Ascomycota; class Sordariomycetes; order Sordariales; family Chaetomiaceae; genus Chaetomium; species Chaetomium globosum. The sequence goes on from NT_165980.1 coordinate 1,029,731, forward strand.
GTTTCGTAAAAATGAAAAACAACCTCTCCCCAAGGTTCGCGAACAGATTCTGGCCTCCCCTTTTCGGTCCAATATATATAATATGACGTGGAAAAAACAATGAACAAAAGACAGATTTGAGCGTTTGTAAACAGTAGGCGAAACAGAAAGTGTTCAGAACAGCCAACCCCTTGAAACAAAGTAAACAGAATCCGCAGGTTGATGCTTAGTAAAGCCTCTCACCAAACGTCAACTCCCGGCCATGTTCATCCTCGTAGGTGTGCATGACCGGCGTGGAGCCGTGGACGCTGCTGGCATCGCTGAGCTGGTCCGAGTCCATGCCGTAGCCAGCGTGGCCGTACGGTTCCCGCGTGTTGATGCTTAGCGAGCCGAAGAGCATGTTGGGCGGCCTGCTCATGCTGTAGGCGGCCGGGTTGCTCACCCCGTAGTAGGGAAGGCCGTGGTGCACGGCCTGGTGTTGTTGTTGTTGCTGCTGCGTCATGTGGAGATGCGAGAGTGCGTGAGGCAGGAGTGACATCGGGTAGGGACCAGTGTGGCCATCGGGGTTGATCGGGCTCGTGGCGGGAGACGACTGTGGTTGTGGTGGGTGTAGCATCATAACCCGCTTGACCTTGCGGCCCTTGCCGCGGCCTTTGATGCCCTTGTTGGCGAGGTTGTGGACGTCGCCGAGGTACTTGGCCATTTCCTTGTCCTCCTCGGATATCATACTCTTGTCCTTCATGGCAGCGAGCTTGGCGTTGAAAGCCTCGATTTCCTCAACATGGTATGTGTTTTGATGGGCCTATTTCTCAGGTCAGATGATGTGTGGGCAGGTAAGAAGGAGGGGGGGGGGGGGAGAGTTTACTTTAAGGTTCTCTTTTTGCGGTAAAGGGCTTTGGGGCAGTTTGCAAAACCTGCAAACCCAAACAGCTCTCAACTCTCTCCTGATGTGTGTCCTCATGTGCGCCTTGACGTTCGAGAGCTGAGGGAAACACTTGTCACACTCGGGGCATTCGTAGGGTCTTTCTCCGGTGTGGCGATTAATATGTGTCTGCATTGTGTGTCAGCCCTCATCCACTTCCAGAGATTGTCTTGAGCCATGGCATACCTTGAGGTTGACGCTTTGTGTGAAGCGGCGTTGGCAATACGGGCAGACCTAAGTGTTGTTAGTATTCAAGGTCTGATGCTGGAAGGAAAAATGACTCACGTAAGGGCTTTCGCCAGTGTGGGATCGTCGGTGGGTGTCAAGGTGTTCTTTTGGGCAAACATTTTGGAGCACCCGGGAATTTCACAGCAGAAACGCTTCCGCTTCGCCTTCCCACGAGCACGCTGTGTCTTCAAAGAACCGGTCAGTGCGAGTTCGTTTAGTCGTAGGGTTCTAGCATCGCATACCTGGTTGTCCTTTGCCGCCTCCTTCTTCTCATCCGCCTGTACGAGCTCTACCTCGTCCGCAGGGCCGAGGATCTCACGCTTGGCCTCGATCACCCGCATGACATTGTCGATGGCGGTGTTGAACTGGTGAACGGGGGTGGCTTGTACCCGAGCGTTGGAAGCGGCGGCCTTGGGAGATGGCGAGCTGGAAGAGTGTGCCTCACTCTTGACTGACGGACTGCAGCTTCTCTTGATGAACGGCATCCCTTGAGCCCCTCCGTTCGCGGCCGGCTCCGGCGCCATGCAACGCGGCTGTAGGCGCTCCATAGACTCCTGGGGCTTGAAGGGCGCATCCAGCATGGGCGGCGCGCTGTAAGGGTTGTACCCGTCGTAGGATATGGGCGCGTGGTAGTGAGGAGAAGGGGGAGAGGGCATCGGAGCCGAGCTGAAGGTGGTTGGGACGAAGTGCTGGGAAAGTTCAGGGCGCGGGATATGGGCTGTGGTTGTCGTCCGGCAGTCATAGGAAATCATGCTGGTTGGCGTCATGCTGAAGTCGGCGTTGTCGTGTTGCGGGTAAGGCCAACGGGCCCAACTTTCCGGATTTGTAGGCAAACTACCGATAGCCATTTCGCCGGAGAGGATGGTGGTTGTGGTGGAAGATGAGGACTTGGGGAGAAGATAGATCGTAAGATACACAAGCAGCAAGGGGAGCAGCAAGATGATGGTAAACGTGAAGGGAGAAGCCACTTGGGGTTGATATACGAAGTATAAGCCGTGTGGTGATTTCTGCTGGGTCTGGATCAAAACCATGAGACCAAGAGGCGTTGGGTTGGGCGAGAGGGCCACTATATCAACGAGCGTAGCAGGGGGTAGAGATCTGGACGAGCCAGACAACTGGGACGCCACGGCTGTCCGAGATCTCATCGAACAGAGGGGCCCTGGCAGGTTCTGTGCGAAGGTCCAGGTCCCTGGACCAAGCCCATGGTGTCCATCTTCCACTCTCCCCGGGCGGCTTGTTTCCACCCCGGAAATCGACCAGGACCCCCACCAGAGAAGCGGAGCCTGAAGCCACGGCAGACGAGCCGGGGTTATGCTGTATCACTTTGGTGGCTGCCCGGGGGGGAGGGGTGGCAGATAACTAGCCGTAAACAGACACCCTCGACTTGTCCCTTTCAGGGTCGAGAATGAGACATTTGGCCGACAGGGAGCTGACTGGACGCACAGAGGGCAAGCCAGGTGCCAGGGGGGCGTATTCAGTTCCAGACCTCTTTTTACCGGCATCTCCCGCCCTTTCTTTTTACTGTAGCGATGGCTGGTGTTGAGGGTGTGAAAGCCAACCTGCAAGCTGCAAGCTGCTTCAGGCGGCTACTTGGCGCTGGAACACGATCCTGCAGGAGAAATGACGACTAGTAGATGGCGCGAGTTGAGATCTCATGGCCCCTCTTCGATCTCTCAGCGTTGTATTGTCGTGGTTCTGGGCGTGCTGCGTGTCCTGCGTGTCCTGCGCGTCCTATTGCTTATCGGCTCCGTTCGCAAGCATGCCCTATCTGGCACATCTTGCGCATGGGGGGCATCTGCGGTTCCATGAGGGACTTGTTGTGTTGGAGTGTTGGAGTGTTGCAGAGGTTTCAACTTGAATGGACCCCCGTGGAAGAAAAGGCAGCGACGACGGCAGGATGTGCGTGGAAAGTTTTCGCAGATAGGGTGTGGTAGCAGGCACGATACATCGACAAGGGTTTGGGGTGCCACTCAGAGACTCCGTTCAACGAATTGGGCGACTCCTCTGGAAGGGGTGGGAGGGTCTTGCACCTTCCAGCGTGTTGGGTTGTCACTTCCCCCCCTTCACTGGAGGCCTTTTTCTGGCTCAGCGCGGCAAGTCCCATCCATCCATCCTGTCCATCCTACCATCCTGCCATCAAACACTGAAAACCCACCTCTCCGCTCCCCCACTCGCCCGCCCGCCCGTTTGACGTTTGACGTTTGGCCCGTTGCCTATCGCATGCGGGAGTCGTCGCCATCTCTGGACGAACCCATTCGCCCAGTGATATTTTTCATCACCTCGCACGTGCCCGACTCGCGACAGTTCGCCTGCTTGCTCCCGCCGCGGAAAGTCGGAATGTCGTGTAATTTACCATGGCGCACAGGCCAACACCCAGATCAAGCAACCCGGGCGCGGCATTCGGTTTCCAATACCACGGTTGCTGACCGCACTGTCGCAACACCGGGGACCGAGAGATGCATCCCGGTGTGGACCGTGCATGCGGCCGGTGGGTAGGTGGTGTCGGGACCACCACCATTTCAGCTCGCTTCGTCTCCTTGTTTTTCGCCCACACCAACAAAAGGATCTCGTGGTACTGCACCCTAGCACTGTCGCGATGACCGCAAGAATCGCCACCCAGTCACGAATAGTTAGCTCTTAGTTGTTGCTTTCCGCCCTTTCGAATGTTCGATTGTGTGTAGTGTACTCCATAGCGGGCGCCCCAATCCCAGAACTCCCTAGCAACCTTCAGCTCCTCCCATCCATCCCGCCGTCGATCTTCCTCAGAGGCCACCAGTTGAAGTTACGGTGTACATGGGTTGCTGCGGTGAGTGTCCCCACATGGTGGAGAAGTGGTTGCCCTTTTCGTTGGTTGAAAATCCCCGACGCCTCGTAGTGCACGGATACGTACAAAAGTACGAAATATGTCCCGGTTGTATGTGGGTAAATTATCATAATTCATGCATCGCAGGACAAATGTACCCAGGTCCTCTCGACCCCGCCTCCGACAACTCGCGGGCAGCGCCAGCCGCAGTTCTATTCCTGTTATTTCTCTCTCTCTCTTCTTTCTAGGTACCTACATGCCTCCATACCGCCACAAGCTTCAGGCGGGCGTAGGGAGAATTCAGCTCAATACCTCCCCTCCCCCCATACAACAACACCCAACCCATAGATGCATAGATCCGAGCGTCAACCCCAGATCTCACCTCGGGAGCCATGTCTCGAACTGAGGGAAGTGGCAGATATTGTTAGTGCATAGAGCTCGTTTCAGCTCGCAAATGACAAGGTTGCATCCTCTGGCAACGATGGACTCCCTTGCCAAACCAAGGCACCCATTCCGTGCAGCGTTTGCCACACCACGTTTCCGGGTCCGCGGTTGTGGGCTCTGGCTGTCCCAAGGAGAGCCAACCGGAGCCGGTAGTTCTGAGCCCAGAGATTTTTAGATCGCCCCGGAAGCCGGCCCCGGCCGCAAGAAGTATGCTAGCGCCCTTCAGATCTGAGCTATCGCCTTTGCTCGCAAGCTCGCCTGGCCACCTGCAGGTCAAGACAGATGCGGCAGGTCATATCGACAAGGAGGACCCGCTTTGGTGCCAGCGGACACGCACCAAAGTCACTTTTTTTTGCCCTTCGCGCGCTTCTGGCTCCGGCGGCCATGATCATGGGCAGCGTCATCTGAGCCGCAATGCTACCCCGAAAGCCTGGGCCGTTTCATTTCCAGCGACCCGTCCGATGCGGTCCGTCCAGGTTCCCGGCGATGATGAGGGCTTCCCCGACGGGGCTAACAGCGGCCTTAGACAAGGAAAGTGAGGCATTCGGGCAAACCGATCTACCGGAGCCAAACCAATCAGCGTGGGATAATCGAAGCGACGGTGATTGCCCGCATTTCCCAAACCCATCATCGTACATACTGCCAGGAAGGTGGCTGGCAGGGCTCAAGGGGGGAGGCGGGAAGAAGAGAAATGGTTCTGCGCGTAGGTCGAAGGCCGAAGAGAAAAAGGAAAGGGGGGGGGGGGGGGGATGCCGTAAGTGGCAGAGTGGAAAAGACAGCCGTTCAATGCCTCCGCCCCCGCCCCGGATAACGGTTCAGCTATGTGCATACCTGGCTACCATGTATAACTGCCTAACGGTAGATAGCCGTTGGGTGCAATTCCAAACCAGGTGATTGTCTCCTGGTGTGGTATGCACATCCGCATCCCATCCTTACAGGTGCGGTTGGAGGTGAGGTAAGGTAACATTCGTATTGTCATGTACCAAGTAGGTACTGAGCGGCAACCCCACCCCTCATTTCTGTTTCAGGGGTAGCGCGCAGTCGCCCTTGCCTCTTGATACCAGCGCTCTGGTTGCGGGAGATCCCCCGTGTCAGGCTCGGGGCAATCTTTCACAGTCAATTGGCCCGTCGCCAAAAGTCCCATGCCACATTTCGGGAGGGCGCTATGCCACTTCGTGGCACCGAATTCGCTGACACGCCGAAACGACACGTGCTTACAACGGCTATAAATGGTGGCGGAGATTTGTAGACCGCTCCTCATCTTGTGTCGGTGTGGTTTGGGCATGGCTTGAAGGACGCATATCGACCGGGAAGAGTTTTTATTACCAGGCAGAGGGTAAAAGCAGGTGCCACGAGCTGCAGATAATTGCTCCTTTTTTGCTGTAATTTCGCGACGTGGGGGTGCCCTGCTTTCCGAAGGAGGTTGCAACGGCAGGTAACCTGGAAGTGGACATTGGGACGGTACGGAACGGGAAGGGAGGGAAGCCCCACACCGTTCCTTCCGTCTTGTCTTGTCTCCAGTCTGTGTGAGAGTCTGTCTCCCTCCATCAGTCCCGCCCGCCTACCTCCACAGTTCTCCTGTGTACCACTGGACCTCTATTCCATCGCCTCCACTCCACCACTAGAAAGTCCCATCCCCATCCATGCGAGCCCTGGAATGATACTGGGTAGTCGCGGAGAGCGAGAGCTATCCAGTCTCCCAGTCGCCAGTCTCCAGTTTCTAGGCACTGAACGAAACCCACTGGCACCACTCGCATCATTGGCACTCAGATCATGTCGTTCCCATACGCCGCGATGAACGAAATTCCAACTTCGGCAACTCGAACTTAACCAATGTTTCACTCGCATCTCGATCCCATTTAATCTTTTCTGCAAGTTGCCTTTGCCGACAGCTCTTGGCGAAGCAGATCCGGCAGCGATCCTCCCCGAACACTCTGCCCCTCCGTTACCACCTCGTCATCACGAGATGCTCCCGTGGACAATCGCCGGCCCTCATGGCATCATAGGCTCGCTTCTCCTGTCGTTGTTCCGCTTACCGCCAAGAGATAATGTTGGAAATGTCGGACCCCAAGATTGGGGGGCTTTCGGCCCTTGAAACAAGAGACCACGAGGTCTGCTCCCCGGCCTCAGCCCCGCGATTGGCTACCAAGCTCGGTTGCCAGTTGCCATCGGTTACAGCCGCTGCTTCGGGAAAAACACGCTAATGTCATTGAACCTTGCCATTCCTGCCCTCTTTTTCTGCTCATGGTGGGTGGATGTCACCCGCCGCCGCGTTTCGCCCACCATCAAACGTCCCCGTTCCATGTCGGCGGGTCAGCCGCCACCGTCGAGCATATTCATTTTTGCGCCTCGCGGGGGGGTTTGATACCCTCGGTACATGGCTCAGGCATGGATATGGCACCGTTGCGCGAGAGACCGCATCGCCAATTTTGTCTAACGGTGGGCCGAGCTACATAACTACAATGGGTGGAAACAGAAAACGGCTTGGTTGTAAAAACACAGCCTCTCCCTGACCTCATTTGAGAGTTCAGCCACGCCTTGCCGGTTTCAGAGGGCCAACCTCGCTACAGATGCCACGAGGCAGACCTGTTCTCACTATCGAGCGGGGCTGAGAGAGGGTCTGGACACAAACGGGCTGCTAGTTGCTGGAAAAACCGGCTCCTCCACAAGCCGGATTACCTTGTCTGCGATGTGCCACGACAAAAACAACAGCAACAATAACAACACCAACAACAACAACCACATCATCCCCCGGGCCATGCCGCTATTGTATTGGACAATGGGACAAGGGATATCACGAGGCCAATTGTCACGTCGACGGTGATGTCCCAACAGCCGGATCCACCTTTTGCTCTGCCAGCTTTGCATGGTCAACTCGTCATTCGACGCTCCATGTTGCAGCCATCCGCAAATCCTGTCCCTTCCCCCAACTTCCTCGGTGGGGGCGGGGAAGAAAGGTAGGATGCGTGTACCCTGACGGCCTCGAGACGAGCTTTTTTCTCCCCTCCCCCCCCCCCAGGCCGTAAGGGAGTTGCATGGCACAATGCGCCTAGCGCGGATTGCGTGTTTTGCCTTGAGCGATACCGGCGGCGGGCGAGACAGCATTGGCTCTGCTCTGAACCCAACCAGCGGGTTGAGGGAGCCGGAACATCCCCCCCAAGATCTTATCGTGACTGCGGGTACCAGCATCGGAAATCTCGCTCGAGGCAGCACGGGGGCACAGACTCGTCGGGGCGGGTTGGGTGGGACGGTGCCGGGGCCGCTTACCATGTCCAACCTTTTCCTCGTCCCTGGCCTACCGCAAGGAGACACACAGACTCCTAAATCCCCGGTGTAACGGAGCATTACCGGTTCCAACAAAACTCGGGCCAAAAAATCTATCCACTGCGAGTGAGAGGATGCATATGTCACTTCCAGATCGGCTGAGACTCGGGAATACAACACGAGCCATGACCCTCCCGGAGCATCTCCCGACAAATTAGGATGGAAGGACAAATGGTAACACCGGCGCGCCCCTGACCAAAACTCAGCATTTGCATCCGCACCCGCATCTGCGATCATCCGCGCGAGGCGGCGCGGCTGAATACCGACATGCCGGCCCTTGAACTTGATTTCCCGGGCGATTCCCCGAAGCGGCAGTCAGCAGCTGTCTCCAAGATCCGGGCAGGTTCCCGACAATCACAACGCCGGCTCCGCACTCGGTACCTGCATCTTAGCACGGAGCATGCTGTGCTGTGTGTCACAGAAGTTACCCCCCCGTTGAGACAATGGCTACAATGGCTCTGTATCCATCGTTTCCAGGTCCCCGAGAGCCGAAGGGCTGCGTCGCCGGACTGATGGAGCACGGTCACAGTCTCCTGCGGGCTAACTTACTCACTGCTCAACCGGGGGCCCACGGAAAATTTCCTGGGGAGCCGCACTCCAATGAGCCCCCCTATCCACCCTCCGCTCAATGGCCCCCGATCTAGGCCGCCAGCATCCTCATCCCTGGATTTTACCCCGGATTGGTCAAGATGGTTCCCGAAAATCTGTTCAATAATCGGCAGTGGCGGCCAAGACGCCCGTCAACCCTCGAGAATGGAGATCGGCCGGGGCTCTCGGTCGTTCCCCCATGGCCCCCAGAGTAGAGTCCTCGAGGGACTCGAAGACTCCCATTCAAACTTCTTCCCGCCAACGGACGAGGCACGTTTCCAGTGGGGGTTGCCGCAAAGGACGTCAACGTCTGGCGGCTCAGCTCTGCAAACCCCAACGGGCACGGGAAGAGATGCTCAACCATCTCCACTTGCTGCGCGGGCAGAGCCGTCAACCGTCAGCCGCACTGGGCTCCCTTGTTCTCTCCCCGGTCTCTTTCTTTGTCTTTCCCCAGCTCCTTCCCTGCGCTCCCCTTGCGGAATCTCGAGCGAGATACGAAGTATCGCAGGCCTATCCCGGCTGCAGTATCCACAGCAGAGCGGCAATGGCGTTGATGAGCCTCAACGATGGCGGAATGCCCCCTCCCCTATCGCGGGTCGTGTCAGGACACACCTCCCCCGTTGGCGGTGTCGAGATGATCCACAGCCAAGAGATGATCTCCAGGGTCCAGCGTCTTGGCCCATTTTCGCCTCTTTCCCCCTTTGTTTATGCCCACAGCACGCTAGCTTCCTCATCATTCGAGCCCGCCTTGCTGAATTCCGTTTCGTCAGCTGCCCAGCTCCCCTCAAGTGAGTGGAGTTGACGTCCGTCTCGGCCCTATGTCTTACCCGCACACGAAACGAAACGCGTGTGTGGGAGATATTCCGCCGGGTGATCGACAGCACTATGCTGGGTCAGTTGTGGGAGCGAAGGGCAACGTGTGGTCTTGGTCCGTGAGTTTCCGCTGGACGAGGATCGTGGCTCTGAGTCCGGCAGCGCTACCCGGCCTGGGCGTGGCGCCTTCTTCTCCTCCACTGCACGCGATGGAGGCTGTCTTGTCCTCCGCAGTTCGTGCCTACGCACGTAAACGTCGTCTGGCTAGTCTGGCGCGCCGGAGGCTGCCCCGAGTTGTGCTCCGCGGATCTTGCGGGCCCGCCGGCTGTGACGTTGCAGGCTCCTCCCAGCAGTCAGACTTGCTCCGACGCGGAGGACCTCACGGACTCCGAGGACGTCCCGCTGTTTTGGCTTGGCTTCGCTCTTTTCTGTCTTCCGACTCTACTCTCGATAGTGAGGGAAGAGACCCAAACGGCGGCCTAAGTCTGCCGGATGGCCCCTCCGATGCATTAGACATATCGGACTGCGAGACACACAGGCGGAGCATTCTGTCTCTCCCTACCATGCCCTACCCTGTTCTCTCTTACCACTCGTTGAAGACCCAGCTGAGTCTTCTTTCCCCTGACAGAACCAGATGCAGAAGTCCTTTCTTCAGACGTGCAGCTAGTGATGGTGCTAAACCAGAAGCCGGCTGCAGATGCGCGGCTGTCTCGTTTCGACTGCACCCTGACTACGAACGTGCCAACCTACATACACACACGCGTACATGACACTAGGCCGGCTGAATCCCCAACTCTTTCTTTTCTCCCACCTTATGTATGCACCCTTCCGACGGCGCTCTTCTGGTTACGTCCCCGACTGCGCAGTGGCTGGAAAACTCTGTCGTGTCGTACAGTACCTGCATATGCGCACGGTGGCGGTGAGACTGTCTGCAGAATCTCGCTCCTCCAGAAGCTGCAAGATTGATTGTTGTCTTGAGCGCAAGTTGGGGGTCTGAGTCTGACGCCCGGCCCGCCGCTGCGGCCGCCTACCGCGACAAGTCTATGCGCTACTTCCTGGTTTCGAACTACTCCTGCATGTCTTGTTTCGGCTGTGTCACCATGCCCGTTCTCGTCTTCGTTGAAGAATGATGCTGCCGTCGTCAATGCGGCTACCTCGTTCGTTCGTCAGTGACTTGCCCATTCCGGCTGTTGAACTACGTCGCACATAGGGGTCGGCGAAATGTGGCGAGCTACGCTGCTGCGGGGAGGGGGATCGGAGAGGATCTTCGAGGCCGGGTGTGCAGTGGAAAGCTCTCTGCCGAGTTCTCTCTTCCTGTTTTTCGTTTCCCGGTGCCGGTCCCTTGGTCTCTCTTCCGTCTCTCAATCCTACTCGTGCCTTTACGGTCTCTCTTTTCGTGGAGGGGTGTGTCTTCCGGAGTCGATCCCGTTCAAACGTACATACATACCTACACCCACACCAGGGTAGGTGGGGGGTTCTAACGTTACTCTTTCCCGCCCCCAGCACTCAAGGCTTGTTGCCCATGTCCCTTCTATGTACGTGCACGCTGCTGCTGCTGCTGCTGCTATTACTGCAATACAGATTGGGGGGGCGATGGCTGGAATGATCTGGCTTCTGTTTCTCCGGTCTGGACCGACTGGGCGGGAAGCGCTGCTGGTTGGGCTGAGCTTCCTGCCGGCCCGTCCGATCATCCCCTATTCGGCCGAGCCACATGCGTCTGCATCATTTGTTTTCTCTCTCCTTCTGTCTCCGTCCCTTGCCACTCCGCCACGGGGCAGGGCTCCTCGACCGTCTCGGTGATTTTCTTTTCCTTGTTCTATCTGTCTCTTTCCCACTCTCCCACTCTCCCACTCCCGCTTCATCTACCCTGGTGTTGGGGGCTGCACCGATAATCAACGGTTGGGCTGCCGTCAGGCATCGGCCGTACTGTGCCGAGGGGAGGGGAGGGGCGGGGGGGGGGGGATTGTCCTTGTGTCTCGGGTGTTGGCTGATCTCAATTATGAGAACGGGCGGGATGGGGCGAACCGTGGTGTCCTGGGCGCTGAGGCGAATATTGGCTGCTCATTAGGGTACCCTCTCCCGCATGGCTTGACTATTTTGGGGACGGGAAGGAAGAGATGGGGCTAATGGCTGATGGTGATGGTGATGGATGGATGGCGAGTGAAGAGGCCATGTTGTGATGAAGGACTGACCGGATTGGTGGGGAGTTGGCGACCTGGCTCCGACGGCGTGGCGAGGGTGGCTTCTTCGATAGCGTGGGCGTCGTGAGATGACCTCATTTGGGGCGGGTAAATCGGCGCGTGTTGCTTGGGTTGGGCTTGGAAGCGTGAAGCACGTGGCGGACTGGTGAAGTTGGGGGACAGAGATGGGGTGACGGGCACTTCTAACCAAAAGAAGCAGAACTTGGGACGGGGAGCAGGGTGCGAGGAGCAAGAAAAGTGAAAGAAGCAAGGAGCAACAAATCAAGGAAAGAGAAAGAAGTACTGTGTAAAGGAAACCAGGAAAATAGAGAGAGGGGAAGGGAAGAGAGTGAATGGATTAGAATGAGAGAAACTGAGTCAATAACGAGTAGATTTTGGGCTTCCGAATAACTTTCTTTTTCGTTCCTCTGATCAAGGGTTTCGGCGGCATCTATACTTCGAGTTCAGAGAGTAAAGGGAGATGGGGTGGTAGGAACGAGTGTGAGCGCTTGCAGAATGGTGGGAGTATGGACTTCCTTCCTGCGAGATAGTGTTGCGGTAGTGCCGGTCCCTTGAACTTGCTCTAAACTTGGTCTGAACTTGGAACTTGAAGTATGATTCAGCTACCTGCCGGTTCACTGAGCCTGTTGAGACTCAAGGAACACACTGCTACTCGCCGATACGCAGTCACCCTGGCTGGAAGTTGACCTCTTGTCTAGCACGGTATCATTGCGAACTCTAGTTGATGATTTAGGCCTATATGTTGGTCAAGTGAAGTGGTGAAGTCTTGCATGACTGGCTTGGGGGGTTTGTGTCCGAGATAAACGGGGCGTAGAGACTCGGTTTAAGCCTGAAGTTGATACGGCAGGATGGTTGTTACTGTTGCGAGGGCTGAAAGCTTCACGACGCAAAGGTTGGCATTGTTGGTTAGATATATGGTAACCTAATGGCTTATGAACCAGCGTGAAGTGTTGACTCAATGTATTGCCTCAGTATAGGGTAGAGACTGTGTCGGATTCAATGTGTTGTAGGATGGTTCACTGTGCACATGCTGATGCCCCTCTCTCGTCATTGTTTGTCTATAGTTTCGGTTCTTCGACTCCTCGCCTGGTCTTCGATTGTCGACTCGCCGGAAGACCAGTTGCCTGCGCTATTGCCCTCGCAGTCCTGACAACCATCCATTACTACTAGGCGGCCATTTACCGCTACCGCTATAATGGTGCCTACGTTTTGGTAGATCGAGACCTACTATACGGAACTAAAGACTTCACCATGATTATAGCCTGATGGGGACGGATAACCGTCACATTGTAAAACAGATACAACCACCTCTAGTGTCACAGTCTGACGGTCATGAAGGACCGTCAGGGAAAACGGAACTGTCTATCAAAGGATATCCTCACAGAGCGCCTCCTCGTCTAGTCTAAATGGCCACCTTCCCTTCATCACCTTCCACCCACCTGGGCAGATAATACTTTACATTCTCATACACCAAAAACGTAACCCACGTCGCGGGCAGCACCCGCACCACGCCAGGCATGACGCCCCGATAAAACCCCCTGACACCCTCCTCCCGCCACAACTTCCTCACCACCCCCGAAATCCCCCTCCCAAACTGCGCTTCCGCATCATGCTGCTGCAACCGACTCCGCAACACCTGCAGCGGGTACGTAGCCGCCCCC